>NW_024070207.1:21549561-21550080 GCF_014754425.2 Oryx dammah
GGTGACTGCAGCCATGAAATTAAAAGACGCTTACTCCTTGGAAGAAAAGTTATGACCAACCTAGATAGCATATTCAAAAGCAGAGACATTAGTTTGCCAACTAACGTCCATCTAGTCAAGGCTATGGTTTTTGCAGTGATCATGTATGGATGTGAGAGTTGGACTGTGAAGAAAGCTGAGCACCAAAGAATTGATGCTTTTGAGCTTTGGTGTTGGAGAAGACTCTTGAGAGTCCCTTGGACTGCAAAGAGATCCAACCAGTCCATTCTGAAGGAGATCAACCCTGGGATTTCTTTGGAAGGAATGATGCTAAGGCTGAAGCTCCAGTACTTTGGCCACCTCATGTGAAGAGTTGACTCATTGGAAAAGACTCTGATGCTGGGAGGGATTGGGGGCAGGAGAAGGGGACGACCGAGGATGAGATGGCTGGATGGCATCACGAACTCAATGGACGTGAGTCTGAGTGTACTCTGGGAGATGGTGATGGACAGGGAGGCCTGGCGTGCTGCAATTCATGGG
>NW_024070207.1:21550580-21671751 GCF_014754425.2 Oryx dammah
CTCCCCCTATTCATCTTATTTGGAATAGGGCTTTACTCTCTACCCCATCTTATTTGGAATAGGGCTTTACTCTCTACCCCAGAGTGGACTTGTATCCAAAAACTCTCTCTCTGCTTTGCCTACTTCTTCATGGTTTTTGTTTTTTGGAGTCTCCTCCTACTGTGATCAACTTAAGTATGAAAACTGTATTTTTGCCTTACAGTTCTCTTAAGTTGTAAAATTCCCTCCTCACCTGAGAGTCAGGATGATTGTTCTGAATGTGTGGTGTCTTTTTACTATGAGGGTAAATGGGCCCAAGGATTCACTGACTACACATACAAACCAACTGCATGTTATAGTTCAGCTTTCCCATGGACTAGGGAAGGGAAGCATTACTGGGAGGGAAAATTAGAGCCCACAGTGCAAATGGCCTAACATGCTATGGCACCCCAAGACAGATGGCCTGCTTGACTTGACAGACTCATTTTGGGATGTCAGATGAGGGAGGGGGTGTGTGGCAGACAAGACCAGGCTAGGAAGGAACCAGCCCAAGAGGTGGTCAAATGGTTAAAAGCCCAAGTAACCAAGCCAGACCCATTGGCATCAGGTCCAAAGACTCGATCTTTTTCCTTCTCTTATATTTCTTAACTCTTTAAATCCCTTTAACTTTTGTTATAAAGCTGATTTGCTGGTTCTGAATTCTCTTAACTTTTGCTTGTGTGAAAGTGTTTGATTTCTCCTTCAATTTTGAATGAGATCCTTGCTGGGTACAATAAGCCTGCTTGAAAATTTTCCCTTTCAGTACTTTAAATATGTCCTGCCATTATCTTCTGGCCTGCAGAGTTTCTGCTTAAAGATCAGCTGTTAAATGTATGGGGTTTCCTATGTATGTTACTTGTTGCTTCTCCCTTGCTGCTTTTAATAGTCTTTCTTTGTGTTTAGTCTTTGTTACTTTGATTAGTATGTGTCTTGGTGTGTTTCTCCTTGGGTTTACACTGTATGTTACTCTTTGTGGCTCTTGGACTAATAGTCTATTTCCTTTTCCCTGTTGGGGAAATTTTCAACTATAATATTTTCTAAAGTTTTCTAATACCCTTTATCTTCTCTTCTTCTGGGACCCCTATAATTCAAATGTTGGTGTGTTTGATATTTTCCCAGACGTCTCTGAGACTATCCTCAGTTGTTTTCATTCTGTTTATTTTTTTTCTGCTCTTCAGAAGTTTTCCCAACATTTTATCTTCCAGCTCACTGATTTGTTCTTCTGCTTCAGATATTCTGCTATTGATTTCTTTGTTTTAAAGTCTATTTTTTCTGATATGAGTATTGCTACTCCTGCTTTCTTTTGACTCTATTTGTGTAGAATATCTTTTTCCAGTCCTTCACTTTCAGTCTGTATGTGTTCCTTATTTTGAGGTGGGTCTCTTGTAGACACTTATATAGGGGTCTTGTTTTTGAATCAATTCAGCCAGTCTTTGTCTTTGGGTTGGGGCATTCAACCCATTTACATTTAAGGTAATTATTTTTTATTTCCTTGCCACCAAGAACATTATGAACTATATATTCACTTTTTTGTTCACCACTAACTTTTGCCATTTTCCAAGCAACTTCATAATTGGATATTCCTAAAACTTTTTACCTTTTTTTAAAAAAATATATATATATTTTTATTTTAATTGGAGGCTAATTACAATATTGAATTGGTTTTGCCATATATCAACATGAATTCGCCACGGGTGTACATGTGTTCTCCATCCTGAACCCCCTCCCACCTCCCTCCCTGTACCATCCCTCTGGGTTGTCCCAGTGTACCAGCTCCAAGAATCTTGTATCATGCATTGAAACTGGACTGGCAATTTGTTTCATATATGACATTATACATGTTTCAATGCCATTCTCCCAAATCACCCCACCCTCTCCCTCTCCCACAGAGTCCAAAAACTGTTCTATACATCTGTGTCTCTTTTGCTATCTCGCATGCAGGGTTATCATTACCATCTTTCTAAATTCCATATATATGCATTAGTATACTATATTGGTGTTTTTCTTTCTGGCTTACTTCACTCTGTATAATAGACTCCAGTTTCATCCACCTCATTAGAACTGATTCAAATGTATTCTTTTTAATGGCTGACTAATACTTCATTGGGTATATGTACCACAGCTTTTTTATCCATTTGTCTGCTGATGGACAATTAGGTTGCTTCCATGTCCTGGCTATTATAAACAGTGCTGTGATGAACATTGGGGTACACGTGTCTCTTTCAGTTCTGATTTCCTTGGTGTGTATGCCTAGCAGTGGGATTGCTGGGTCATAAGGCAGTTCTATTTCCAGTTTTTAAAGGAATCTCCACACTGTTCTCCATAGTGACTGTACTAGTTTCCATTCCCACCAACAATGTAAGAGGGTTCCCCTTTCTCTGCACCCTCTCCAGCATTTATTGCTTGTAGACTTTTGGATAGCAGCCTTTCTGACTGGCGTGAAATGGTACCACATTGTGGTTTTGATTTGCATTTCTCTGAGAATGAGTGATGTTGAGCATCTTTTCATGTGTTTGTTAGCCATCTGTATGTCTTCTTTGGAGAAATTTCTGTTTAGTTCTTTGGCCCATTTTTTGATTGGGTCGTTTATTTTTCTGGAATTGAGCTTCAGGTGTTGCTTGTATATTTCTGAGATTAGTTGTTTGTCAGTTGCTTCATTTGCTATTATTTTCTCCCATTCTGAAGGCTGTCTTTTCACCTTGCTTAGAGTTTCCTTTGTTGTGCAGAAGCTTTAAGTTTCATTAGGTCCCATTTGTTTATTTTTGCTTTTATTTCCAATATTCTGGGAGGTGGTCATAGACAATTCTGCTGTAATTTATGTTGGAGAGTGTTTTGCCTATGTTCTCCACAAGGAGTTTTATAGTTTCTGGTCTTACATTTAGATCTTTAATCCATTTTGAGTTTATTTTTGTGTATGGTGTTAGAAAGTGTTCTAGTTTCACTTTTTACAAGTAATTGACCAGTTTTCCCAACAACACTTGTTAAAGAGATTGTCTTTTCTCCATTGTATATTCTTGCCTCCTTTGTCACAGATAAGGTGTCCATAGGAGTGTGGATATATCTCTGGGCTTTCTATTTTGTTCCATTGATCTATATTTCTGCCTTTGTGCTAGTACCATACTGTCTTGATGACTGTAGCTTTGTAGTAGAGCCTGAAGCCAGGCAGGTTGATTCCTCCAGTTCCATTCTTCTTTCTCAAGATTGCTTTGGCTATTCGAGGTTTTTTGTATTTCCATACAAATTGTGAAATTATTTGTTCTAGCTCTGTGAAAAATACCCTTTGTAGCTTGATAGGGATTGCATTGAATCTATAGATTGCTTTGGCTAGTATACTCATTTTCACTATATTGTTTCTTCTGATCCATGAACACAGTATATTTCTCCATCTGTTAGTGTCCTCTTTGATTTCTTTCACCAGTGTTTTATAGTTTTCTATATATAGGTATTTAGTTTCTTTAGGTAGATATATTCCTAAGTAGTTTATTCTTTTTATTGCAATGGTGAATGGAATTGTTTCCTTAATTTCTCTATTTTCTCATTATTCAGATCAGTTCAGTTCAGTCGCTCAGTCATGTCCAACTCTTTGCAACCCCATGAATCGCAGCACGCCAGGCCTCCCTGTCCATCACCAACTCCCGGAGTTCACTCAGACTCACGTCCATCGAATCAGTGATGCCATCCAGCCATCTCATCCTCTGTCGTCCCATTCTTCTCCTGCCCCCAATCCCTCCCAGCATCAAAGTCTTCTCCAATGAGTCGACTCTTCACATGAGGTGGCCAAAGTACTGGAGCTTCATCTTTAGCATCATTCCTTCCAAAGAAATCCCAGGGTTGATCTCCTTCAGAATGGACTGGTTGGATCTCCTTGCAGTCCAAGAGACTCTCAAGAGTCTTCTCCAACACCACAGTTCAAACGCATCAATTCTTCAGCACTCAGCCTTCTTCACAGTTCAACTCTCACATCCATACATGACCACAGGAAAAACCATAGCCTTGACTAGACAGACCTTAGTCGGCAGAGTAATGTCTCTCCTTTTGAATATGCTATCTAGGTTGGTCATAACTTTTCTTCCAAGGAGTAAGCGTCTTTTAATTTCATGGCTGCAGTCACCATCTGCAGTGATTTTGGAGCCCAAAAAAATAAAGTCTGACACTGTTTCTACTGTTTCCCCATCTATTTCCCATGGAGTGATGGGACCGGATGCCATGATCTTCGTTTTCTGAACGTTGAGCTTTAAGCCAACTTTTTCACTCTCCTCTTTTACTTTCATCAAGAGGCTTTTTAGCTCCTCTTCACTTTCTTCCATAAGGATGGTGTCATCTGCATATCTGAGGTTATTGATATTTCTCCCGGCAATCTTGATTCCAGCTTGTGTTTCTTCCAGTCCAGCATTTCTCATGATGTACTCTGCATGTAAGTTAAATAAGCAGGGTGACAATATACAGCCTTGATGGACTCCTTTTCCTATTTGGAACCAGTCTGTTGTTCCATGTCCAGTTCTAACTGTTGCTTCCTGGCCTGCATACAGATTTCTCAAGAGGCAGGTTAGTGTATAGGAATGCAAGGGATTTCTGTGTGTTGATTTTATATCCTGCAACTTTACTATATTCATTGATTAGCACAAGTAATTTTCTGGTGGAGTCTTTACAGTTTTCTATGTAGAGGATCATGTCCTTTGCAAACAGTGAGAGTTTTACTTCTTCTTTTCCAACTTGGATTCCTTTCATTTCTTTTTCTGCTCTGATTGCTTAGGGCAAAACTTCCAAAACTATGTTGAATAGTAGTGGTGAAAGTGGGCACCCTAGTCTTGTTCCTGACTCTAGGGAAAATGCTTTCAATTTTTCACCATTGAGGATAATGCTTGCTCTGGGTTTGTCATATATAGCTTTTCTTATGTTGAGGTATGTTCCTTCTATTCTTGCTTTCTGGAGAGTTTTTATCATAAATGGATGTTGAATTTTGTCAAAGGCTTTCTCTGCATCTATTGAGATAATCATATGGTTTTTATTTTTCAGTTTGTTAATGTGGTGTATTACATAGATTGATTTGTGGATATTGAAGAATCCTTGTATCCCTGGGATAAAGTCCACTTGGTCATGATGATTTTTATAATGTGTTGTTGGATTCTGATTGCTAGAATTTTGTTAAGAATTTTTGCTTCAGTGTTCATCAGTGATATTGGCCTTTAGTTTTCTCTTTTTGTGCCATCTTTGTCAGGTTTTGGTATTAGGGTGATGGTGGCCTCATGGAATGAGTTTGGATGTTTACCTTCCTCTGCAATTTTCTGGAAGAATTTGAGTAGGATAGGTGTTAGCTCTTCTCTAAATTTTTCGTAGAATTCAGCTGTGAAGCCATCTGGACCTGTGCTTTTGTTTGCTGGAAGATTTCTGATTACAGTTTCAATTTCTGTACTTGTGATGGGTCTGTTAAGATTTTCTATTTCTTCCTGGTTCAGTTTTGGAAAGTTGTACTTTTCTCAGAATTTGTCCATTTCTTCCACGTTGTCCATTTTATTGGCATATAATTGCTGATAGTAGTCTCTTATGATCCTTTGTATGTCTGTGTTGTCTGTTGTGATCTCACCATTTTCATTTCTAATTTTATTGATTTGATGTTTCTCCCTTTGTTTCTTGATGAGTCTAGATAATGGTTTGTCAATTTTATTTATCCTCCCAAAGAACCAGCTTTTGGCTTTGTTGATTTTTGCTATGGTCTCTTTTGTTTCTTTTGCATTTATTTTTGCCCTAATTTTTAAGATTTCTTTCCTTCTACTAACCCTAGGGGTCTTCATTTTTTCCTTTTCTAGTTGCTTTAGGTGTAGAGTTAGGTTATTTATTTGACTTTTTTCTTGTTTCTTGAGATATGATTGTATGGCTATGAATGTTGCCCTTAGCACCGGTTTTACAGTGTCCCACAGGTTTTGGGTTGTTGTGTTTTCATTTTCACTCGTTTCTATGCATATTTTGATTTCTTTTTTGATTTCTTCTGTGATTTGTTATTCAGCAGCGTGTTGTTCAGCCTCCATGTGTTGGAATTTTTAATATTTTTTTCTCATGTAATTGAGATCCAATCTTACTGCACTGTGGTCAGAAAAGATGCTTGGAATGATTTCAATTTTTTTGATTTTATGAAGGCTAGATTTATGGCCCAGGATGTGGTCTATCTTGGAGAAGGTTCTGTGTGCGCTTGAGAAAAATGTGAAATTCATTGTTTTGGGGTGAAATGTCCTATAGATATGAATTAGGTCTAACTGGTCTATTGTATCATTTAAAGTTTGTGTTTCCTTGTTAATTTTCTGTTTAGTTGATCTATCCATAGGTGTGAGTGGGGTATTAAAGTCTCCCACTATTATTGTGTTATTGTTAATTTCCCCTTTCATACTTGTTAGCATTTATCTTCCATATTGTGTTGCTCCTATGTTGGGTGCATATATATTTATAATTGTTATATCATCTTGGATTGATCTTTTGATCATGATGTAGTGTCCTTTGTCTGTTTTCACGGCCTTTGCTTTAAAGTCTATGTTATCTGATATGAATATTGCTACTCCTGCTTTCTTTTGGTCTCTATTTGCATGGAATATCTTTTTCCAGCCCTTCATTTCAGTCTGTATGTGTCCCCTGTTTTGAGGTGGGTCTTTTGTAGACAACATATATAGGGGTCTTGTTTTTGTATCCACTCAGCCAGTCTTTGTCTTTTGGCTGGGGCATTCAACCCATTTACATTTAAAGTAATTATTGATAAGTATGATCCTGTTGCCATTTACTTTATTGTTTTGCGTTTGAGTTTATACACCCTTTTTGTGTTTCCTGTCTAGAGAAGATCCTTTAGCATTTGTTAGAGAGCTGGTTTGGTGGTGCTGAATTCTCTCAGCTGTTGCTTGTCTGTAAAGCTTTTGATTTCTCCTTCATCTTTGAATGAGATCCTTGCTGCATACAGTAATCTGGGCTGTAGGTTATTTTCTTTCATCACTTTAAGTATATCCTGCCATTCCCTTCTGGCCTGAAGAGTTTCTATTGAAAGATCATCTGTTATCCTTATGGGACTCCCCTTGTGTGTTATTTGTTGTGTATCCCTTGGTGCTTTTAATATTTGTTCTTTGTGTTTGATCTTTGTTAATTTGATTAATATGTGTCTTGGGTGTTTCACCTTGGGTTTATCCTGTTTGAGACTCTCTGGGTTTCTTGGACTTGGGTGATTATTTCCTTCCCCATTTTAGGGAAATTTTCAACTATTATCTCCTCAAGTATTTTCTCATGGTCTTTCTTTTTGTCTTCTTCTTCTGGGACTCCTATGAATCGAGTGTTGGGGTGTTTAGCATTGTCTCAGAGGTCTCTAAGATTGTCCTCATTTCTTTTAATTTGTTTTTCTTTTTTTCCTCTCTGATTCATTTGTTTCTACCATTCTATCTTCTAATTCAATAATCTTATCTTCTGCCTCCGTTATTCTACTATTTGTTGCCTCCAGAGTGTTTTTGATTTCATTTATTGCATTATTCATTATATATTGACTCTTTTTTATTTCTTCTAGGTCCTTGTTAAACCTTTCTTGCATCTTCTCAATCCTTGTCTCCAGGCTATTTATCTGTGATTCCATTTTGATTTCAAGATTTTTGGATCATTTTCATTATCATTATTCAGAATTCTTTCTCAGGTAGATTCCCTATCTCTTCCTCTTTTGTTTGGTTTGGTGGACATTTATCCTGTTCCTTTACCTGCTGGGTATTCCTCTGTCTCTTCATCTTGTTTATATTGCAGTGTTTTGGCTGGCCTTTCTGTATTCCTGCAATTTGCGGAGTTCTCTTTATTGTGGAGGTTCCTCGCTGTGGGTGGAGTTGTATTGGTGGCTTGTCAAGGTTTCCTGGTTAGGGAAGCTTGTGCTGGTGTTCTGGTAGGTGGAGCTGGATTTCTTCTCTCTGGAGTGCAATGAGTTGTCCAGTAATGAGTTTTGAGATGTCAGTGGGTTTGGATTGACTTTGGGGAGCCTGTATATTGAAGCTCAGGGCTGTGCTCCTGTGTTGCTGGAAAATTTGCCTGGTATGTCTTGCTCTGGAACTTGTTGGCCCTTGGGTAGTGCTTGGTTTCAGTGTAATTATGGAGGCATTTGATGAGCTCCTGTCAATTAATGTTCCCTGGAGTCAGGAGTTCTCTGGTGTTCTCAGGATTTGGACTTAAGCCTTCTGCTTCTGTTTTTCAGTCTTATTTTTACAGTAGCCTCAAGACTTCTCCTTCTATACAGCACTGTTGATAAAACATCTAGGTTAAAGATGAAAAGTTTATCCACAGTGAGGGACACCCAGAGAGGTTTACAAAGTTACGTGGAGATGAGAAGAGGGAGGAGGGAGATAGAGGTGACCAGGATGAGATGAGGTGGAATCAAAAGAGCAGAGAGCAAGCTAGCCAGTATTCACTTCCGATGTGTGATCCACAGTCTGGACCGCTCAGAGACGTTCATGGAGTTATACAGAGAAGAGAAGAGGGAAGAAGGAGACAGAGGTGTTCAGGAGGATAAAGGGGGGAATCAAAAGGAGAGAGACAGATCCAGCCAATTATCAGTTCCCTAAGTGTTCTCCACTGTCCAGAACACACAAAGAGATTCACAGAGTTGTATAGAGAAGAGAAGGGGGAGGAAGGAGATAGAGGCCACCTGCTGAAGAAAAAGGAGAGTCCAAAGAGGGAGAGAGTGGTCAAAGCAGTAATCTCGCTCCCAAGTAAAAATGGGTACTGAAGATTGGGTTCTTAAGTGTTCAAAATTGATAACAAATACCAAAAAGCAAAGATCAAAAACTAGAGTAGAGGTTGGATTTTCAAAAATACAATATTAAAGAAAAAAAAGTCACAAAAATCATAAAACATATATATATAAAGTTTGCTTTAAAAAATAGGGTCTCTCTCTCTCTCTCTCTTTTTTTTTTTTTTGCAAAGTAATATTAGGTTATAAAAATGAAAATTAAAAGAGTAATAGAGGACTTAAAAAAATTAAAGAATGATAGTAAAAATATATCTAGGACTTTCTGTGATGGTGTTGTGGGCAGTTTGGGGTCAGCTCATTTTCAGATAGTTCCATGATCCAGCTTATATTTCTCAAGATCTTTAGGCCCCTTCCTATGTAGTCGGTAGGGTTTTAATCTGTCGTACTTGTCACTTCCAAGGAGGGTCCCTCTGTTTTAGCTTCTTCTGTTTGGTCTCCTCAGTGTCTAATTTCTCCCCTGACACAAGGGGGCGGTGGTGGACACTTTTTTAGGCTCACTTGTTGAGTCACGCTGTGGGGAGGGAGGGACGCTGCAAACAAATAACACTGGCGTGTGTTCGCAGTGTCTCGGCCACACTGGGTTTGCCCCCACTCACAGCGTGTGTGCTTTCCCTGTCTACACTGCTTAGGCTCTAGGTTGCTCTGCCGGGAACTGTCTGAGGCTGGCCCTGGGTTGTATGCACTCCCCAGGTCTAAGCTGCTCAGTTTCAGGTACTCGGGTACTCCTCAAAGGCACAGACTCGGTTGGGCCTACATTTTGTGCCCTTCCCAGGTCTGAGCAGCTCAGGTGACCAGGTGTTTGGCGAGTGCAGTCGCTGCAACTTATTGCCTCCCCATCCCTGCCACTCAGTTTTCTGGGTGTACAACAGGCACACGTTCTCAGGCAGATGTTGACCGTCCAGAATCCCAAGAAGTCTTGGTTAGCAACAAAGCCTGCTTGCCGTTTGGTAGATAATGCCTCTCTGGGGCCATAATTGCCCCTTTCCAGCTCTGGCTGCCCTTGACTGCTTGTCACCAGAGGGGGATGGGTGGCCTGCAGCAGGCTAGCTCTGCTCAATCCTTTGTCCTGTGAGCAGGCCTGACGGTGTCTTAGGTTAGGGTTTTTTGCCTAGCTCTAGTCAGTCCTTTGTTCTGTGAGTGGGCCTGATGGTGTCCTAGGTTAGGCCTTTTCGCGTTGTACCTTTCCCACAGTCTGGTTTGCTAGCCCAAGTTGGTTCCCTCAGATTGCCCTTGCGGCATTCAGGCCTGGTCGTTACTCTAAGTAATGCAGCCCGCAGCTCCCTGCCCAGCCCCTGTTTGTTAGTGGCGGGTGCAGGCGTCTGTGCTGTTTCTCTGCTGGGCAAGTTACCACTGGGCACATAAGCCATGGGTTTTAATTATTTTTTTATTTTTCCTCCCGGTTATGTTGCCCTCTGTGGTTCCAAGGCTTGCCACAGACTTGCCAGTGAGAGTGTTTCCTGGTGTTTGGAAACTTCTCTATCTTTTAAGACTCCCTTCCTGGGGCAGAGCTTGATCTGTACCTCTTTTGTTTCTCTTTTTATCTTTTATATTTTGCCCTACTTCCTTTCGAAGATGATGGGCTGCTTTTCTGGGTGCCTGATGTCCTCTGCCAGCATTCAGAAGTTGTTCTGTGGAATTTACTCAGCGTTAAAATGTTCTTTTGATGAATTTGTTGGGGAGAAAGTGGTCTCCCTGTACTATTCCTCTGCCATCTTAGGACCACCCCCTACTATTGATTCCTAACTACTTCAAATTTCAGTAATTCTGTTGTTTGTCTCAGTTTTATTCTTTAATTCTTCTAGGTATTTGTTAATTGATTCTTGCATTTTTTCCATTTAGTTTTCAAGGTTTTCTTTTTAAAAAAATCATCTTTATTATCATTATCCTGAATTCTTTTTTAGGTAGTTTGCCCATTTTCTCTTCATTTATTTGGACTTCTGTTTTTCTAATTTGTTCGTTCATTTGTATAGCATTTATCTGCCTTTTCCATATGTATATATTTTAATTTATTGTGTTTGAGGTCTCCTTTTCCCAGATTTCAAGGTTGAATTCTTTCTTCCTTTTGATTTCTGCCCTCCTAAGTTTGGCCCAGAGGTTTTCATAAGCTTCCTACAGGATAAGATTTTTGCTGAGTGTTTTGCTTGTTTTGTTTCTTTGTTTTTCCTATGATGGTCAAGGCTGAGTGTGGTGGTAATCCTGTCTGCTAATGATTGGCTTTGTAATTTTGTTTGTTCGTTGTTTAGATGAGGTGTCTTGCACAGGGTACTACTTGTGGTTTGGTGATGCTAGGCCTTGTATTCACGTGGTTTCCTTTGTGTGAGTTCTCACTATTTGCTACTCCCTAGGGTTAGTTCTCTGGTATTCTAGAGTCTTAGAGTCAGTGCTCCCACTCCAAAGGCTCAGGGATTCACTCTGGTCAGAAATGAAGATTCCAGAAGTGGTCCATTATGTCATTAATTGAGATTTAAACAAATACCCCCAAATGAGAAACCAAAGATGAACCTCAGACAAATGACAGTTACAAACTTGGACAAATAATAATTAAAATAATGGAATATACATATATACATATACATCCATAAGCAAAGTCAAATCAATCCAACTAAAATAAAGTACAATAGACTGACCTGGTGAACAAAAGAAATAAAAAAATTATATCTACCAGTTAAGAACAAAACTAACTAATGCACAAATGGGAAAATGAAATGAAAGCAAGGTGCCAAGTGAGGAATAAAGCAATGGAAGCAAAACTAACAAATATTTTGAGAGGAAAGTAAAGAAAGAAAGAATAGATACACATAGTTAAATAGAGATTGGTAGAGAAGATTTATATACATTAAAGATTAACAGCAAGGGGAAAAGAATAGTAGGAAAAGCAAACAAAGAAATAAATGTAGAAAACATAATAATAGGCTTAAAATTAAAATTTAAAAAAGAGAGAAAAAGAAAGGAAAATTCCACAGAACCCAAAAACTGGACATAGAGGCAGATATTTATAACAACAATAAAAAATATGAGTGAGAAGAGAAAAAAAATCTCAAAAGTTTAATTAGATTTCATAGTGCCAATAAAATCGACACTTACAACAGAGGGGCAAAGAAAAGGAAAAAAAAAAAAGAAATCCAAAATAATCTAGAACAAGATTAAACATAACAAGTCAAAACATAAAAATGATAAATGTTTTTCTCTGAGTCAGTGCTGTCAGAGTCCTTTCTCTCGCTGGGAGTCAGAGTCCACCTCACCTCCCTAGGATGCCCTCCAACACTGTGCTGATCTCTGGACCTGCTGTGGGGGCCACTCGGATTCTAATCTATGTGTATGTGCCTCCAATATCCATAGCTATCAAAACTAGTGCATTTTCTTTTGTGGGAGCTCTCAATGACCTTTTATATATTCCATAGACACAGGGCCTGCCTAGTTGATCAGGTGGACTTAATCTCCAACTTATATAGCTGATGGGAAGGTTTTGGGTCTTCTTCCTTAGCCACACTGCCCCTGGGTTTCAACTGTGGTTTTATTTCCACCTCTGCATGTGGGTCATCCACTGGGGCTTTTTCCTGAGGCTGCCCTGGAGGACTTGTGTTTGCCCCTTTGAGGGCCAGATGTGGAGGTGGTGTCAGCTGCTTGGTTCACAGGAGTTCTTGCAGCACCTGGTACTGAGAGGAGTTGGCGGCTAAGGCAGCAGGAAATATAGTGCTCTAGAAGGGTATGGCAACCAGTATTGGCCAATACCCTCCAGTATTCTTGCCTGGAGACTGACCCCCCTCCCTAACAGAGAAGCTTGGCATGCCACAGTCTACAGGGTCGCAAAGAGTCAGACACAACTGAAGTGGCCCTACGTGCATAAGTGAAAGAATTGTTTTGCCTGGGGCAGTTCTGCCCCAGTAAGAATTGACAGCTGCTTGGCTTGCAGATACCCTGGCAGTGCCACGGGTGCAGGGACACAGACTTCCTCTGGCGCAGGAGTTATGGCCCTATCAGAGTCTTTTCGCGAGCCTCTTGTAGCTGGCTATCAGTAGGCCTCTTTAGCCAGTATTTCTCCATAGCTCCGCCCATTCAGGCATTTTGAGGACTCCCTTGCCTGGCGTCCTTCTCTGTTGTTCAGCACATCAGGCACATAGGGGTGCCCCCTCTACTGAGGTCCTACTCTGTAGATCAGCAGGTCAAGCACTTAAAGGAGCACCCTGGGTGGGGTCTTGCTATGTAGTTCATTGAGTCAGGTGTTTGATGGGCCAGACTCTATTGTTCAGCTGCTGATGCTGGCATGTGGGGAGAGAGGGTCTATGATGATGGCTCCACTCATGTAGCATGACTCAGCAGTATCACCTTGCTTCCGTGGCTGCCCCTCTTTGCTCCACTGGCATTGCCCAATACAATCTTCTCCCTCCCCTCCCCTCAATCTTTCCCTCGGCAGTCAACAGCAGCCGTCGCCCTGGGATTGCTCCACAGTCCCTAAACTCCAGCTCCCAGCCACTGCATCCCTGTCTGCGCTATGTATCGCTGTGGTAAGGACTGTCTGATTCTCATTCCATTTAAGCTACCACAGATCTGCTGTTTCACTCTCAACCTTAAATGTTTCTCCTCTGAGTCAGACAGTTGCTCCGATGGATGTGGGGATCAGATCCCTGCTTCAATTTCCCCACCCGCTGAAGGGAGGTCCAATCCTACAAACACTCCTGTTTCCCTCCCTAATTCTTTCCAAGTTTTGCATGGTTTGATATATTCTTTTCTTCTGGTCAGGTACTCCTGTCCACTCTCAACTGATTTTCTGCATGCACTACTGTGTCTGAAGATGTATTCCTGATGTATCCATGGAGAGAGGTATACTCCACATCCACCTACTCCTCTGCCATCTTGTTCCCACTCTCTTGCCACCTCTTTTAATATCTACTGTTTCTGTTAAGTCCATACCATTTCTGTCCTTTATTGTCCCCATCTTTGCATGAAATGTTCCTTTGGTATCTTTACTTTTCTTGAAGAGATCTCTAGTCTTTCCCATTCTATTATTTTCCTTAACTTCTTTGCATTGATCACTGAAGAAAGCTTTCTTATCTTCCCTTGTTATTCTTTGGAACCCTTCATTCAATTAGGTATATCTTTCCATTTCTCTTTTGCTTTTAGCTTCTCTTCTTTTCTCAGCTATTTGTAAGGCCTCCTCAGACAACCATTTTGCCTTTTTGCATTTCCTTTTCTTGGGGATGGTCTTGATCCCTGCCTCCTGTACAATGTCAGGAACCTCCGTCCATAGTTCTTCCAGCACTCTCTCTATCAGATCTAATCCCTGAAATCTATTTGTCACTTCCAATGTATAATTGCAAGGTATTTGATTTAGGTCATACCTGAATGGTCTAGTGATTTCCCCTACTTTCTTCAATTTAAGTCTGAATTTGGCGATAAGGATTTCATGATCTGAGCCACAGTCAGCTCCCAGTCTTATTTTTGTTGACTGTATAGAGCTTCTCCATCTTTGGCTACAAAGAATATAATCAAACTGATTTCAGTCGATATTGACCATCTGGTGATATACATGTGTAGTCTTCTCTTGTGTTGTTGGAAGAGAGTGTTTTCTATGACCAGTGGGTCCTCTTGGCAAAACTCTGTTAGCCTTTGCTGTGCTTCATTTTGTACTCCAAGGCCAAATTCGCCTCTTACTCCAGATATCTACTGACTTCCTACTTTTGCTTTCCAGTCCCTATAATGAAGAGGACATCTTTTTGGAGGGTGTTAGTTCTAGAAAGTCTTGTAGGTCTTCACAGAAATGTTCATCTTCTTCACCATCACTGTGACTTAGATTACTGTGATATTGAATGGTTTGCCTTGAAAACGAACAGAGATCATTCTGTGCTTTTAGAGATTGAACCCAAGTACTGCATTTCAGACTCTTGCTGACTATGAGGGCTACTCCATTTTTTCTAAGGTATTCTTGCCCACAGTAGTAGATATAATAGTCATCTGAGTTAAAATTGCCCATTCCAGTCCATTTTAGTTCATTGATTCCTTAAATGTTCACTCTTGCCATCTCTTGTGTGACCACGTCCAATTTACCTTGATTCATGGACCTAACATTTCAGATTCCTAAGAAATATTGTTCTTGACAGCATTGGACTTAACTTCCATCACCAGTCACATCCTCAAATGCATCTTTTTTTTTTTTTGCTTTGGCTCTGTCTCTTCATTCTTTTATGCCATAGTAAATTTTTATATTAAAATTTTATGCTATATGTCATGGGAAACCTTTGTAATATGATGACCAATATTCCTGGGTATCTCAGCAAAATTTCTGGTTTCTTTACCAGAAATTATATATATATATATATATATATATGTTTTATATATCCCATTCCTTCTGGACAAGTTCCAGTCCATCATGTTCTTAAGAGAAATATACCCAAGTGTGGTCTGACCATTACAGAGTAAATTTAGAGTTTTGTGCTCTGTATCTGTATTTCAGATTTTTATTTATTCACCTAAGATCTCATTGGTTATTTCTGTAGTCATATTCAGCTATTGATGTGAAAAATCATAGAAAGTTAGAATTTCAGGGAATGACCAAAATATTTAATCCAATCTCCTCAGTTTGCAAATAAAAAGACCAAAACTCAGAAAATAAATTTACAGTAAAATCCTGAAACAATTTTCATACTGTTATAAATATCTCACTGTATTTTGTTCTTATTCTATTAGAAGTATAAAATTTCTTCTTAGTAGGTTTGGTCAATTTTTCCAGGCTGTTAAGAGATTTTTGCTCATTGAATATGTCAATGTATTTGACCATCTCTGAACTTCACTGCATATCTGAATCACCATTTCTTCACCCAGTTAAGTCTTTCACAAAAACTTTAAAATAGAACAGGATAGAAGACCTCAGTGCTACACCATGAGCACTGTTTCTCTAGTAAGACCTTCATGCCTTTACTATCTGTCTAGTTATTCAACTAGTTACAGATATTTCCCCATCTTATTGATTTGCTTTTGCATGTTATGGGGCTTCCCTGATAGCTCAGTTGGTAAAAAGAATCTGCTTGCAATGCAGGAGACCCTGATTCGATTCCTGGGTCAGAAAGATTCACTGGAGAAGGGGTAGGCTACACAATCCATTATTCTTGGGCTTCCTTTGTGATTCAGCTGGTAAAGAATATGCTTGCAATGCGGGAGATCTGGGTTTGATTCCTGGGTTGGGAAGATCCTCTGGAGAAGGAAAAGGCTACTCATTCCAGTATTCTTGCCTGGAGAATTCTATGGACTGTATAGTTTATGGGGTTGCAAAGAGTCAGATACGACTGAGTGACTTTCACTTCACTCCTCATGTTATACCATCAACAGGCTAATTTCTTCACTGTATTCTACAAGACAGTAATTTCAACTCTGATTGCACATTCTATTTGCTTAGCTTGGAATAACTTCACTCATCTATTGACTTCTTTATCCTTTAAGGCCAAGACATCCTCTTTGTCGATTTCCTGGATGGCTTAAATCCCCAGTGACTTCTCTTTTTAGGGGAAGTCCCTCTCCATTTCTGAAGTATATTACTTAATATATGTTTAAATTTTCTTTTGTATTCTCTAATCATTTTCTATGTGAACATTGTATCACTAACATTTTTTAATGTCACAGCAATACATGAACCGTGAACTCCCTGATGTTCAAGCTGGTTTTAGAAAAGGCAGAGGAACCAGAGATCAAATTGCCAACATCCGCTGGATCATGGAAAAGCAAGAGAGTTCCAGAAAAACATCTATTTCTGCTTTATTGACTATGCCAAAGGCTTTGACTGTGTGGATCACAATAAACTGTGGAAAATTCTGAGAGAGATGGGAATACCAGACCACCTAACCTGCCTCTTGAGAAATCTGTATGCAGGTCAGGAAGCAACAGTTAGAACTGGACATGGAACAACAGACTGGTTCCAAATAGGAAAAGGAGTACGTCAAGGCTGTATATTGTCACCCTGCTTATTCAACTTCTATGCAGAGTACATCATGAGAAACGCTGGACTGGAAGAAACACAAGCTGGAATCAAGATTGCCGGGAGAAATATCAATAACCTCAGATATGGAGATGACACCACCCTTATGGCAGAAAGTGAAGAGGAACTAAAAAGCCTCTTGATGAAAGTGAAAGAGGAGAGTGAAAAAGTTGGCTTAAAGCTCAGCATTCAGAAAACGAATATCATAGCATCTGGTCCCATCACTTCATGGGAAATAGATGGGGAAACAATAGAAACAGTGTCAGACTTTATTTTTGGGGGGCTCCAAAATCACTGCAGATGGTGACTGTAGCCATGAAATTAAAAGGTGTTTACTCCTTGGAAGAAAATTTATGACCAACCTAGATAGCATATTCAAAAGCAAAGACATTACTTTGCCGACTAAGGTCCACCTTGTCAAGGCTATAGTTTTTCCAGTAGTCATGTATGGATGTGAGAGTTGAACTGTGAAGAAAGCTGAGTGTCAAAGAATTGATGCTCTTGAACTATGGTGTTGGAGAAGACTCTTGAGAGTCCCTTGGACTGCAAGGAGATCCAACCAGTCCATTCTAAAGGAGATCAGGGGAGGGGAGGAGGAGGGGAGTGGGAGGGGGGGTTCATGTTTGGGAACACATGTACACCTGTGGTGGATTCATGTCAATGTATAGCAAAACCAATACAGAATTGTAAAGTAAAATAAAAAAATAAAGAAAGAAAAATAAATAAATAAAGTTTTAGAAGTCAAAAAAAAAAAAAATAAAATAAAGGAGATTAACCCTGGGATTTCTTTGGAAGGAATGATGCTAAAGCTGAAGCTCCAGTACTTTGGCCACTTCATGCGAAGAGTTGACTCACTTTGTAAAGACTCTGATGCTGGGAGGGATTGGGGGCAGGAGGAGAAGGGGACGACCGAGGATGAGATAGCTGGATGGCATCACTGACTCAATGGACGCGAGTCTGAGTGAACTCCGGGAGTTGGTGATGGACAGGGAAGCCTGGTGTGCTGCGGTTCATGGGGTCACAAAGAGTCGGACAAGACTGAGAGACTGAACTGAACTGAACTGATTGTTCATAAAAGATACACAGGGAAATACACAATTATATCTGAATTGTTAACAAGCTCAGGAAATACATAAAAAAATTAGGTTGCTGATTCTTAGTATCCAAGAAGATATTATTTAGAGCTACTTAGATGATCAATGTAGTGATTCTTCTTGTGCTTACCACATACTGTTTGCACTTCTATTGTAATACTTTATTCATTCTGCTTGGTATTTGCAGTTTGTTTACTCTTTGTCCAATATTGTGTTTTAGGCATATTGGGGAATACAAAGATCTTAAATATAAATCTTGACTCTAGGCATTTGTTTGGAATGTTATCTACCCAGATAAGAGAAATGGAATTTAAGTTTAGTTGTCAGGACTCACTGTGCCTGGGACTCATCAGAACTATTTGAGATCCCCTTCAATTATTTATATGTTAAATATCAGGAACCGACATTATACTCACCAAGGAGAGAGGATGATAGAAGTGAACATTGAGGTTTAAGGAGCCTATTGGGAATAAGTTGGGAAGTTGGAGAAAGGAGTAATGTGTTTGTAACTGGTATAAAAATCAGCTGTATATCTATCTGTGTATTTATTAATTTCTTAGTACTAGAAAAATATTGCTAAGTCATGTCCGACTCTTTGCAACCCCATGTACTGTAGCCTGCCAGACTCCTCTGTCCATGGGATTTTCCAGGCAATAGTACTGGAGTGGATTGTCATTTCCTTCTCCAGGGGATCTTCCCAACCCAGGGATCAAACCAGGGTATCTTGCATTGTAGACAGCCGCTTTACCGTCTGAGCCACCGGGAAGTCCCATAGAGTAACAGAAAAATATAAATAGGTAAATTAATAGATACTGATTTATTATAAGGAATTGACTTGATTATGGAGGCTGACAGGTCCCAAGATTGTAATCAGCAAGTTCGAGACCCAAAAGAGCTGATGGTATAGTTCTGATCCAAAGGCCTTGCAGGCGTTGAGGCCCAAGAAGAGTCAATATTTCAGTTTGAGTCTGAAGTCAGGGAAAAAAGATAGTGTCCCAGCTTGATGGCAGTCACGCAAGTGAAATTCCCTCTTGTTTAGGGAAGTGTCAGCATTCTGCTTATTCAGGCTTTCAGCTGACTAGAAGAGGCCCACCCGCATTACAGAACTTTCCTGGTGGCTCAATCAGTAAAGAAACCACCTGTAATGCAGGAGATAGCCTGCAATATAGGAGACCAGGGTTCAGTCCCTGGGTCGGGAAGTTCCCCTGGAGAAGGAAATGACAACCCACTCAAGTTATTCTTGCCTGAAAAATCCCATGGACAGAGGAACCTGGCAGACTACAGTCCATGGGGTTGCAAAGAATTGGACACGACTGAGCGTCTAAACCATCACCACGTACATTAGGGAGGATAATCTATTAGTCTATTGATTTAAATGTTAAACTCATTCAAAAATACTCACAGAAACACCCAAAACAATACTCGACCAAATAGCTGGGTATCCTGTAGCCCACTTAAATTGACACAGAAATTTACCACTATACATATACAAAAAAAGAGGGGAGAGGAAATGGTATATTAGATTTATAGAAAACTGCAGGTAAATTTTCTATTTATAAATTTTTAAAAATCCATTGCAAGTATAAACTTGGAAATTTGTTCAGCCACTCCATATTATATATGAAGAAACAGATACAAACAAGTAAATGACTTGTTCAAGATAATACAGCTCATTAACCATAAAACCTGAGCTATAATCAAAACCTTATAATTTCAGTATTCTTTCTAAGGATACAGTGGTACAATTCCCCTTTATCACATGTGTGCATGACATGTAAGCTATAAAGTTCAAACTAAATTTCAAAATGGTGTTGGTGAATATATTCTTTATACATTACTGTTATAGAAACATTTACCCCTGTACAAAATAGAGATTCTGAATCAGAGATCTCAAAGTACTTTGTGCACAGTTATTACTGAGATATGTGACAATTTGGAGTTACTTCAAAACATGCCTTTTGCACATCCTCTCATACGAACTTTTGAACAAAGAAAATAGACCTTTAACACTGCCTGTGAGAGTAAAGAGCATGATAAGGAAATGTTTATACAGGCACGGAGCCAGAATAGACTATTCGTTTTCAAGTTTTGGTTCGTGAGAGAAAACATGTCTTCCTACCTATGAGCTTAGAAAAACACTGTTCTCTTCCTTCAGGGGTAGACTTAAAATACTGTTAATACATCCTCTAGTGTTTTTAGCCATAGGTAACCAATACATTATGTTTCTAAAATTGTTCAGGTTTTCAAACAAATATCTCTATAAAGACAGTCATATTTTCAGACATTTTGTAAAAAATAACTACAAATGTGCATGAGGAGACTGATGGCAAGATACTTTTTCTTAATGAACTACCTTCAAATTTTCCATAAGAACACCAAAATAGATCATAATGAACTCATTGTTACAAATTCTCCTAGGGCAAAATGTCACATTTTTAGAAGTGGGCTGCCAGGAAATAATATCTGACAGAGGGTGGGGTGAGTGGAATTTAGAAACAAGTGTTTTTAAACACTTTGCTTTTGTTCACTTGCTTGGACTTAAAAGCCAAAGCTACTTATACTTCAGTTAGGAGGGAGCTGGGTTAGGTATTTGCAAGTCCAGGCGGGAAGGCTGGGAGTTTGCAAATCTAGCAGCTGGAGTGTGTTGTGGTAGCTGTTTTCCTGTGCTAAGCTGATTTACTTGTTTAAGGTCTGACCTCATCATCCTGTCCCTATGTGTTCCCACCTACACTGTTAGCTGCTGCTTTCTGCTTCAGCTGGAAAGCTGGAACTGTTCACAGTGTATCACAAACAGTGGGGGAGGGGGGAACAAAAAGACTGCTCTCAACACTTGCGCTTTTGTTAGTCCTACAGAAGAGGCAGAGAAACAAGAGATAACAAAGGCTGTTTCCTTTCTGTGAGAGAAGGCATTGGTCTTTCCTCCTGCAACAATGTCACTGTCTGGCAAGAAAGAGTTTGATGTGAAACAGATCCTAAGGCTACACTGGAGATGGTTTAGTCATCCTTCTCAAGGCTCACCCAACACTGGAAATTGCCTTCAGCAGGAAGGATATGAGCATAGAGGGACCCCGGTTCAGGGCAGATTGAAGAACCACTCTCGGGACAGAAATGGACTGAAAAAAAGCAACAGTCCTGTCCACCACAGCATATTACCACCAGTGCCAGAATTGGCCCCTGCCCGTCAAAGAGCCTTTCAGAACTGGCACTCACGAAAACTGATAGAACATCTTCGAGTAAATGAAGATACTCCTAAAGCAGTTCCATGGAATTTGTTCAAAGAAGCTTATGAAAAACACTCACAAGATGAGGAGATGATGGCTGATGACAATACAGAAGATTCTACAGCAAGGTAGGAGTTTTTGAACACATAACAAAGTCATAGCTTAGATTAACTTATCCTCTAAAGTGCTCATTTAGTGTTTAAATAAAAGTTATAATAATTTCTGAATTTGTATGCAGCCAATCGGGGTGTTCAAGTAATCCCCTTATCTAAGTCTATAAAAGAATATAGTCATAGTACATATTTTTGGTAATTAATGGGAAATATGCTTTAGAGTTGTGAGTTTAGTTTCTCTATTCCATTCTGATTCTGTTAACAATTCTGTTTTAGTTTTTAGAGATTAGCAATTATTATAATTGTTACTTTTCTGTAAATATCCTCTGTGGCTTGAATGTTCAGATAGTTGTGTTTCTTTCTTTCTTTCTTTGTAAAATTGTGATGGATTACCTAGAACTCTTTCTGACTTTGTCAGGCCAGCTCTGACTGCTCAGCACATCCTTGTCTATAACTTAGTACATAGTTGCCATACTGATGCTTGATAAATATTATCTTTATGTGAGAGTATGGAAAAGTTTCTTTTGGCATTTGAGATTTATTTCAAGTAGTATTAGGTTCCATAGCTAGTTTGCATTTATGAAAATATTTTGCATAAAACAAGTAATGAAATGCTGCTTATGGCAGTGAGATCTTAAAGTAGGAAATGGACATATCAACTATTTTAGAATATTAAAATGTGATAAGAAATGATAATAAAGTATTGTGTAAGTATAGCTCATAAAATCTTTGACCTCATTTTTATTTTTGTGTCTACCAGTATTGTTTGATTATGTTTTATATTTTTGTTTTTTGGCCACAAGGCATGTGGGATCTTAGCTCCCAGACCAGGGATCAAATCCACACATCCTGCATTGAAAGGTGGAGTCTTAACCACTGGACCACCAGGGAAGTCCCACACCAGTATTGTTTGAGTAGAAGAAAAGTATGTTCCCTCCTCTAATGCTGTCTAACATAACTTAATCTAGTATATTTTTACTTTATTTTCCTATTTTCATTATCAGATTTTATTTCCTCAACATGTAGACACAACTAATGATTTTGATAATATAATTACAGTGTAAAAGGCTATAGTAAAAATTGTATTTTTGAAATGGCTTAAATTTTATAGCAGTTCAACATAAAGGTATGCTAATTTATTTAGAAATCTGGATATTTTGTATACTGTCTATAAGAGTGGGCTTCCCCTGTGGTTCAGATGGTAAAGAATCTGCTTGCAATGCAGGGGACCCAGGTTTGATTCCTGGATTGGGAAGATCCCCTAGAGAAGGGCATGGCTACCCACTGTAGTATTCTTGCCTGGAAAATCCCATGGACAGAGGAGCCTGGTGGGCTACAGTCCATGGAGTTGCAAGAGTCAGATGCGACTTAGTGACTGTTGTAGGGAAATTAAATTATCCACTGTGAATTCCTGACAAAATTTTTTTGAGCATCCTTAAATTGATTTTCCAGCATGAGAATATATTTACAGTAATTTAGATGCTAAATGAAAATGCTAGATAAAATGTCAAATATAAAGTGTCACCAAGTAATATCTTAAAAATATATTTTTCCTTTTATTCTTTACAGTGTTCATATTCTAAAAAACATTCCCTTAAATATGCTATGGTTACAGTGCAAAGTTAATATTTTACTAAAATAAATACAGGAAGTGGTTTTATAGATGTGCCAGGAATATTTTAAGCCGAAGAGAAGAGGTAAATTGAGCACTTAATTAATTGAAAATGATGATTTATTAATCTATAATTACCCATTCTGAATTATTTCATCTTGGGTAAAAAAAAAAATTTGATAAGGAACTTTCTTATTTTCCACTTCTCTAATGCCTCTTTTTAAGCAAAATTGGGGAGCAGGAGGAAAAGATCCTGCAAAGTTGGCAGCAACCTACTATCCCCTCAGTAGAACACTTGTGGTTAAATAACAAACAAAAATGGCAGTCAGTGTGGAGAACACAAGGTGAGTTCTAACACTTGGGCAAAAATAAGGGTTCTTAAGTCATCCTGCTTTCTACAAATATTGCAGGGAATAGAGAATGGACTAGTTTACTAAAATATGATATAGTTGAATAACCTATAATTAAATCTAAAACAAATAGTAAAGCCAAGATATTAAAGTTATATTAATACATTGGCTAGGGGATTTTAAAACTCAAATACATTCCTTGTAATTGAATTTTAAGTTTGTATTTCATTTAGGAGCAGCTCTGTATCATGGTCCCACACTGTGAGTATGCACGTATCAGCATGCATGTCATCAGAGGCCTAGGCTCAATTATCATCTCCTTTTTGCCCTCAGTTCAGTCGCTCAGTCATGTATGACTCTGCCCTACTTATGTACTAACTCTGCATCTTTGCTTCCCATAACAAGCTTGCTCAATGTCCTTTCTTTTCTTATATCATCCTCAGAATTCAAAAAATTAAGATATTTTGACAGTGTATTATGATCATGATTTTATATGACAGAATATTATTATATGGTTTTATATATATATATAAACTGCTGATAAAGAGATGATTGTGTAAGTACTCAGGAGTATAAAGTTGTTCAACTGCATTTGCTAAGACAAATGTGGTTATCTCATCATTGTGCTTGAGAACATTGAATAAAATCCTGATGACCTGTGTATGGGTCCAGAACAACATGCCCCAGTACAAAGTTGAAGATTCACAGGGATGTTTAGTTTTAAGGAATTGGCAGCAGTTGGGATCATACCCTCACCCTATATGTTTTTGTGTAATTTGTTATTTGTATGATATATGATTTTGTGTATCTTTGGCAGTATTACTCTGTTAGACAAGCAACAAAATTCCCTCCATTTTACACCTTTTTGATTTTCAAGTGAGGTGTCCCTCAGGAACAACAAGGAAGATGTCACTGTAAATTGTGATAGCCTAAAGAAGGGGGGATTGAATGAATAAGACTTAGAATTCATTAATAATTCATTCCACAAATATTGAGCGCCATTTGTGTCAGCTACACTTCTACATAGTGGAGATAAATCGGGATCAAAACAGAGAATATGTTTTTATAGAGTATACATTCTAATAAGGAGAGAAACAATAAAAATAAACCAAATGTAGTACTTTAGTAGTTGTAAGTAGTATGAAGAAAAAATAATTAGAAAGAAGAGAGAGAAGAAAGGATCCTACTTCAGACAGGGAAGGCCTTTCTGATGAGGTAACGTTTGAGCAGAGATCTAAACGAAGTGAAAGGGCAGTCATGAGGCTGTCTGACACAGAATTCAAAGCAAGTGAGAGGTTACTGCTGCTGTGCCACATGGGAGTCCATAACCTCCATTCATATTTTTTCTTATTCAAATCAATGCCACATGTCCCCACACAATCCATTGATTACTGTTTCAAACATTCTTAATTTAAGTGGTGAAATCAAAAATATGCCCTACCTGTTGCTTATTACAGTGACTTTAAGATCACATACATATCCTCATGGCCACAGAGGTGACTTTCCAGTCATCCTTTAACCATGGTGCCATTTTGTCCTCTGGGGATCTGGCTATTCAGCCAGTAGACTATATGCTTCAGGTACAGAGGCCCCATGCCCTTTGTGAAAATGGACGCATGATGGTTTATGTGTTCTCTTCACAAAACAATCCAGATGGGTCCAAACCAAATGCATTGTGTGTCTTTATCCTCAACACAAATCCACCTGTAATATGGAATATGCTTGGGGAATATTTATGCATAAGAGAAATCTTAAATAATGAAGCTTACTGTAATATCTTTTCTCATAAAGTAGGAAGTAAGGTATGTGAGTATTTACAGGGAGCACTTTCCAGAAAGACAGAACGGCGATTTCAAGAGTCTTGACATGGAGTGTGCTTCATATGTTAAAACACAACAAGGCTAGCGCAGCTGGAGGAGGGCTTTCAAAGGGGAGATTAATAGCAGATAGCTTTGAAAAGGCAACAATAACACAGCGTTAAAAATAATCAGCATCTTTTATAGATATTTACTATGTGCCAAGCACTAAATACATGTGTTTTCTCATGTTCCCAAGAAAATTTTTGAATGCAAAGAATGTTCACGTTTTTCTCTGGGTACTATTTTATTGGATATCTGTTGTTGTTGCTTATCTTCTTTCAAGACAATATTATATGGCTTTATAAAGTTCAGAGTTAGGCTTGCTTTACTTAATTTTACACCACATAACTGAGTAGAAACTGTTACTTCAAAGGAAAGAATAAGGAACAAACTACAATTTTATTGTTGTTTATAGAAAGTTTAAGATTAAATCCCTTTGTCTATGGGTTAAAATGTACCATACAAAACTACACAAGTTATTAAATTGCTTTATTAAACTAACAACATTTTTAGAGCATTTTAACACATAATTTAAATATAGTGCAATGTTTCCTAATATTCCTAATTTCTAATGGAACTTCCATTGGTTGATTTTAAATCCTTGCTAGGCACAGCCTATTTACTGAGAGTGAGGCACCATGGTCTTCACAACTCATTCTTAACAGTGTGGTATTGTGTATATATTTAAGTTAACATTAGTTAAAATGTATTTAATATTTGAGAAATTTGAGGCTCCTTTCTATCTAGGGATCTGGCAATATGTTAGGACCATGTTTCTTTAAACATTATGATTACACACCTATAGTTGTTATTTCTGATATTTGAAAGACAAGACTCAGTTTCCTTCTGCATTTGGAAATTTAAAATAATAAATTTATTTATTTTAATTGGATGTTTATATGGTATTTGTTTTGCCATACATCAACATGAATCCACCACAGGTATACACGTGTTCCCCATCCTGAACACCCCTCCCTCCTCTCTCCCCGTACCATCCCTCTGGGTCGTCTCAGTGCACCAGCCCCAAGCATCCAGTATCATGCATCGAACCTGGACTGGCGATTCGTTTCATATATGATATTACACATGTTTCAATGCTATTCCCCCAAATCATCCCACCCTAAACCTCTCCCACAGAGTCCATAAAACTGTTCTATACATTGGTGTCTCTTTTGCTGTCTCGCATACAGGATTATCGTTACCATCTTTCTAAATTCCATATATATTCGTTAGTATACTGTATTGGTGTTTTTCTTTCTGGCTTGCTTCACTCTGTATAATAGGCTCCAGTTTCATCCACCTCATTAGAACTGATTCAAATGTATTCTTTTTAATGGCTGAGTAATACTCCATCGTGTATATGTACCACAGCTTTCTTATCCATTCATCTGCTGATGGACATCTAGATTGCTTCCATGTCCTGGCTATTGTAAACAGTGCTGCAATGAATATTGGGGTACATGTGTCTCTTTCAATTCTGGTTTCCTCGGTGTGTATGCCCAGCAGTGGGATTGCTGGGTCATAAGGCAGTTCTATTTCCATTTTTTTAAGGAATCCCCACACTGTTCTCCATAGTGGCTGTACTAGTTTGCATTCCCACCAACAGTGTAAGAGGGTTCCCTTTTCTCCACACCCTCTCCAGAATTTATTGCTTGTAGACTTTTGGATAGCAGCCATTCTGACTGGCGTGAAATGGTACCTCATTGTGGTTTTGATTTGCATTTCTCTGAGAATGAGTGATG
Organism: Oryx dammah; assembly: GCF_014754425.2. Lineage (NCBI taxonomy): Eukaryota > Metazoa > Chordata > Mammalia > Artiodactyla > Bovidae > Oryx > Oryx dammah. The sequence goes on from NW_024070207.1 coordinate 21,577,308, forward strand.
TTGAGCATCTTTTCATGTGTTTGTTAGCCATCTGTATGTCTTCTTTGGAGAAATGTCTATTTAGTTCTTTGGCCCATTTTTTGATTGGGTCGTTTATTTTTCTGGAATTGAGCTTCAGGAGTTGCTTGTATATTTTTGAGATTAGTTGTTTGTCCGTTGCTTCATTCGCTATTATTTTCTCCCATTCTGAAGGCTGTCTTGTCACCTTGCTTAGAGTTTCCTTTGTTGTGCAGAAGCTTTTAAGTTTAATTAGGTCCCATTATTTTTGCTTTCTTTTCCAATATTCTGGGAGGTAGGTAATAGAGGATCCTGCTGTGACGTATGTCGGAGAGTGTTTTGCCTTTGTTCTCCTCTAGGAGTTTTATAGTTTCTGGTCTTACATTTAGATCTTTAATACATTTTGAGTTTATTTTTGTGTATGGTGTTAGAAAGTGTTCTAGTTTCATTCTTTTACAAGTGGTTGACCAGTTTTCCCAGCACCACTTGTTAAAGAGATTGTCTTTAATCCATTGCATATTCTTGCCTCCTTTGTCACAGATAAGGTGTCCATAGGAGTGTGGATTTATCTCTGGGCTTTCTATTTTGTTCCATGGATCCATATTTCTGCCTTTGTGCTAGTACCATACTGTCTTGATGACTGTAGCTTTGTAGTAGAGCCTGAAGCCAGGCAGGTTGATTCCTCCAGTTCCATTCTTCTTTCTCAAGATTGCTTTGGCTATTTGAGGTTTTTTGTACTTCCATACAAATTATGAAATTATTTGTTCTAGCTCTGTAAAAAATACCATTGGTAGCTTGATAGGCATTGCACTGAATCTATAAATTGCTTTGGGTAGTATACTCGTTCTCATTATATTGATTCTTCTGATCCATTAACATGCTATATTTCTATTAGTGTCCTCTTTGATTTCTTTCACCAGTGTTTTAGAGTTTTCTACATATAGGTCTTTAGTTTCTTTAGGTAGATATATTCCTAAGTATTTTATTCTTTCTGTTGCAATGGTGAATGGAATTGTTTCCTTAATTTCTCTTTCTATTTTCTCATTATTAGTGTATAGGAATGAAAGGGATTTCTGTGTGTTGACTTTAAATCCTACAACTTTACTATATTCATTGATTAGCTCTAGTAATTTTCTGGTGGAGTCTTTACAGTTTTCTATGTAGAGGATCATGTCCTCTGCAAACAGTGGGAGTTTTACTTTTTCTTTTCCAGTTTGGATTCCTTTTATTTCTTTTTCTGCTCTGCTTGCTGTGGCCAAAACTTCCAAAACTATGTTGAATAGTAATGGTGAAAGTGGGCACCCTTGTCTGTTCCTCACTTTAGGGGAAATGCTTTCAATTTTTCACCATTGAGGGCGATGTTTGCTGTGGGTTTGTCATATATAGCTTTTCTTATGTTGAGGTATGTTCCTTCTATTCCTGCTTTCTGGAGAGTTTTTATCATCAATGGATGTTGAATTTTGTCAAAGGCTTTCTCTGCATCTTTTGAGATAATCATATGGATTTTATTTGTTAATGTGGTGTATTACATTGACTGATTTGCGGATATTGAAGAATCCTTGCATCCCTGGGATAAAGCCCACTTGATCATGGTGTATGATCTTTTTAATGTGTTGTTGGATTCTGATTGCTAGACTTTTGTTAAGGATTTTTGCATCTATGTTCATCAGTGATATTGGCCTGTAGTGTTCTTTTCTTGTGGCATCTTTTTCTGGTTTTGGTATTAGGGTGATGGTGGCCTCATAGAATGTTTGGAAGTTTACCTTCCTCTGCAATTTTCTGGAGGAGTTTGAGTAGGATAGGTGTTAGCTCTTCTCTAAATTTTTGGTAGAAGTCAGCTGTGAAGCCGTCTGGACTTGGGCTTTTGTTTGCTGAAAAATTTCTGATTACAGTTTCAATTTCTGTGCTTGTGATGGGTCTGTTAAGATTTTCTATTTCTTCCTGGTTCAGTTTTGGAAAGTTGTACTTTTCTCAGAATTTGTCCATTTCTTCCACATTGTCCATTTTATTGGCATATAATTGCTGATAGTAGTTTCTTATGATCTTTTGTATTTCTGTGTTGTCTGTTGTGATCTCTCCATTTTCATTTCTAATTTTATTGATTTGATGTTTCTCCCTTTGTTTCTTGATGAATCTAGCTAATGGTTTGTCAATTTTATTTATCCTGTCAAAGAACCAGCTTTTGGCTTTGTTGATTTTTGCTATGGTCTCTTTTGTTTCTTTTGCATTTATTTCTGCCCGAATTTTTAAGATTTCTTTGCTTCTACTAACCCTGGGGTTCTTCATTTCTTCCTTGTCTAGTTGCTTTAGGTGTAGAGTTAGGTTATTTACTTGACTTTTTTCTTGTTTCTTGAGGTATGCCTGTATTGCTATGAATGTTCCCCTTAGCACTGCTTTTACAGTGTCCCACAGGTTTTGGGTTGTTGTGTTTTCATTTTCATTTGTTTCTATGCATATTTCGATTTCTTTTTTGATTTCTTCTGTGATTTATTGATTATTCAGCAGTGTGTTGTTCAGCCTCCATAGGTTAGAAATTTTAATAGCTTTTCTCCTGTAATTGAGATCTAATCTTACTGCATTGTGGTCAGAAAAGATGATTGGAATGATTTCAATTTTTTTTTGAGTTTACCACGGCTAGATTTGTGGCCCAGGATGTGATCTATCCTGGAGAAGGTTCCATGTGCGCTTGAGAAAAAGGTGAAAATAATTGTTTTGGGGTGAAATGCCCTATAGATATCAATTAGGTCTAACTGGTCTATTGTATCATTTAAAATTTGTGTTCCTTATTAATTTTCTGTTTAGTTGATCTATCCATAGGTGTGAGTGGGGTATTAAAGTCTCCCACTATTACTGTGTTATTGTTAATTTCCCCTGTCATACTTGTTAGCATTTGTCTTACATATTGCGGTGCTCCTATGTTGGGTGCATATATATTTATAATTGTTATATCTTCTTCTTGGATTGATCCTTTGATCATGATGTAGTGTCCTTCTTTGTCTCTTTTCACAGCCTTTGTTTTAAAGTTTATTTTATCTGATATGAGTATTGCTACTCCTGCTTTCTTTTGGTCTCTATTTGCATGGAAAATCTTTTTCCAGCCCTTCACTTTCAGTCTGTATGTGTCCCCTGTTTTGAGGTGGGTCTCTTGTAGACAACATATATAGGGGTCTTGTTTTTGTATCCATTCAGCCAGTCTTTGTTTTTTGGTTGAGGCATTCAACCCATTTACGTTTAAGGTAATTATTGATAAGTTACTGTCTTAAGGGGGCCTGTTTTTCTCCAAGGTTGTTCAGAGTAGTTTTCTCTTAAATGGCTGGGGCAAGGAATTTTGGAGATCAGCCTCTCAGAGGCTGGACTGGCTGGGAGCTGGGCGTAATCAACCTTAATGTCCATTTCCATAGAATGGTGGGGTGGACCTGGAGGGGAGTTTTAACTCCAAGCTCTTTTGAACCATGTAACTTTCCTTCATATCCAATAAATAGATTTCATAAATAAATACTAACAGACCACCCAATTATATGAATTTAATATGTGTTGTTATTTGTTTAGCTTATTTTTGTTCTTTGGCAACTGATTAGAAGGATACCAAATCAGAATCAGTGGGCTGTTATTAGGTTGGTGCAAAAGTAACAGCAGTTTTGGACCCTGAATTTTAAATCATTATAACTAGGCTCAGTTGCATCTTTATTAATCAAAATAGGAACCATTACAATCAACACATTTTTTTTCAATAAGAAATGTTCATTTATTCCTGTAGCAAAAAAAAAATCTATGCTTCGAGATTTGATGAACTCTTGGAAAACATGTTCTATGTCCTGCTGGTTGTGGAAGCATTTTACTTGCAAAAAAGTTGTCAAGATGCTTGAAGAAGTGGTAGTCAGTTTATGAGAGGTCAGATGAACATGGCAGATGAGGTAAAACTTTGTAGCCCAATTCTCTGAACTTTTGAAACTTTGGTTGTGTGACATGCACACACATGTCATGGAGAAGAATTGGACCCTTTCTGTGGACCAGTTCCAGCTGCAGGTGTTACAGTTTTTGGTGCACCTCATCAATTTTCTGAGCATACCTCTCAGCTGTAATAGTTTCACAGGGATTCAGAAAGCTGTAGTGGATCAGATAGGCAGCAGACCACCAAACAGTGACCATAATCTTTTTTATTGGTGCAAGTTTGGCTGGGAAGTGCTTTGGAGCTTCTTCTCAGTCCAACCATTGCTGGGTTTTGTATAAAATCCACTTTTGGGTGCACACCACAATCTGATGGAGAAATGGTTCATTGTTGTGTGGAATAAGAGAAGACGACACTTCAAAACGACAGTTTTTTGATTTGCAGTCAGCTCAGGATGCACTCACTTTTTGATATTTTTCACCTTTCTAATTTCCTTCAATGCCAAATGACCATAGAATGATCAACATTGAGTTCTTGGGCAACTTATGCTCTCAGTTAGTCATCGTCAACTTCTGATGGCCAACTAATGTGTTCCTCACCTTCAGGGCTCTTGTCTCCTTTGCAAAACTTCTTGAACCACCACTGAACTGTACGTTCATTAGCAGTTCCTGGGCCAAATGCGTTGTTGATGTTGCAAGTTGTCTCCACAGCTTTATGACTCATTTTGAATTAGAATAAGAAAAATGCTTGAATTTGCTTTTTCCTGACATCATTTCAATAGTCTAAAATGCATATAAAGTAAACAGAAAGTAATAATTCATTAGCAAAATCATAAAGCAAGAAATGTGCATTAAATGATGAATAACATAACCACAGTCATTTAAGAATGTATTCCAGTATCAAATGGCAAAGTTCAACAATGTAAAACCAAAATTACTTTTGTACCAACCTATTACCTCTTCTATGCAAAAATCCTATGCATTGGCAACCAGATAATATCCTAAAGGCAATCCTAGGAAAATCAGCTAAAGTTATGATAACAATTAAAAATTACATGAAATTTCAGTTCCTATCCTGATGATACTGATTATGTGTAACATTTGGTGTGGACCAACTTTTAAGGGCATCACAACTGATAAAGTCATAGTTGGAAACTCATTTTTATTTAAATCACTCCAGAATAAATGAATTAAAGTCACTCAGTCAAGTCCAACTCTTTGTGACCCCATGGACTATACAGTCCAAGAAATTCTCCAGGCCAGAATACTGGAGTGGGCAGCCATTCCATTCTCCAGGGGATCTTCCCAACTCAGGGATCAAACCTGGGTCTCCTGCATTGCAGGCAGATTCTTTACCAACTGAGCTACCAGCAAAGTCCTTGAATCACTCCAGAACACTGTGGATACTAATGAAGTGGCGTACATTTATTGGTGCTTTCAAACAAAATCATAGTCTTCTATGTTTTTTCTATTTCTTTGTATTGCTGTCTGTGGTTTATCTCTCCAAAGGAAAATAATGGTACACATAAAACACACTTCTATACATAAAAATCTTTATTATTCCACGCTAAAATGAAAGATACACCCATTGAGTATATTTTATTTATGGTGATTGCATTCCATTAACATTATAATTTCATTAAAGAGAGTGAAAATGTATATCCATAGTGACTGAGAATTAAGATTTTTAAAATAGACTTTAAAAGAACTATCTAATAAAATGTAACTAAAAGTGAGAAAATCTAAATCAAATAGTTTTCATTATCTAATGTTTTAGGATGGAACAGGTTATTACTGAAAAGGTATCCCGCATAAGGTTTTACTCTGAAAACATTATAAAACATGTGTTTCCAAAATCAAGGTATAGATCTAATACATACCACTAGCCTTTGCACTGAAGGAGAGCAGCACCAGTGATCATATTATTGAAGCTATCAGAAGTGAATGCTTCATTACTCCTGGTTAATCTTTCTTAGCCTGTTACTGTTAGTCAAAGTGACTTATCCTTTGCATACTTTCAAATGTTGTTTTACAGAATGGAAACAGTTGCCCTCCTCACATACTGTCTATTGCTGTTGTTTCTTCAGGAGCCATACTAAACACCTTGCCAATTTTTTCAGCGGGTCTTTAACATAGGTGATTTGTTCTTGGTCATTCCAGTGCTAGCTCAGTCAATAGAAACTATCTGTTAAATATTTTTGTCCACATTTTCCCTGTAAAACTATTAATAGATTGCTTCAGCACAGTGGCATTTAGATGTCCTTTTTTGGTGAATGTTAATCATATTAGCTATAACAATTCCAATCAGCAATTACATGTTTAACAGATGATCACATAGCACTTTAGGGCAGCACAACTATTTAATTTGGTCTGAATTCTGTTGTAACATTCAACAAATATTTGTTTAAGATGTTGATATTTGTTTCCTCCATTCAGCAAATGTATATTGAACTGGCATTCTGAAGATGTAATAGAGGCTGATTCCCACTAGAGACTTACAATAGTGTTGGGGAGATAAACTGCATCCACTTGGAAAGTTTTACGGTGATAAAAAAAAGAGTGTATTGCAAAAATAGTTTAAATTGATTGGTCATTAAGACCACTAGGCATTCAGAGACAAATAATTCTTTTCACCAGAGCAACTGTAGAAAGCTTCGTGTAGGAACACGATTTAAGATCAGTTTTAAGGATGGATAGCATTTTTATGCAGATATGGAAAAGAATGAATTCTAGATAGGAGGAGAAACACAATGCCTTGAAACAGGAATTGAAACATGGTGTGCTCAAATGGCAGATTTCAGTTTGCCCGAAGTGAATGATATATTTTGGAGAATAGCATAAAATTAAATAAGAAAGAAACGTTAGGCATAGATTATGGAAGATCTTAAAAGACAGAAAAAGAACCATCTGGACTTTATCTTAGAGGTTTGGGTTTATTAACCTCCAAAAATGTACTGAAGTATTTTGCATCTGTGAATAATTTTGCAAAGAAGTTCCACTTGCTTTCTTCAGATTCTCCAATGTTCCATTACACCAGAAAAAAAAAAAAGCTGGTAAAACATCTCCAGCTGGCACTGGAGCTGTGGCTGCATGGTGCTGGAGTGGTGGCTGCATGGTGCTGGAGAGGCGGCTGCATGGTGCTGGAGAGGCAGCTGCATGGCGCTGGAGAGATTTTGAGGAGGTACCCCACCTCCAAGGGCAAAGGAGAAGCCCCCAAAAGATGGTAGGAGGGGTGAAATCGCATTTAGAATGAAACCCCATACACACCAGGATGCTCAGAGCCCACAAACAAACATTGTTTGTACCAGGACCCAGAGACCCCATAGAGGCTGAGTTTGAGTGTTTTTGTGTTTCAGTGTTGACCTGTGTTTGAGCGTCTCCTGAGGAGGTACGGGTCAGCAGTGGACTGCTGTGGGGGCAGGGGCTCTGGGTGCAGCAGACCTGGGTATGGCATAAGCCCTCTTGGAGGGGGTCACCATTAATCCCACCATAGAGTGGCCAGAACTTACATAGGACTGGGGAAACAGACTCTTGGAGGGCACAAACAAAATCTTGTGTGCACCAGGACCCAGGAAAAAGGAGCAGTGACCCCAAAAGAGACTGACCCAGAAATGCCCGTGAGTATCCAGGAGACTCCGGTGGAGGCATGGGTTGGTGGCGGCCTGCTACAGGGGTGGGGACACTGAGTGTAGCAGTGCATGCATGGTACATTTTGAAGGAGGTCGCCTTTATCTTCATTACTTCCACTGTAGTTTGCTAAGTTGCTTCAGTCGTGTCCGACTCTGCACGACCCCATAGATGGCAGCCCACCTGGCTCTCCCGTCCCTGGGATTCTCCAGGCAAGAATACTGGAGTGGGTTGCCATGGCCTTCTTCAATGCAGGAAAGTGAAAAGTGAAAGTGAAGTCGTGTCTGACTCCTAGAGATTCCGTGGACTGCAGCCTACCAGGCTCCTCCATCCATGGGACCTTCCTGGCAAGAGTACTGGAGTGGGGTGCCATTGCCTTCCCCGACTGTAGTTTGGCCTCAGGTCAAATAACAAGGAGGGAACACAGCCCCACCCATCAACAGAAAATTGGATAAAAGATTTACATCAGAGGGCAGACAGAATGAAAACCACAATCACAGAAAACTAACCAATCTTATCACATGGATCACAGACTTGTCTAACTAAATGAAACTATGAGCCATGCCCTATAGGACCACCCAAGATGGATGGATCATGGTGGAGAGTTCTTACAAAACGTGGTCCACTGGAGAAGGGAATGGCAAACCACTTCAGTATTTTTGCTTTGAGAAACCCATCAGTGGTATGAAAAGGCAAAAAAATAGGGCACTGAAAGATGAACTCCCCAGGTTGGTAGGTGCCCAATATGCTACTGGATATCACTGGAGAAATAACTCCAGAAAGAATGAAGAGAAGGAGCCAAAGCAAAAACAACATGCAGCTGTGGATGTGACTGGCGATAGAAGTAAAGTCTGATGCTCTAAAGAGCAATATTGCATCAGTTCAGTTCAGTTGCTCAGTCGTGTCCGACTCTTTGCGACCCCATGAATTGCAGCACGCCAGGCCTCCTTGTCCATCACCATCTCCCGGAGTTCACGCAAACCCATGTCCATCGAGTCAGTGACACCATCCAGACATCTCATACTCTGTCGTCCCCTTCTCCTCCTGCCCCCAATCCCTCCCAGCATCAAAGTCTTTTCCAATGAGTCAACTCTTCGCATGAGGTGGCCAAAGTACTGGAGTTTCAGCTTTAGCATCATTCCTTCCAAAGAAATCCCCGGGTTGATCTCCTTCAGAGTGGACTGGTTGGATCTCCTTGCAGTCCAAGGGACTCTCAAGAGTCTTCTCCAGCACCACAGTTCAAAAGCATCAATTCTTCGGTGCTCAGCCTTCTTCACAGTCCAACTCTCACATCCATACATGACCACAGGAAAAACCATAGCCTTGACTTTAACCCTTATCAAATAGATGGTTTATAAATATTTTCTTCCCTTACATAGGTTGTCTTTTGAGTTTTGTTTCCTTTGCTATGTAGACACTTTTTAGTTTAATGTATTCCCACCTGTCTATTTTTGGGTTTTGCTGGTGTTTTGGTATTATATCCACAAAATTATTGCCAAGACCATTGTCATGAAGCTTTTCCTCCGTGTTTTCTGCTAGGAATTTTATAGTTTCAGGTTTTCATTAAAATGTTTAATCCATCGTGGCTTGATTTTTATGTATGGCATAAGGTCCAGTTTCATTATTTTGCAGGAAGATATCCAGTTTTTCCAACACCATTGTTAAAGAGGCTATCCTTTTCCCAATGTAGGTTGTTGGCAGCCTTGTCAAAGATTAGTTAACCATATACGGGCGAATTTGTTTTCTTGGCTCTCTATTCTGTTTCATTGGCCTATAAGTCTGTTTATGCCAAAACCTATGCTGTTTTAATTGATGTTGCTTTGTACTGTATTTTCAAATCAGGATGTGTGTTGCCTCCAGATTTTGTTATTTCTTTAGATCTCTTTGGCTATTTGAGGTCTTTTGTAATTCCATATGAATTTTAGGATTTTTTCTATTCCTGTTAAAAAATTCCACTGGGATTTTGATAGAGATTGTACTGAATTTGTAGATAGCTTTGGGTTTTATTGGCATTTTAACAGTATTAATTTTTTCCAATCTATGAACATGAGATGTCTTTCCATTTCTTTGTCTTTAATTTGTTTCACCAATGTTTTATAATTCTTACGTTATTAAGCTTTCATCTTCTTGATTAAATTTATCCCTAGGTGTTTTATTCTTTTTGATACTTTTGTAAGTGGAATTATTTCTTAATTTACTTTTTAGGTGGCTTTTGTTAGGGTAGAAACAAAAGACTTTTATATATTAATTTGTATCCTGCAACTTTACTGAATTTGTTGATTAGTTCTACCAGTTGTTTTTTTTTTTGTTGTTGTTGTTTGTTTGTTTTGTTTTGTTTTGCAAGTCTTTAGGTTTCTCTACATTTAAGAGCATGTTGTCTGCAAACACAAATAATTTTTCTTCTTCCTTTCTAATTGTGATTAATTTTATTTCTTTTTCTTCTTAATTGTTCTGTCTAGGACTTCCAGTATTATGTTGATTTTAGTGGAGTGTGGGAGGCAAATCATTTTCAGAGACACTAGTTAAATGAGCTATTCCTGAAGCAATTCTCTTTCCTCATAGTGTAAATAGGATATTGGACTTCACTGTGCCTAAGAATTCTCTGGGGAGCTTGTTAAAAATGTAGTTACTCAGTATCTACTATCAGATAATTTAACTTATCATTTCAATTGAGATTTAGGATTCTGAATTTTAACAAACTTCTGAACCAAACTTAAAAAAAAAAAGACACTTGGTCAGCTCCTGCAAGCCCAATTTGTCAGAATTCCTACAGAATCCTAATATTTGATATATTGATAAACATGCAATAAACAAAAATGTTGACCAAGAAAATGTCTTAAAAATAGCCAACAGCATTAATTTAACCTTTTGTTATTAATGTGCAATAAACTTTATTAATTTCTGTGAAAGGTTGTCAGAGAAATAAAAACATAGATCCTACCCCTACAGAGTTTATAGTTGGAGTGAAAAAGTACACCCCCTCAATAAAAATGTTAAACGCTATTACAAGGCAGCAGCTCAGTTCAGATCTCCTAGTGTTTAATATTGAAACTACACAGGATAATGAAGATGGAAGTAGGATTGATGACTCAGGACATGTTGAAATGCAAACACAAAGTTTAATCCAAGAATAGAAACAAATTTCAACCACATGGAAATTTTTTATTATTGTTAAATTTTCAACCCAGAAACAAAATAACCAGTCACAATTTAACATTACTGTGGTCCCTCAACTCAGGTGAGCAATTTTGAAGGCTGGACAAGGATTACTAATATAATGCTGTATATACTATAGATACTTATTGAAAATGCTGATTATATTTTGGGACATTACCTGCAGACTTGCCATCACCTGCTCATTCCCATAACTAATTCACTGCTCTTCTCTTTCTTTCTCCTCACTTTTTTTTTGGCACTTGAGAGATGCTCTCTTCACCTTCTCTGTTACCTTTGCTCTCTGTATAAGCTAATACACTAAAAGTATGTAAGTCTAAAATTGTAACCCAAATTAAAGCAGTAAAAGGGAGAAATAAGGTTTCGTCATTTTAGGTTAGCTAGGAAATGAGATGAAAAATTAAGCATTTCTTCACAAATTATGAAGCTGATTAAGGTAATTTTAATAATAGATTTAGTAATCACCATTCAGAAGTATTTGGCTGATCTAAATATTTGGCTTGCTTAAGGATAAAGCAAATTTGCTAGCAATTACCATACATCTTGATAATATATCAAGATAATTTTATTTCTATATTAAAGTGCTATACATATACTTGAATTTACCACATATGATCAAAGCAAGTATATATGCTATAATTATTTTCATAACAATTTCATAATTACTTCATAACCATTTTCTGGAGAAAAAGGAAATTTATGCTCTGATTGTTTTTATCCGTTTTCAGCTGACTTAAGTGTCTATAATAATTGCATATTTATGTATATCAGGATTTTGGTTAGAAAGATCTTTTAAAGAAATGGACAGCGTGAGAAAAGCCTAAAACATAATGACTACAGCTAATTAGGGGCAAAAATGAAACTAGAAGTAAAATTTCCTGACTTCTATACTTTAACCATTCTATTCTCTCATCAGCTTATTCAACTCCTTTCTTCTGGTAAATCTGTGAGTGTCCAAACATCATTATAACTGATGTTTAAAAGTGGCAATGTAATGTAAAGTAATTGGCCTCCAATTAAAATAAATAAATTTATATTTAAAAAGTGTCAAGGTAAGGCTGATTACAGAATTTCTTATAATTAAATATGTGAAATAACTGTTACATTTTAAATCAGATAACTGCCACATCAAATACATCAGTTTAGTTCAGTCACTCAGTCATGTCCGACTTTTTGTAACCTCATGGACTGCATGCAGCAGGCCAGGCTTCCCTTTCCATCACCAACTCCCAAAGCTTGCTAAAATACAAATCCATTGAGTCAGTGATGCCATCCAACCATCACATCCTCTGTCGTCTCTTTCTCCTCCTGCCTTCAACATTTCCCAGCATCAGGGTCTTTTGCAGTGAATCAGTTCTTCACATCAGGTGGCCAAAGTATTGGAGTTTCAGCTTCAACATCAATCCTTCCAAAGAATATTCAGGACTGTTTTCCTTTAGGATGAACTGGTTGGATCTCTTTGCAGTCCAAGAGACTCTAAAGAGTCTTCTCCAACACCAGATTCAAAAGCATCAATTTTTAAGCACTTAGCTTTCTTTGTAGTCCAACTCTCACAACTATACATGACTACTGGAAAAAACATAGCTTTGACTAGACAGACATTTTTTGGCAAAGTAATGTCTTTGCTTTTTATTATGCTGTCTAGGTTGGTCATACCTTTTCTTCTAAGGAGCAAGTGTCTTCTAATTTCATGGCTGCAGTCACTATCTGCAGTGATTTTGGAGCCCACCCCCAAATAATGTGTGTCACTGTTTCCATTATTTCCCCATATATTTGACATAAAATGATGGGACTGGATGCGATGATTTTACTTTTCTGAATATTGAGTTTTAAGCCAACTTTTTCACTCTCCTCTTTCATTTTCATCAAGAGGTTCTCTAGTTCTTCTCTTTCTGCTATAAGGGTGATATCATTTGTGTGTCTGAGGCTATTGATATTTCTCCTGGCAGTCTTGATTCCAGCTTATGCTTCATCCAGCCTGGCATTTTGCATGATGTACTCTGCATATAAGTTAAATAAGCAGGTGACAATATACAGCCTTGATGTAATCCTTTCCTAATTTTGACCCAGTCTATTGTTCCATGTCTGGTTTTGTCACATCTTGGCCTGCATACAGGTTTCTAAGGGAGTAAGTAATGTGGTCTGGTATTTTCACCTCTTTAAGAATTTTCCAGGTTGCTGTGATTCACACAGTCAAGGGCTTTAGCATGCTCAATGAAGGAGAGGTAGATGTTTTCCTGGAATTCTCTTGCTTTTTCTGATTCAACATATGTTGGCAACTTGACCTCTGGTTCCTCTGCATTTTCTAAATCCAGCTTGAAAATCTGAAAGTTCTTGGTTCACGTACTGTTGAAGCCTGGCTTGGAGAATTTTGAGCATTACTTTGCTAGCATGTGAGATGGGTGCATTTGTTCTGTGGTTTGAACATTCTTTGGCATTGCCTTTCTTTGAGATTGAAATGAAAACTGACTTTTTCCAATTCTGTGGCCACTGCTGGGTTTTCCAAATTTGCTGGCATATTGAGTGCAGCACTTTCATAGCATCATCTTTTAGGATTTGAAATAGCTCAACTGGAATTCCATCACTTCCACTAGCTTTCTTCGTAGTGATGCTTCCTAAAGCCCACCTAACTTCGCAATCCAGGATGTCTAGCTCAAGGTGAATGATCACACCATCATGATTATCTGGGCCATGAAGATCTTTTTTTGTATAGTTCTTCTGTGTATTCTTGCCACCTCTTCTTAATATCTTCTGCTTCTCTTAGGTCCATACCATTTCTGTCCTTTATCGTGCTCATCTTTGCATGGAATGTTCCCTTGGTATCTCTAATTTTCTTGAAGAAATCTCTTGTCTTGCCCATTGTGTTGTTTTCCACTAGTTCTTTGCATTTATCCCTGAGGAAGACTTTCTTATTTCTGAGTTGTTTTATTGTGCAATCATCAGCTCTGGGCTTAAAGATAAAAAGTTTGTCCTTTTCTCCCCCTCGAGAAGCCAAGACTCCTTTCTCCTTCTCTAGGGCTCTGGACCCCTTTCTCCTCCTTGGGGACTTCTTATCAGCTTACCCAGGAATTGACTCTCTCATTCCTCCCCTTTTGTTTTAGGAGAATTATGTTGCCAAGGGAAAGGGTCATCGTTTTCATTCCATAACTACTTCCTGTTGTGATGTGGCACTGTCTCTGAACTGTTGAGGCAACATATTCTCCTAACCCTCAAATTGAGGGGTCCCAAGTAATAGTTTGAGGAGGTTGTGGCACTTATAGGAGCCTGGACAACCATTTGTAATCTAAAACCTTTCACATGGTTAGAAACTAACCCCATTATACAGTTAAAGATGTAAGGCAAAATAGTCATTAAAACAATTTAAAACCTAATCAAAATTAAAAGTCACATTATGTCCATAGTTAAGGTATAATGTGCTATATAGTCTATCTTAGTATTGTTAGATGTCATCAGATCAAGAAGAGGCATCACATATGATTGTTGTTGGTGAAAGTATTCACAGAGTTGAAAAAAGTCCTTTTTTTGAAGTGAAGAAACCAGCCATGCAAAGCCTTTCCCTGATGGGGAGGTTGAAAAGCTGAATGCTGAGTCACATAGTTATTTCTAAGGTTTTAAGATCTATGACAATATTTGTGCACAAAAACGATCTGACATTGAGACAGTTCCTTCTTCTTAGGGTCAGTTTGAGCCCTCATTAAAGCTATGGGTAAAACTTTAAACCCCAACTGTCTTGTGTTTCCTTAGTTAGCTTATGTAGATGCCTTTTAATAATATCATTAGACTTTTTAACTTTTTCTGAAGATTGGGGTCTCCAGGAACAGTGTAAGTGATATTCTATTCCTAGAGCTTTCAACACCCCTTGAGTTAGAGCAGCTTTAAGGACAGAGCCATTGTCACTCTGAACTTTAGAGTTTAAGGCCCCAGTTATATAATGAGAAGTCAGTACAGTAAGATTTTGCGCCTTAGTAAACTTATCAGCTTTAGGCATTAGCAAAACAATGGTAGTAATTACCCTCAAGCAATGTGGTGGCCATAGCCTTTATTTTTAGTAACAAACAAACTAAACTCTGATTCTGCAGGCAAGCTCAAAGTTGGAGTCTGCAGGAGTTTGAAGAGCCTTTTGAGTCTCTGGGGACCAAACCAGCTTGTCAGTTTATGCCTGTTGAGTTTCAGTTATAAGTTTATATGATGGCCATGCAAGTTCCCTTAACCCAGAATCCAAATGCTGCAATAGCCTGTGATGCCCAAGAATCCTCTCCATTGTCTTAAAGTCATAAGTAGAGGATGATATAGCATAAGTTTAACTCTAAAAAGTATCCTTCAAATTAATGAGTGAAAAATATTTGGTTCGTTCAGGAATTTCAGACAATAAAGTATAAGAATTAGGTATTTATTATTCATATATGTTGAACAAGTGTCCATTTACCTTTTGACTTTTTTACACCCAGAATAGCAGTGTTAGGACATTTTAGATACCTTTGTACCATAAAACATAGTTAACTCATCTTGTTCATTCAGTTTGCAGAAAATATCTAAAACATTCAGGCAATTCAAGAATAGATGTTTGCTTTATATAGTAAATTGTCTATCACCACACAGAGGGCTTCACAGACACTCAGTTGTCCAAGAACAAGACAAAGAGTATCTCTGGTCAAGGAATCATCTACTCTTTTGGCATCTGCCCATTAGTAGTATGGGTAATCAAGAACTGAGATCATATTTATGTTGTTATTCTAAAGTAGATCAATGTTGCAACTTTATTCAAAAATGAGGAGGTAATTAAAATAACAGTTTATCTGAAAGCTAACCAACAAACACACTAAAACAATTAGGCCTTATTCTCTTATTTTCCTCTCAGCAATATAAAACTTGTGATAAACATATCTATGTAAAACTTTAAAGATAATTTTTAAAGTTACACTGTAACTTTTTCTTCTTTAAGCCCAATTGTCAGAATTGACATAAAAGTCTTATTATCCCCTTTCTTACCCTCTAGATAATTCAGTTAGTCTTCTGTTGATGGCTATACAATTAGTAAGAGTTTGGTCATCACAGATTTTGTTTACTTTTGTATTGAAAGTGGCTTGCAAAAATAAATGGATAGAAATTGCTGGCTGTACTCAAAATTCTCTGCCATTAAAATGAGAAGAAAATACTGGAAAAAATATGAAAATTCATGAAACATCAGGTATTTCTTCCAGTCAAGCTCAAATAATAGATATTTACCCTTAATAAAATTATTTCCTTTTATATTTCCAGCGTAACATGAATTTTTACATATGCATGAAAATTCTAGTCATCATTTAGCTAAAATATCAATCTGCTGAAGAGTGTGGAAAAGGCTCATGTGGGGGATATACTTGACAAAATTATTAAGTAGCATTTCTTTGTCTTTCATTTTGAATGAATACACTGAGAGTCTTTCTAAAGTTCTATTAAAACTGTATAGACAATTAAGTCACTCTTAAACAGATTGATCACTTCATACTTTTAAAATATAGTTTAAAAAAGTATATGTAAAAGAATTTAAGCATATATTACCTATTTATTAAAATTTTATACCAAATCACTTCTATTTTTTATAAGTAAATAGAAATAATTTCTTTTGTTTGTTGAATGATGATTGCTTAATTCTGAAAGTGTACCTAAGAAGCACTTATAAACTAATGAACTATTAATCATTTGTTATGATTAGACCATTTACATCTTTAGTAATTTTAAGGTATTTATTATTTTGTACTGATGTATGCAGTACCATTAGTGAAGGACACTGAAGGCTTGGGATACATGAGATGATTTATTGATAGTAGTGAGAACAGTATGCATTCTGACATCAAAACACAGTCTACTTATTGAATTCAAGACAGTTATTTAATTTCTTTGATTTGTAAAATATCTTTATGTTGAGAAATATCTTAATTATTCATCTTTGCTACCACTGCTATAGTGCTAGTTCCCAGAAGGCATGCTTTGACCCTTGTGTGCAATCAAAAAAAAAAAAAATGAAACTCATTATATCTAACACAATGTCTTCTCCTCCCTACCTCCCTCACCCTAAAAAGAAGAATGGCTCTTGAATTTATAATAACAGTGTTCAGATAAAAAAAAAAGAGCCATTAAGGTCAAGATCTTACCTACACTGCTGAAAAATAGTCAAGTGAATATGTGTGTAACTGAGTAAATTAAATATTTCTAGATATTTTCCCAGTTTTGCTGCTTTAGTTGATATGTGGGAACCAAAACATCATTGATTTGGTGCAAGTTGTCCTTTAAAAATACAACTCTGACTACAAAAGAAAGATGCAATAAAACAAGATAGTTTTTATATATAATATTAATTTGAGTTAGAAATAATGTTTTTACCAGTGATTTGGGATTTTTTTAAATTTTATATGATTTTCTAGTTTTTTTAATTTAAATGGAAATTTATGAATGACTATGATTTTCATCTCAAAGGTCCAATAATAGCATTCAACTTATACACACACATAGACACACACTCACTCTCTCATACAAACACAAAAACACATGCACTCTTCCCAGAAAAGGTCAAGCTTTCAAAAACTGTATCCTCTTTTCACTATACAATGGAATAAATATGATTTGTTTTACTCATAAATGCTTAAATAAATCTTAACTAACTTCAGATTTTACTTGTCTTTTTTAAAAGTTGTTCAATATCTAATTATTTTTTCAATAGCTACAATCACTTTCTTCTCATTTAATGGAAACTAGAAGCACGTTGCCAGAAAAAGAGAGCCATAGCAACATTTATACTTTTTGTTTTTCATAATTAATTCAAGTTTTCTAAGAATTGACTCCAGAGTGCTACAAAAGTCATCATGAATTAGAAAGACACTCTAATATGAGCCCCCAAAATGTACTGTCTGACTATGTTATAAAGTCAGTGTTGTGTTAGGAATCAACTATGGCAAAAAGATAAAGCTTACCTGACTAGGTATGAATGGTGAGTAGTATTGGTCATGGCTAATTACCCATTATAATGGGTAAGTAATATTGATGTTAATTTCTGGAGACTACTGCATTTTGTTGTTGTTCAGTCACTAAGTTATGTTTGAATCTGTGACCCCGTGCAATGCACCATCAAAGCTTCCCTGTCCTTCACTCTCTCCCAGAGTTTGCTCAAATTCATGTCCATTGAGTTGGTAATGCTTTCTGACTGCCTCATCCCCTGCTGCCACCTTTTCCTTTTGGCTTAAATCTTTCTGACTCATTGGAAAAGACTCTGATACTGGGAAAGACTGAAGGCAGAAGGAGAAGGGGACAACAGAGGATGAATGGTTAGATGGCATCACCGACTCAGTGGACATGAGTTTGAGCAGGCTCCAGGAGTCGGTGATGGACAGGGAAGCCTGGCGTGCATAGGGTTGCAAAGAGTCTGACACAACTGAGTGACTGAACTGAACTGAACTTTCCACTATCAGGGTCTTTTCCAGAGTTAGCACCTCAAATTAGGTGGCCTAAATACTGGAGCTTCAGATTCAGCATTCAGTTCAGTTCAGTTCATTTCAGTCACTCAGTTGTGTCCGACTCTTTGCGACCCCATGAAAGGCAGCACATGAGGCCTCCTTGTCCATCACCAACTCCTGGAGTTTACCCAAACTCATGTCCATCGAGGTGGTGATGCCATCCAGCCATCTCATCCTCTGTTGTCCCCTTCTCCTCCTGCCCCCAATCCCTCCCAGCATCAGGGTCTTTTCCAATGAGTCAGCTCTTCGCATGGGGTGGCCAAAGTACTGGAATTTCAGCTTCAGCATCATTCCTTCCAATGAACACCCAGGGCTGATCTCCTTCAGAATGGACTGGTTGGATCTCCTTGCAGTCCAAGGGACTCTCAAGAGTCTTCTCCAATACCACAGTTCAAAAGCATCAATTCTTCGGTGCTCAGCCTTCTTCACAGTCCACCTCTCACATCCATACATGACCACGGGAAAAAACATAGCCTTGACTAGATGGACCTTTGTTGACAAAGTAATGTCTCTGCTTTTTAGTATGCTGTCTAGGTTGGTCATAACTTTCCTTCCAAGGAGTAAGCGTCTTTTAATTTCATGGCTGCAATCACCATCTGCAGTGATTTTGGAGCCCCCCAAAATAAAGTCTGACACTGTTTTCACTGTTTCCACATCTATTTCCCCTGAAGTGATGGGACAAGATGCCATGATCTTCGTTTTCTGAATGTTGAGCTTTAAGCCAACATTTTCACTCTCCTCTTTCACTTTCATCAAGAGGCTTTTTAATTCCTCTTCACTTTCTGCCATAAGGGTGGTGTCATCTGCATATCTGAGCTTATTGATATTTCTCCCAGCATCTTGATTCCAGCTTGTGTTTATTCCAGTCCAGCATTTCTCATGATGTACTCTGCATAGAAGTTAAATAAGCAGGGTGACAATATACAGCCTTGACGTACTCCTTTTCCTATTTGGAACCAGTCTGTTGTTCCATGCATAAGTCCTTCCAATGAATATCCAGGGTTGATTTCCTTTAGAATTGACTGATTTGGTGTCCTTGTATATCAAGGAACTCTCAAGACTGTTCTCCAGTACCACAGTTTGAAAGCATCAATTCTTTTGCTCTCAGTCTTCGTTGTGTTCCAAATCTCACATTAATACATAACTACTGGAAAAACCATGCCTTTGACTGTATGAACCTTTGTTGGTAAAGTGATGTCTCTGCTTTTTAATATGCTGTCTAGGTTTGTGATAGCTTTCCTTCCAAGGAGTAAACATCCTTTAATTTCATGGCTTCAGCCACAATCTGCAGTGATTTTGGAGCCCAAGAAATCTGTCACCTCTTCCATTTTTTCCCCCTTCTATTTGCCATGAAGTGATGGGATCAAATGCCATAGTCTTCATTTTTTGAATGTTGAGTTTTAAGTCAGCTTTTTCACTCTCATCTTTCACCTTCATCAAGAGGGCTCTTTAGTTCTTATTCATTTTCTGCCATTAGAGTGGTACTACCTACATATCTGAGGTCGTTGATATTTTTGCCAGCAATCTTGATTCCAGCTTGTGATTCATTCAGCTCAGCATTTCACATGAGGTCCTTCCTCTGCATAGAAGTAAACTAAACAGGGTGACAATATACAGTCTTGACATATTCGGTTCCAAATTTTGAACTAATTCATTGTTCTATGTCCGTTCTGTTGCATCTTGACCCATATAAAAGTTTCTCAGGAGGCAGGTAAGGTGGTCTGGTATTTCCATCTCTTCAAGAATTTTCCACAGTTTGCTGTGATCCACACAGTCAAAGCCTTTAGTGTAGTCAATGAAGCAAAAGTACATGTTTTTAAGAGTCGGACACGACTGAGCGACTGAAGTGAACTGCACTGAACTTTCTTTTTCTATGATCCAAAGAATGTTGGCAATTTGATCTCTAGTTCCTCTGCTTTTTCTAAACCCAATTGTACATCTGTAAGTTATTGCTTTACATACTGCTGAAGTCTATCTTGAAGGATTTGAATACAACTTCACTAGCATGTGAAATGAGAGCAACTGTATGGTAGTTTGAACAGTTTTTTGGCATTGCCCTTGTTTGGGAATGGCATGAAAACTGAAGCTTTCTAATCCCGTGGCCACTGCTGAGTTTTCTAAATTTGCTGACATATTCAGTGCATCACTTTAACAGCATCATCTTTTAGGATTTGAAATAGCTCAGCTGGAATTACATCACCTCCACTAGCTTTGTTCATAGCAATCCTTCTTAAAGCCCACTTGACTTGACACTCCAGAATGTTTGTCTGACTCTAGGTGAGTGACCACACTGTTGTGACTATCCTAGTAATTAAAATCCTTATTTATTTATTTTTGTACAGTTGTTCTGTGTATTCTTGTGCTCCCCGGATGGCTCAAATGGTAAAGAATCTGCCTGCAATACAGGAGACCCAGGGTTAATCCCTGAATTGGAGAAGATCCCCTGGAGCCAGAAATGGCTACTCACTCCAGTATTCTTGCCTGGAGAATTCCTTGAAGAGGAGTCCATGGGGTGGCAAAGAGTTGGACATGGCTGAGTGACTAACACTTTAACTTTTTTTTTTTCCTGTGTGTTCTTGCCACCTCTTCTTAGTCTCTTCTGATTCTGTTAGATTCTCACTGTTTCTGTTCTGTATCTTGCATGAAATATTCCCTTGATCTCTCCAATTTTCTTGAAATGATATATTGTCTTTCCCATTGTATTGTTTTCCTCAATTTCCTTGCATTGTTCATTTAAGAAATCCTCCTTATCTTTCCTTGCTATTCTCGGGAACTCTACATTAAGTTGGGTTATATCTATCCCTTTCTCAATGCTTTTCACTTCTCTTCTTTTCTCAGCTATTTGTAAGGCATCCTCAGACAACCACTTTGACTTCTTGCATTTCTTTTTCTTTTGGATGGTTTTTGTCACTGCCTCCTGTACAATGTTATGAACCTCTGCCCATAGTTCTTCAGGTACTCTATCTACCAGATCTAATCTCCTGAATCTATTCATCACATCTACTCTATGATAATAAGGATTTACTTTAGATCACACCTGAATGGCTGAATGGCCTAGTGGTTTTCCCTACTTTCTTCAATTTAAGCCTGAATTTTGCAATAATGAGTTCATGATCTGAGCCACAGTCAGCTCTTGGTCTTGTTTTGGCTGACTGTATAGAGCTTCTCCATCTTTGGCTGCAAAAAAGATGAACAATCTGATTTTGGAATTGACCATCTGGTGATGTCCATGTGTATAGTCTTCTCTTGTGTTGTTAGAAGAGGGTGTTTCCTATGAGCAGTGTGTTCTCTTGACAAAACTGTTATTGTTAGACTTTTCTCTGCTTCATTTTGTATTCCAAGGCCAAACTTGCCTGTTACTCCAGGTATCTCTTGACTTCTTACTTTTGCATTCCAATGACCTACAATGAAAAGGACATCTTTTTTTCAGTGTTAGTTCTAGAAGTTCTTGTAAGTTTTCATAGAATCAGTCAACTTCATTTTCTTTGGCATTAGTAGTTGGGACATAGGTTTGGATTACTATAATTTTTTATTTACATTTATTTTATTTTAATTGGAGGCGAATTACTTTATAATATTGTATTGGTTTTGCCATACATCAACATGAATCCACCATGGATGTACACGTGTTCCCAATCCTGAACGTCCCTCCCACCTCCCTCCCCATACCATCCCTCTGGGTCATCCCAGTGCACCAGCCCCAAACATCCTGTATCCTGCATCGAACCTAGACTGGCAATTTTTTATTTGCCTTAGGAACGAACTAAGATCATTCTGTCATTTTTGAGATCCACCCAAGTACTGGATTTTGGACTCTTTTCTTGACTATGAGGGCTACTCCATTTCTTCTAAGGGATTCTTGCCTACAATAGTAGATACAATGGTCATCTGAATTAAAGTTGCTCATTCCTGTCCATTTTAGTTTACTGATTCCTAAAATGCTGTTATTCCCTCTTGCCATATGCTGTTTGACCATCTTCAGTTTTCCTTGATTCATGGACCTAACATTCTGTGTCCTTATGCAGTATTGTTCTTTACAGCATTGGATTTTACTTTCATTGCCAGACACATCTATAACTGAGGATCATTTCTGCTGTGGCCCAGGCACTTCCTTCTTTCTGGAGTTTTAGTAATTGCCCTCCATTCTCCCTCAGTAGAATACTGGACACCTCCCAACCTGGAGGGCTCATTTCTCTGTGTCATACCGTTTTTGCCTTTTCATATTGTTCATGGGGTTCTTGTGGCAAGAATACTGGAGTTGCTTGCCATTACCTCCTTCAGTGGACCAAGTCTTGTCAGAACCCTTCACTGTGACCCATTCATCTTTGGTGGCCCTGCATAGCCTGCCTCATATTTTCATTGAGTTACAGCAGCCCCTCACCATGACTAGGTTGTGATCTATGAATGAGTATTACTGTTTTATCTACCAAATATTACTGTGTGTCCTGCAGTGGTATAGAATCTACCTGCCAATGCAGGAGATGCATGAGACTCAGTTTGGATCCATGAGTCAGGCAGATCCCCTGGAGAAGGAAATGGCAACCCACTTCAGTATTCTTGCCTGGAAAATTCCATGAGCAGAGGAGCCTGATGGGTGGGCTACAGTCCATGGGGTTACAAAGAGTTGAACACAACTGACTGAGAGAGTACTAGTGCTAAATTTTGCTAGGTATGGTAATTTAATTAGCAGAGCAATAATCTAAGATGACAAAATTGTCCTTGAAAAAAGTGACAATTTTTTAGAGGACTATTACTATATTTAGAACATATAATTAAAAGAGAAAATGATTTCTAGAAGTTTTTACTTAGTAAATTCTACTCATACAGGCCACCTTGGGAATTCATAATCTGAATTCAGTTTATTTAAAGAAAATGTTTATTGTTGTGGATGCTTAAGGGAAAATCCCAAATTCTATCACAGTATATCACTAATGTGGTTTTGAATATAAGCTTCATCTAGCTTTACATTCTCCATCCTCATTCCTTGATATCTCTCTTCTTAAATTACAAAGAGTTTTGTGAGAAAACTTGAAAAGATATAACACTACAGATTCCCAAAACTGCACCTAATCTTATATTTGGGTTGCTTCCCTTTCTGGATATTGTTGTCCAAACCTTTGACTTTCACAGATCTCATTAAAGAGTGATAGGATCTTTAAGAACTAAAATAAAACAAATCACATGAGGTGTTCATTTTAATTCCCTATTTTATAAATAATTGTGACTAAAATATACAGTAACATTTGAGAAGAGACCACTGCACAGTATATACAAGAATTTGCCATTTTAATGAGATTATAAAATGCAAAAAGGACCAAGAATATACAAATTATAGTCTTCTTATCATATATGCAGTATAATGTACAGTGTATATATTTATATACATTCATATATTCTTAGTAATGTTAAAACATTTAGTCATCTTTTGTTTAAACTGGTTTCATGCTGGTTTCTGTGGAATCTTCTACTGAGGACTTATCATTAAGTCTGCTGCATTTAATAAAGGGTTATAAGGAGGACCTAAAATTATTTTTTTCTCAATTGAAACTTTTTGTCCTTTTTTAAAAAATATAATTGTGCTCTTTTTTTTCCCCAGTGTGTCCAGTTCCCTTTATGTTCCCTGTTTATCTGGAAAGTAGCTTGATCTCTTCTGCTAAAACATCATATTCATGGCAGTTTAACTGGTTTGCTTGAAGTGTCTGATTTTCACACTCAATGATTTTTTTCTGGGTTTCAGCAATAATAAACATGATTTTATTGTTTTTTTTCCCTAAATTTTCCATGTCTCCATAAAACATCTAAAATAACATGCCATTATAAAAATATACCTAGTTGATTTTCAAAGTGAGCTGTGACTGAATAGCAGCAATGCAAATTTGTAAATAATTATTGTATCAATATCTATGAGTTTTAAGCAGGCATCATTGAAAGGTCAGTCCTGAGCTTGTACATAATAATACTCTCTTGCTGCTCTGGCAAATGCAAACCAATTGTCCTCCTGTCTCTTCATTTGCTCTGTGCTGTTAGCTGTAAACATAGAGAATAATTGCTAATTGTTATGACCAGCAGACAAAGTGTGACTTTGTAATTTATGGTTTGTCTACCACAGAAGAATCATTATTTTCATAGTCTACCACAGTTTGTATTTGATCAGATGGTGACTGCAGCCATGAAATTAAAAGACGCTTACTCCCTGGAAGAAAAGTTACGACCAACCTAGATAGTATATTCAAAAGCAGAGACATTACTTTGCCGACTAAGGTCTGTCTAGTCAAAGCTATGGTTTTTCCTGTGGTCGTGTATGGATGTGAGAGTTGGACTGTGAAGAAGGCTGAGCACCGAACAATTGATGCTTTTGAACTGTGGTGTTGGAGAAGACTCTTGAGAGTCTCTTGGACTGCAAGGGGAACCAACCAGTTCACTCTGAAGGAGATCAGCCCTGGGATTTCTTTGGAAGGAATGATGCTAAAGCTGAAACTCCAGTACTTTGGACACCTCATTCAAAGAGTTGACTCATTGGAAAAGACTCTGGTGCTGGGAGGTATTGGGGGCAGGAGGAGAAGGGGACGACCCAGGATGAGATGGCTGGATGGCATCACGGACTCAATGGACGTGAGTTTGAGTGAACTCTGGGAGATGGTGATGGACAGGGAGGCCTGGCGTGGTGCAATTCATGGGGTCGCAAAGAGTCGGACACAACTGAGCGACTGAACTGAACTGAACTGATGCTGAAGCTGCAGCTCCAATACTTTTGGCTACCTAATGTGAAGAACCGACTCATTGGAAAAGACCCCGATGCTGGGAAAGATTGAAGGCAGGAGGAGAAGGTGATGACAGAGGTTGAGATTGTTGAATGGCATTACCCACTCGATGGATATGAGTTTGAGAAAGTTCCTGGAGTTGGTAATGGACAGGGAAGCCTGGCGTGCTGCAGTTAATTGTGTCACAAAGAGTCAGACATGTCTGAGCAACTGAAATGAACTGAACTGATATGAAATTATCAAATCTCAGAAACACAAAGAAAAAAGTGAAAACTGTGAATGGAACCTTAGAAAATTAAGAACTATCATCAAACAGAACAATATATTCAGAACTAAAGTCCCAGATGGAGAAAAGGGAGAAAATGTGCAGAGAGTTTCTTAGAACACTTAATAAGGTCTTGGACATATGTTATCAATGAATACTTGAATGGAAAGGTGTTTAAAATGTTTCACAGTATCATCCCATATATTGTTCATTTACAAAAGGAAAAAAATGTACTTTAAGTAAACAAAGATCTGGCAGTTACCATCTTTAACAAGTAATCATCTTAGCATCACCAGCAGTGGGGCAGCTTGACATTCTGTATCTCTCCTGATGCACTAAGAGATGCACCACAGAGTGAGAAATTGTAATTTAAATCTACTAAGAAAAGAAAAACAAAGAAGCAAACAGAAAAATCTAAGTTTTAGGACATTCTACAAGAATTCAGAATGGTTGAAAAAGTTCAAGGTCATAATGGAAAAAAAATGCCAGAAAGAAGTATTCCTTATTAAATTAAAAGAGGAAAGAGAAAAAAAAAAGAGAGAGAGAGAGAGAAAAGACATAACCTGATGGGTGTATAAATTTTGACTAGATCCTGGATGAGGAAAAAAAAAGTTTTAAAAGACATATTAGAACTATAGGGGCAATTATTCCATATAAATCTATCATACTAGATTTTACTGAGCTATTGATCTCAGGTGTTGCAATGGCACATCTTAAGATGTGAAGTGAAGTGAAGTCACTCAGTCGTGTCCGACTCTTTGTGACCCCGAGGACTGTAGCCCACCAGGCTCCTCCATAAGATGTAGAATATCCTTATTCCTAGTAATAGCTATGGTGAACGATGTTGGATTTGTGATCTCTGAAGAAGATTTAGCTTTGGGCCCAGGGACCAGGCTTGATCACTCAGACCTTTTGTGTAGCAGAGTTTTATTAAAGTATAAAAAGGGATAGAGAAAGCTTCTGACATAGACATCAGAAGGGGGGTGGAAAGTACATCCAGTCACTAGTCTTATCAAAGCCATATATAGTTCTACCAGACTCACTCCCACAACATACATCTTAAATTATCAAGATTAGAACTAACAACAGAAAGGTCTGACCAGACCCACTCCCACTCCCACAATATAATTTTAAGATAGCAGGATTAGTCAGAATGTTCTTAAGAAGGAGAAACATGTCCTTGAGCAGGATACATTGTTGTGATATAGTTTAAGATGAGTTGTTTTGTTGTGTAATCATTAGCTCTGAGCTGAGAGAAAATAATGTCTTATGTAACTAAGACAAAGCAATGTGGAAAAATTGTCCTTTTCTCCAGCACTGTGCCCCGTTCTCCTCCTCAGGGACCCTGGACTTCTTATCAACCTACCTAAGAATTGACTCTTTTACTAGGAGATAAATGCTTATATATTCAGGCATGAAGTGTCATATTGTAATAACTTACTTTCAAATGATTCAGTAAAACAGATAAAGTACTTTTGGTAACAGTTAAAAATTGGCGGGTCTTGGGGGACATTATACATTTGTTCTTTCCCTTGAACTTTTCTGCATGTTTAAAAATTTCAGTGTCAAAATGTTTTCTAAATTCTTGAAATTCATCAAGACCATTAGCATAAATTCATCTCTTCTATGATTGTGATTTGTGAAAATACAAAGTTGTAACCAGTCAATTAATAAATATTTATTGTGCTCCTACTTATATACTTAAAAAAGAAGAAATAATAGTAGTGAATTCCCAAAATTTGAGGAGATAGATTTGAAATACAAGTATCTAAATGAACTTTTTGTAGGATAAACCAAAGAGACCCAGACACACTGTAATGAAAATGTAAAGGACAGAGTTGTCTAGAAAGCAGCAAGAAAGAAGTGACTCAGTACATACAAGGAGTTATCAATAAAATTATCAATAATTTTCTGAGAAGAAACCTTGCAAGAGAGAAAGCAGTGGTATGATATACATTTGTCCCTCAATATCCATGGGGGATTGATTCCACGACCCACCACAGATACAAAAATCTGTGGATGGGTTCAATCCACAGATATGAAGGGCTTACTCTAAATAAAGTGCTGAAAGAAAAAAAAATCTTGAATATTCTGTATCTGTAAAAGTGGTCCCTTTTACATGTGGCTCAGTGGTAAAGAATCCACCTGCCAATGCAGGAGACACAGCAGATGCAGGTTCCATCCCTGGGTCAGGAAGATCAGCTGGAGGAAATTGCTACACACTCCAGTATACTTGCCTTGAAAAATCCCATGGTATGACTTAGTGACTGAGCATGCACGCAACCTTATCATGGTAATCATTTCACAATATATATGAATATCATCATCACATTGCACATCTAAAACTTACTCAATGTAATATGTCAGTTATATTTCAGTAAAACAATATAAAAGGTGGAAATATGTTTATTTTCTTGACGGGAGACAACTGTAAACAATATTGTGGAACTCTCAGGCTTGAGATTCTCCAGGAAATATTTCTGACGTGCAATGAATACTTCATGGAGAAGCTCCAGAACATAACAAATTTGAAAAAATATTTTAAATTATACCTACAGTTCTACCATATCATGCCTAATGATTTAACTGTGATGTCAATAAAATTTTTAAAAAGTGGTTTGTATTTTGAAATTTATGTTTGTGCATATAAAATTAGCATGACGTCTGCAGCTGTACTATATATAATTAGATCCATGGTTACAGTCCAGATATAAATACTAATCATGACACTTCACTTTAATGGAGGTTAGGGAGAAATGATAGTAAAATATTTAGGATTGGTGGGCAAATATTGTTTACTTTAATTCAGTTTATTTCTTTTAGAAGTGATGTGCCTAAATGTCCACTGAATATTTGCACACTCACTAGGAGAAACAAACCATATTCTCACACTTATCCCCCTTTCAGATTGGCTACACAGCATGCTGAAAACATGAGTGTTAGCAGATTTGAGGAGCAGTTCTATGCTGTAAACCATTCACAACAAACTCTTCAAAAAATGGAGAACTACTTGAAAGAGAAAAAATTGTGTGATGTGTTACTCATTGCTGGACATCTCCAGATTCCAGCCCATCGGTAAGTATACTGAGTATAGCACGTATGAATGAGAAAGAATCAGTCCACTGATTACAAATTGGAGCTTTTAAGAAAATAGATTTTTATGTCATTATATTAAAAATGCACTAGCCCATATGATCCATGTCACCCTGTGATATTTAGAAGAGCTAAACATTAGAGAAATTAATGAAGAAAAGCAGCACAAATTCTCTAAAGAAAATAAACTTAATTTACTTTTCTAATTTCACTATACTTTCCTGACATATGAAATATGTATGCAGAAAGCATACTTATCAGTATTACACATTTACTGACTGTATTTCATGCTTTTCAGTGAGATTATGGACTGTTTTAAATTCCTATGAAACATTCCTATTTCTAGGTTGGTTCTTAGTGCAGTGTCTGATTATTTTGCTGCAATGTTTACTAATGATGTGCTTGAAGCCAAACAAAAAGAGGTCAAGATGGAAGGAATCGATCCTGATGCACTTAATTCCTTGGTGCAGTATGCTTACACAGGTAAGTGCTTGGTATGGATTAACTCATTCAATCCTCACAATATCTCTACATCATATAACTCACATTATTATTAGCCTGTGAGTCTATTATTAGTTAGAGGGAAAACTGAAGGATAGACCAGTTAAGTAAATTTCCTAAGGTAGTAAATGACAGAATCAGTATTTAAATTCAATAGTATGAAAGAGGAAGAGGTAAATAATATGCTATAAAATTTGGGGCCATGAGAAAATATAACTATATTAACACAAAGCTATAAGAGCATGTCTGTCTCTCTCTCTGTGTGTCTCATGTTGTGGACACATTCTCATTTGTAAAGCTAAGAGTGGAAAAGGAATATTCTACCTCTATAGATTTAGTTTCATTTCTTGAAATAATAATGTCATATTTACTCAAACCATAAAACAAAGGTAACAGGAACAGTTTTGGGGCCAAGAAACATTTATTCATTCATTCATTCCAAATTTATTTGAGGAATGATTGACAAATATAATCATATATATTTAAAGTATACAACTTGATAATTATATATACATAGGGCTTCCCTGGTGGCTCAGACAGTAAAGAATCCACCTGCAAAGTGGAAGTCCCAGGTTCAATCCCTGGGTTAGGAAGATCCCTGGACAAGGGAATGGCTATGCACTCCAGTATTCTTTCCTGTAGAATCCCATCTACAGAGGAGCCTGGCATGCTATAGTGCATGAGGCTGCAGAGTCGAACACGACAGAGCAACAAATACACGCATACACATATACATCAATTCAGTTCAGTTCAGTCACTCAGACGTGTCTGACTCTTTGTGACCCCATGAACTGCAGCACTCCAGGCATACCTGTCCATCATGAATTCCCGGAGTCCATCCAAACCCATGTCCATTGAGTCGGTGATGCCATTCAACCATCTCATCCTCTGTCATTCCCTTCTTCTCCTGCCCTCAATCTTTCCCAGCATCAGAGTCTTTTCAAATGAGTCAGATCTGGTGGCCAAAATATTGGAGTTTCAGCTTCAACATCAGTCCTTCCAATGAACACCGAGGACAGATCTCCCCCAGGATGGACTGGTTGGATCTCCTTGCAGTCCAGGGGACTCTCAAGCATCTTCTCCAACACCACAGTTCAAAAGCATCAATTCTTCAGTGCTCAGCTTTCTTTATAGTCCAACTCTCACATCTATATATGACCACTGGAAAAACCATAGCCTTGACTAGACAGACCTTTGTTGACAACGTAATGTCTCTGCTTTTTAATATGCTGTCTAGGTTGGTCATAACTTTCCATCCAAGGAGTAAGGGTCTTTTAATTTCATGGCTGCAATCACCATCTGCAGTGATTTTGGAGCCCAGAAAAACAAAGTCAGCCACTGTTTCCACTGTTTCCCCATCTATTTGCCATGAAGTGATGGGACCAGATGCCATGATCTTAGTTTCTGAATGTTGAGTTTTAAGCCAACTTTTTCACTCTTCTTTTTCACTTTCATCAAGAGGCTCTTTAGGTCTTCTTCACTTTCTGCCATAAGGGTGGTGTCATCTGCATATCTGAAGTTATTGATATTTCTCCCGGCAATCTTGATTCCAGCTTGTGCTTTCATCCAGACCAGCATTTCTCATGATGCATTGTGCATATAAGTTAAATAAGCAGAGTGACAATGTACAGCCTTGACGTACTCCTTTTCCTATTTGGAAACAGTCTGTTGGTCCATGTCCAGTTCTAACTGTTGCTTCCTGACCTTCATACAGGTTTCTCAAGAGGCAGGTTAGATGGTCTGGTATTCCCATCTCTTTCAGAATCCTCCACAGTTTATTGTGATCCACACAGTCAAAGGCTTTGGCGTAGTCAATAAAGTAGATATAGATGCTTTTCTGGAACTATCTTGCTTTTTCAATTATCCAACGGATATTGGCAATTTGATCTCTGGTTCTTCTGCCTTTTCTAAAACCAGCTTGAACATCAGGGAGTTATCAGTTCATGTATTGCTGAAGCCTGGCTTGGAGAATTTTCAGCATTACTTTGTTAGCATGTGAGATGAGTGTAATTGTGTAGTAGTTTGAGCATTCCTTGACATTGCCTTTCTTTGGGACTGGAATGAAAACTGACCTTTTCCAGTCCTGTGGCCACTGCTGAGTTTTCCAAATTTGCTGGCATATTGAGTGCAGCACTTTCACAGTATCATCTTTCAGGATTTGAAATAACTCAACTGGAATTCCATTACCCCCACCAGCTTTGTTCATAATGATGCTTCCTAAGGCCCACTTGACTTCACATTCCAGGATGTCTGCCTTTAGGTGAGTGATCAGACCATCATGATTATCTTGGTCATGAAGATCTTTTTTGTACAGTTCTTCTGTGTATTCTTGCCACTTCCTCTTAATATCTTCCTCTTCTGTTAGGTCCATACCATTTCTGTCCTTTATTGAGCCCATCTTTCTTGAAATAGACTAGAGATCTCTTCAAGAATGATGGGCTCAATTAAGGACAGAAATGATATGGATCTAACACATACATACATACACATATAGTGGAATGTTTATCAAAATCAAGGTAAGACATCTCATATAGTTAACCTTTTTCTGTTGTTCTGTTGGTAAGACCACTTAATATACACTTTTAGCAACTTTCAAGTATGCAGTAGCCAATACTACATTGCTTCAGTTGTGTCCAACTCTTTGCAACCTTAGGGACTGTAGCCGGCCAGGCTCCTCTTGTCCTTGGGATTCTCCAAGCAAGAATACTGGAGTGGGCTGTGTGCCCCCTTCCAGGGGATCTTCATGATCCAGGGATCAAACCTTCATATTCTATGTCTCCTGCATTGTCTGATGGATTCTTTACCACTAGCAACACCTGGGAAGCCCTCAGTACCCAATACTATATTATTAACTATAATCACCATGCTGTACTTCATATCCTAGAACTTGTTATAACTGAAAGTTTGTACCCATCAATCTACTTTTCCCCATCTTCCCTTCATGCCTCTATTTCATATACAAGTGATACCATATAGTATTTTTCCTTCTTTATCTTATTTCAGTTAGCATAATGCTCTCCAGTTTTATCCATGTTGTCACAAATGGCAGAATTTCCATCTTTCTCATGGTTGAGTATTATTCTTGAGTGTGTGTATCACATTGTATTAATTCACTAATCTGTCAATGGACATTTAAGTTATTTCCATATTTCATGAATAATGCCAAATAAACATAGCAGTTCATGGGGTTGCAAAGAGTCACCAACGATTTAGTGGCTAAAGAAAAACAACAAAACATGGGAGAGCAGCTACCCCTTTAAAGATCCAGTTTTCCTTTCCTTTGGAGTGGGATTACTGGACCCCATGGTAGTTCTCTGGCCACCTGATGCAAAGAACTGACTCATTTGAAAAGACCTTGATGCTGGGAAAGATTGAAGGTTGAGAGCAGAAGGAGATGACAGAGGATGAGATGCTTGGATGGCATCAACAACGCAATAGATATGAGTTTGAGTAAGCTCCAGGAGTTGGTGATGGACAGGGAGGCCTGGCGTGCTGCAGTCCATGTGGTCGCAAAGAGCTGGACATGACTAAGCGACTGAACTGAACTGAACTGATGGTAGTTCTAATCTTTAATTTTTTTTAAAGAGTCTTCTTACTGTTTACCATAATCGTTGACCCAATTTATATTTTCACCAACAATGTACAAGGGTTCTCTTTTCTCCAAAGCCTCACCAACATTAACTGTCTCCTCTCATTTTGATAATAGCCATTCTAACAGGTGTGAGGTGATATCTCATTGTGGTTTTGATTTGCATTTCCCTGATGATTAGTGATGTTAAGCATCTTTTAATGTATCTGTTTGTTATTTGTATGTCTTCTTTGGGGAAAAAATGTCTATCCAGATTTTTTGCCCATTTTTAATTGTATTATTTGCTTTTGTGCTATTGAGTTGCAGATATTTTCTCTCATTCTGCAAGTTTCTTCTCAGTTTATTTTTGTATCCTTTGCTGGGGAGAAGTTCTTTAGTTTGATGTAGTGTCACTTGTTTGTTTTAGCTTTTTCCCCTGTGCTTATGGTCTCTTACCCAGGAAATTATTGTCAAGACCAAGGAGCTTTTATGCTGTTTTCTTCTATGGGTTTGATGGTTTCACTCATTGAGAAATGAATATCATTCTTCATAACCAGGCCAAGTTTCAATGTCTATGACAAGTGAAACTCTATATCTGGTTTGGAGAATAGTTTGTACTTCTTAGTTTCATGAGATAGAGGCAGGGCTCTCCTTTCAAAATCCAGATAGGAAACAATACATGAAAGTCTGCTAATGGACTGGATCCCTTTACAACATATTTTAAAGGCTGAACCAAATACTGTAATATTCTATTTTATAGTTATGCAATTAGATAGAATCCATATTATGGTATTTTAGAAAGCAAAATTATAAAATAATAATTCATAGTTTATATAACCCATATGAAATATTCTTTACAACTTCTCTAAGCGTGGCTAAAACAAAAATATAGAAATATAACTTATCAAAATAGTATAACATTTACAATGATTCATCAGTATTTCTTGCTTAAAAATAATGATGCATCAATAAAAGTTAAACAGCTTAAATTGCTCTGATCTTGATTTTTAAAAATCTTTATGGATATTTTAGCAGAATCTGTTTTTATACCTAAGAAAATAATCATATAAGCAGTTCTTTATCTGAGGACACTTGGCAGTATTTTCTTTCTTTTAAAGAAGTGCTAGTGATTAATTCCAGGCATAATATTTGAGCAAAGTCACTCTAATCAGCTAATAAATGCAGATGCAAAAAAAATTGACATATAAGCTTAATGTTCTTATTTTCCCACAGAAATGATAGTTACCTGTATAGCTCATCATATGATCCTTATGTGAAAGTGAGTTAAGTATCTCAGTCATGTCTGACTTTGCCACCCCGTGGACTATAGTCCGCCAGGCTCCTCCATCCATGGGATTCTCCAGGCAAGTGTACTGGAATGGGTTGCCATGTCCTCCTCCAGGGGATCTTCCCGACCCAGAGATTGAACCCAGGTCTCCCACATTGCAGGCAGATGCTTTACCATCTGAGCCACCAGGGAAGCCCCATGATCCTTATGTAATACATCATAAAGTTTCTTGAGTCCTAGTGTAGACAATATTTGATATTAGATTTATATACAGGTCTAGGATGGTATATACAAGAAATTGCTGTTCTTTGCAATGATGGTATTCACAGTTCATTTGCTCCAGTTGTTTTTCATAATCATAATCTTGCTCCTTTCAGCCATATTGTTAATGTTTGTACAGACTCACTTGCATATATTCACCTCAAATGGCATTCCCTAAATAGTCACTGTACGCTGGAAAAAATAGCCCTATTAATGAGATAAATTGAACATTTTAGCTCTCTAGCATATTTGTGTCTTTCTTTATGGAATATATAATCATTCTTTAATTTTTCAAACAATCTAGGTGTCCTGCAATTGAAAGAAGATACTATTGAAAGTTTGCTGGCTACAGCTTGTCTCCTGCAGCTGACTCAAGTCATTGAAGTCTGCTCCAATTTTCTTATAAAGCATCTCCACCCTTCAAACTGCTTAGGGATTCGATCATTTGGAGATGCCCAAGGCTGTACAAATCTCCTAAATGTGGCGCATAGATACACAATGGTAAAATCAATTGATTCATGTTGTATTTATGATATATTAACATAGTATCTACGGAGAAGGCAATGGCATCCCACTCCAGTACTCTTGCCTGGAAAATCCCATGGACGGAGGAGCCTGGTGGGCTCCAGTAAATGGGGTCGCTAAGAGTCAGGGACGACTGAGCGACTTCACTTTCACTTTTCACTTTCATGCATTGGAGAAGGAAATGGCAACCCACTCCAGTGTTCTTGCCTGGAGAATCCCAGGGACGGGGGAGCCTGGTGGGCTGCCATCTATGGGATCACACAGAGTCAGACACGACTGAAGGGACTTAGCAGCAACACAATATCTAACCTAATGAAATGTTTACTGATATGTGTGTTTAGAACCATTCCAAGGTAAAGATTATAATGTTGGGATAACATTAAAAAGCAATATAGATTTATATAATTTTCAAATTACTTGCACATAATAAATATTAGCTAAAAATATTGGTCTGGTTGATCTGTATACAAACAAATTTCACATTTTTTAAGCTAAAAAGATTTAATTAAACCTCAGAACTTTGAGAAGTGAAAATATTAGCAGTAATTAAATTGGACAAGTATATATTTCAAGTAGAATCCACAGTAATAGATTAACAATTTCCCTGATGTTTTTATATTATTAGAACTTCATAAAGTTGTACAAATTATTGTTTCTAATGAAATTTAGATATCATTCAATATGTAGAAAGGAAATATTAATGGCCCATTGTTAACTGTAGGAGCTTAAGAACTGTCGAAATTAGTAAGTCAGACCATTCTATTGAATGGACTTTTTATTTTCCAATTAAAATATGTATTTTGGTTTAAAACAATTCACAGTTCAATTCCTTAATTAACTTAAAGTCCCTCTCAATTCTACTAGTAGTTATAATAAACTAAATCAACATGTTTAATGTTAATTCTATAAAAGTTGCATTGGATAAGACAACCTTTATTCAGTCAAGTGACAGTGACATGAAATATAGATTATCTGTAGAGAGACAAGTAGACAGAGGATATTAGATAAATCCTTACCATTCGTGCTAAATCAAATTAAAAGATAAAATTTCGAGCTAAGAAAATAGCTACATTTATTTAAGATTCAAAAATAAAAGACAAGTACATAAAAGTGAAAAAGAATCACAACTAAAAGCAACAATAAAATTAATATTACAATTCTATAATTGAGATATATATAATTAAAAATTATTTCTAGAGTTTTATATAGACCTCAAAATTTTCAAATTTTCAATATTTAGATTCTCTAAAAAAGTTCTTGTAAAACTTCGCCTCTGTTCTTCCCACCCTTGGTCATTTTTCAATATTTGAAGTTTTAAACATGTTCCTGAAATGATACCATATTATAATGGATTGACATTTTAACATGTTATTTAATTATGCTATTTATATTCATATGTCTTAAATAGAGACACCATATAAATTACAGAACAGCAGTTCAAAGGTTAATCTTACTACAAAAGCCAAACATGAAAACTTCCTGTTAAATTACTTAAATTCTTGAACTATGTATTAACAGTTTCCTGTCTGGTATCTTACTCTTGCTGACAAAACACATTCTGATAAACAGCTTGAATTATTTTTGTTGCTCAAAATGAACTTGTCTTCCTTTTCCTATTATGTGACTGAAACTGAATGCTAAAGCAAGATGTACATAAAAATGCAACAATGTTGTCTCCTTTAATGTCTCTAGTTATTTTAGTATCTATTATAAATTTGGTAAAATATGCCAAGATCGTGCTATAATAATGCTTTAATAATACTGTATTGATAGTATAAAATACAAATAACTTTAATGTCTAAGAATAATGTTAATCTCTAAGAATTTAGTCATTTGAACCAATAAACAGATTGTCTTATCTAATGTGAGTGGGCCTCATCCAGAAATATCCTCACAGACACACCTAGAATAATGTTTGGCCAGA
Organism: Oryx dammah; assembly: GCF_014754425.2. NCBI lineage: Eukaryota > Metazoa > Chordata > Mammalia > Artiodactyla > Bovidae > Oryx > Oryx dammah. Next base: position 21,613,670 of record NW_024070207.1, read on the forward strand.
AGATTCCAGGGCTGAGTCAAGTGGACACATAAAATTGACTATCACAGTCATATAAATAGTAGGCTGCACTGATGAAACATTCAGGAAATAGGCTATATTCATTTAATATGATTTAACACAATGTAGTTGTGGATTTTAAAAGATGAATACCAAATCAAGGGCACACACACAAAAGACACTTGGGAAGGTGATTAGAAGAAAGCATTTACCTTGAAATTAGTAAAATAAAACAATTTAAAATTAATCTTTAAGCTTGACTAAATATCTGTTTTATAGTACTGGATATTTCAGTCCCATATGTATATAATTTAATTAGCCATTGAGGTTTTACATACTAAGCTAATCTTCCTCTTTTTTTCCTCTCTGTCTCTATTTTTATTTTCTTTCATCGGACAGTAGATAGAAAGGAGAACGAGATATGGGATCATGAATAACAGTTATACAGCTTCAAAGTTTACATACACTATCAGTAATAGGTAGCCATAAGTTTTGAAGTGTTTTATCTTTTTCTTAACCCTTTCATAAAAATTATGTCATTTATGAAAGTCAGCTGTAGTATCAAATAAAATGAAGTAGACCTGAAGGCATAGATGTGAGTCCACACTTAGCCATTTACTGTGCAGGAGATCAAACCAATTAACAACCTGTTTTCTCTTCACAGTAATTATACTTTCCACAAGATCGCATTGGTGTGACTTAATGTTTATAAAAGAAATTTTTAAAGTGTGAAGTGCTGTACAAGTATAATGAATTATTAGTTTTAGTACTAACTTCACCACTTTGCTATAGGTGAGAGGGTTTTCAACAAGGAACATCTGCTATAGTAAATTCACCAGTTCTCCCCTTGGTGCTTGCCTTAGTCACAAGGAGGCTCTTTGTCGAAAAAGGCAAGTCAACTTGGAATTTATGGTCTTAGAGCCTCCTGATGGGACTATCACGCTTGATGATTGGTGTATGGAGAATTTTGTTATTAGGTTAACTGAGTTTCACAATGAATAAACTCAAGGGGATAAGTGGTTCATTGGCAGAAGTCTCACCTCCCACAATGACTAAACTCGGAATGGAGATGAAAGAGTGATCTGGTTTATCCAGATCCCCCAGTTATAAAGAGGCTATCTTAAGCTGCTTCCAAAATCAGTGTACTAGGCAATATAAGTTACCAACTAAACAGCTAAATGCAAAATAATGAGATAAGAATATTCCTTTATATCAATTTCAAAAGTATATTTTACTGAATTTAAACTTAATATCTTCACTATGAAAAATATTCCAAAAGGTAATTGTGTTGTCAATTAAATATATATAATATTATAAATAGAAAAAACATAGTAATGTTTTGATTTTAAAAGTTGAAACATAACTGCCTGAGATTTGATACTTGACAAAAATACAGCACAAATGACAGAAGGGAGAATTAAGGTAAAATATACAAAAATTGAAAGATAGCCCCACTATCCCTCAACAAACAACTCCATAAGAATCATTTTCAGATAAACCTTAACTTGTAGATCTTTATTCATTATAAAATATACCTTTGCCTTGATTAATATATCGTGTTTTTTCACAAGAGGAAGGAGTTTTTAATTGACCTCTTTTTCTCATCGCAAAATAATTCAGTATGTTGCCCCCTCAAATGCACAGCCTCCCCCAGGCCTTCTTTGATTCCTCAGCTTCAGAAGGCACATCCGACCCCCCTCTCATGGGCGGCAATAGCATCTATTTTTTATAAATGCATATATCTGTCTCTCTGACTTTTTCTGAAGTTTAACAAAGTAAAATGCTTTGATAAGCTTATTTTGTTAAGAAGTTAAAGCACAAAATTTCAGTAGATCTCTCTTTTCTAGGAACACTTCACCAAGGTAATACAGAACCAAGAATTCCTCCTCCTTCCAGCTAATGAGATTTCAAAACTTTTGTGCAGTGATGACATTAATGTGCCTGATGAAGAAACCATTTTCCATGCTCTAATGCTGTGGGTGGGGCATGATGTGCAGGCTAGGCAACAAGACCTAGCAACGCTGCTTTCTTACATCAGATTGCCGTTACTTCCACCACAGGTATGGAAACTTACTCAGGTAATGGAAATTATAATTCTAAATGACAACTGGACATTAATCTATTCCTTACTTCCCTGGTGGCTCAGACGGTAAAGTGTCTGTCTACAATGCGGGAGACCTGGGTTCGATCCCTGGGTCAGGAAGATCTGCTGGAGACGGAAATGGCAATCCACTCCAGTACTATTGCCTGGAAAATCCCATGGACTGAGGAGCCTGGTAGGCTACAGTCCATGGGGTCGCAAAGAGTCGGACACGACTGAGCAACTTCATTTATCTGTTTTATATGGAGAATTTCTAGTACAGGATTTGTTTCACAGAAGGACAAATACAGCCTTCAGTTAGCAATATTAATAATGATAAGAGAGAGGGGAAAGAAGGTTTAATAAAAGACCTACAAATAATCTCAAAACTTTAGCATACTCATTAGTTTCAGTTTTCTCTCACCAAACAGCACTTGTAACAAGCAGGGGAAATGACTAAAGCTAACTCTTTTTCTTTTCCTACCACCCTCTAGGAAAGGTGATAGTAATTATTACAGTAGCATCCCAGAGGAGACTCTAGGAAGGTGTTAGATTCTGAATAAAACCTACTAACTAACATGAGAATTAACTGCTATGATTGAAACCATATTAAAGAGTTTCAGATGCACTTAGAGCATCATTACAGTCAGTAATCAACTTTTATTGAAATACATAACAATGCTATGTTAGTTTCAAGTGTATGGCATATTATATATATATATAAACTGAGCATAACACACTCCAGGACCATCCATGTTCTTGCAAATGGGAATTTTTTTAATGGCTGAGTAGTATTCCAGTGTGTGTATGTATACACCACATCTTCTGGTGAGTAGGCTTATGTCTCTTCTCAGTTAGTTGTTTCACCTGAGGCATCCCAGGATTAGTGCCTATAGTCTATTGGATAGGGGCAAGTCTGACTGCTATTAAGCTAAAGGGAAGTTTCCAAAATGGCCCTTGCTAGGACCAGTGTCCACATGGTAGAGTGAACTCCCACAATGGTTGCTGCCCATGTCTGATTCTAAGGTGAGCTATCTATTGCCTTTCCTGGTGACTCTAAAATCAGCTGGTAGCTCTGACCCTGTCTCCTTTCAAGTTCCTGTTTTTTCCCTGGATCCCAAACCATGTGAAATTTTGTGTGTTCCCTTTTAGAATACAGTCACTATTTCCCACAGCCCTCTGAGTCTCCTGAATATAAACCTTGCTGACCTTCAAAGCTAAATAGTCTGGAGTCTTCCTGGTACAGGACACCTGGGCTAGGGAGCCCAGTGTGGGGCTTAGAGCCCTCACTCTTCTGAGGGGTTGTAATTATTCTCCTGTTTGTGGGTCACACACCCTAGGATTCTGGGTCTTGACTGTACCAAGATTCTCTCTCTCCTACCTAACTTGTAGTTCCGTCTTTACATCTTTAGTTGTAAATGATCTTTTCTGGTAGGTTCTGGTCTTTTTTAAAATCAATAGCTATCCTGGAAATAGTTGTAATTTTCATGTGCCCAGGAGAAGAGATGAGTTCAGAGTCTTTATTCTCTGCCATCTTTGGAACTCCCAGTATATATTTACTCTTAAGACTGGAAGCTTGTTTGAAACTCAGCTTCTCAGGCCCCCACCACAAACAGTTTATGCAGCTGAAGCCAAGGAATCTGTATTTTAGCAAGTTTTTCAGATGACTCTTAAAAATTTGAGGTGCACTGGTATACAGGTTCAGAAGCCCTTAATTTTAAACTTCATAAAGGAGGTACCTGGAATCTCATCAGCCAAGTCAAAACAGTGATCCATCAGAGATAACAAGTGGGGTAAGAACAGAGCTTAGGTTAACCAGTGCAGCACAGGAAACTTCAGGGAAGTTTTATGGGGTAAGATTAGTACCTCCTTTCCAACAGCCTGATTGCTGTTCCTGACAATGTCCTATGATAGATAATGTAGACTCCAAACTTCTAAGAATCAATCTAAATGACCCTTGGAAAAATTCTGAAAAGGCTCGTAACTTCTCCTCAACTAGTCTCAGGAAGAATACTTTACCTAGATTTTATTTCATTCAATTGGGGTCATATTATCTGTCAGGCAACATTGGTTAGAAAAGATTGATGTCATATACTACTGACTATGAATCACCTAATTACTAATACATGTACTTTACCTGTGCATACATGTACATATATAGATAAAAAACACCTGCTTTGTGCTTTGATTTGATGATAAAGATGCAGCCCACATGGTGATATTACTTTAATTGGTCATGTTTGCTCTACTTCCCTTAAATCAACCAAAAATTTGATTGTTTCTCTAGCTACATGCAGTAGGACAGGAGATGCTTGCTTTGTGCAGACACAGTCATTTACTTCGCTTTCAGTAACACATTTTATGAGTGCTTTTTCACTTTTACTCCTGGAGATTGTATGCAAAATACATATTCAAATGAGGAATGGTATGTCAAATAAATTTTCATTAATAAATTAGTTGCTACCATGAGGCTTTTAGTCATAAAATATGTTACTTAAGTAACTTAAAATATTAAATAGTAACACATACATTAGAATTAACTTGAGTTTCCTGCAAAATTATATAAATGAAAATGTTACTTCTAATGATCTGCTCTTTACTTCATATACCATGCATCTTTACTTTTCAGTTACTGGCAGATCTTGAAAACAGCTCCATGTTTACTGGTGATCTTGAATGTCAGAAACTCCTGATGGAAGCTATGAAGTATCATCTCTTACCTGAGAGAAGACCCATGATGCAAAGTCCTAGGACAAGGCCTAGAAAATCAACTGTGGGAGCACTTTATGCTGTAGGAGGCATGGATGCTATGAAAGGTAACAGAAACAAATTAATTACTCTTAACACCCTCCAAACTGTGAGGGCGGTATTAAAGCCATATTGAAATGTGTGCATCTAAAGCTAATTTTTATAAATAAAGTAATATAAATTTTCTGATACCTTTTTTTTACTATTGCCTTACAGGATATAATCCTTTCATTAGAGTTTCCTTAACTGTTAATAGGTACTTTTTATCTTATGACAGGAATTTATTTTTCTATGATAAAATTAATTTGTTTATATTGAAGTATAGACTTATAATATTATATTAGTTTCAGGTGTACAGCATGGTGATTCAGTATTTTTTTAGATGATACTCTAAGTTATTGCATGATAATGGCTGTGATCCCCTGTACTATAAAATGTATCCTTGCTACTTGTCCATTTATTAACAGTAGGTTATCTGTTAATCCCATACCCCTAATTTGTCCCTCCCTCCTTCCCTCTCATTTTTAGTAACCACAGATTTGTTTTCTATAATATATGTGTGTATGTCTTTCTGTATTCAATATACATTCATTTGTGTCGATTTTTGGGGGGATTTCACATATAAGTGATATCATGTACAGATTTATATTTGTCTGACTTACTTCAAAAGCATAATATTGTCTAGGCCCATCAATGTTACTGTAAATGGCAGAATTTCCCTCTTTTTTGTCAGAATAATATTTCACTGTGTGTGTGTGTGTGACACACACAATGAAATATTATGCCAAAGAATGCTCAAACTACCGCACAATTGCACTCATCTCACACGCCAGTAAAGTAATGCTCAAAATTCTCCAAGCCAGGTTTCAGCAGTACGTGAACTATGAAGTTCCAGATGTTCAAGCTAGTTTTAGAAAAGCCAGAGGAACCAGAGATCAAATTGGCAACATTTGCTGGATCATGGAAAAAGCAAGAGAGTTCCAGAAAAAACATCTATTTCTGCTTTATTGACTATGCCAAAGCCTTTGACTATGTGGATCACAACAAACTGTGGAAAATTCTGAAAGATATGGGAATACCAGACCACCTGACCTGCCTCTTGAGACACCTATGTGCAGGTCAGGAAGCAACAATTAGAACTGGAAATGGAGCAACAGATTGGTTCCAAATAGGAAAAGGAGTACATCAAGGCTGTATATTGTAACTCTGCTTATTTAACTTATATGTGGAGTACATCATGAGAAACGCTGGGCTGGAAGAAGCATAAGCTGGAATCAAGATTGCCAGGAGAAATATCAATAACCTCAGATATGGAGATGACGCCACCCTTATGGCAGAAAGTGAAGAGGAACTCAAAAGCCTCTTGATGAAAGTGAAAGAGGAGAGTGAAAAAGTTGGCTTAAAGCTCATTCAGAAGACGAAGATCATGGCATCTGGTCCCATCACTTCATGGCAAATAGATGGGGAAACAGTGGAAACAGTGTCAGACTTTATTTTTGGGGGCTCCAAAATCACTGCAGATGGTGACTGCAGCCATGAAATTAAAATACACTTACTCCTTGGAAGGAAAGTTATGACCAACCTAGATAGCATATTCAAAAGCAGAGACATTACTTTACCAACAAAGGTCCATCTAGTCAAGGCTATGGTTTTTCCAGCAGTCATGTATGGATGTGAGAGTTGGACTGTGAAGAAAGCTGAGCACAGAAGAATTGATGCTTTTGAACTGTGGTGTTGGAGAAGACTCTTGAGAGTCCCTTGGACTGCAAAGAGATCCAACCAGTCCATTCTAAAGGAGATCAGTCTTGGGTGTTCTTTGGAAGGAATGATGCTAAAGCTGAAACTCCAGTACTTTGGCCACTTCATGCGAAGAGTTGACTCACTTTGTAAAGACTCTGATGCTGGGAGGGATTGGGGGCAGGAGGAGAAGGGGACGACCGAGGATGAGATGGCTGGATGGCATCACTGACTCGATGAACGTGAGTTTGAGTGAACTCCGGGAGTTGGTGATGGACAGGGAGGCCTGGCATGCTGCGATTCATGGAGTCACAAAGAGTCGGACACGACTGAGTGACTGAACGGAACTGATAGCATCTTTTTCATCCATTTGTTTGTTGATGACACTTGGGTTGCTTCCATGTCTTGAGTATTGTGTATCATTCTCCTGTGAACATTGTAGTGCATATATAATTTTGATTTAGTGTTTTAGTTTTTTGGTATATACAGCCCAATAGTGGCATTTCTGGATCATATGATAGTTATATTTTTAGTTTTTGAGGAACCTTCATACCATTTTCCATAGTGGTTATACCGATTTATATTCCCAACAATAGCGTACAGAGGTTCCCTTTTATCCACATCCTCTCCATCATTTGTTATTTGGAAACTTTTTGATGATAGTCAACTGATAGGTGTGAAGTGATATCTCATTGTGGTTTTGATTACCTTCTTTAATAATTAGCAATGCTAAGCATCTTTTCATTTGCCAGTTAGCTATCTGTCTTCTTTTTTTTAATTTTAATTTTAATTTTATTTTGCTTTACAATACTGTATTGGTTTTGCCATACATTGACATGAATCAGCCATGAGTGTACATGAGTTCCCAATCCTGAACCCCCCTCCCACCTCCCACCCCATATCATCTCTCTGGATCATCCCCGTGCACCAGCCCCAAGCATCCTGTATCCTGTATTGAACATAGACTGGTGATTCGTTTCTTACATGATAGTATATATGTTACATATACACAATGGAGTATTACTCAGCCATTAAAAAGAATACATTTGAATCAGTTCTAATGAGGTGGATGAAACTGGAGCCTATTATACAGAGTGAAGTAAGCCAGAAAGAGAAACACCAATACAGTATACTAACACATATATATGGAATTTAGAAAGATGGTAATGATAACCCTGTATTTGTCTTCTTTAGAAAAATTTCTATTCAGTTCTTCTACCCATTTTTAATTTTTTATATTGAATTGTATGAGCTATTTACATATTTTGGATATTGACCACTTGTATTTCACATCATTTGCAAACATTTTCTCCCATTCCATAGGATGCCTTTTCATTTTGTTGGTATTTTCCTAATTATTTTTTCTTAATTATTTTTCTAATTAAGCTTAATTAGACCCCCTTTGTTTATTTTTTGCTTTTATTTATTTTGCCTTAGGAGATGGAACCAAAAAATATTGCTGTGATTTATGTCAAGTAGTGTTCTGCTCTTTTTCCCTAGGAGTTTTATGCTATCAGATCTTACATTTAGGTCTTTAAACCATTTTGATTTTATTTTTGTATATGGTATGAAGGAATATTCTTATCTCATTATTTTGCATGTAACTGTTTAGTTTTCTCAGCACCACTTGTTGAAGACTATCTTTTCTCCATTGTATATGCTTCCCTCCTTTGTCATAGATTAATTGACTGTGTGTGGGGGCTTATTTCTGTACTTTCTATTCTGTACCACTGATCTTTGTATGTGTTTTGGTGCTAGTTCCATGCTGTTTTGCTGACTTTAGCTTTGTGGTATAGTCTGAAGTCTGGGACAGTGATACATCCAGCTTTGCTTTTTTTTTTTTCACAAGGTTGTGTTGGCAATTTGAGGTATTTTGTGACTCTTATGGCAGCATTTTTTTTTTTAATTTGAGTACTTGCTTTGCAACCTAAGATCTTTTCAGGAAAAACTTACAGATTTATCATAAGTGAAAGGGATGAGGTCCTCCAAATTTGCTTTTTGACAGAAATAGGAGAATGACTTCTAATTTCTTGCTGTCAATTTCCTGATAGATGACCAAAGACCATTTACAAATAAGCTTGAAGTGTGATAACAAGATCAACAATTCAATTCTGGAATAAAAATAATGATTTTACAAAAGAATTGTTTTCAGTAGGAATAGGGAAAAATTTCTGAAGCCATCATGTCTACCTTGAATACTTCTTAAGACATTTTTTCCCATAGTTCTCTCTTTACATTGATTTCTACCTATAGAAACATGTTGCCAAAACAATCAGGCAAGGATTTTGTAATTAAGAATTGGCTGTGTAGGAACTAAAATCAACTCACTTAAAATTTGCCAAATCATACATGGAAATGTTTTGACACCTGATAGAGAATGATGCAAAAATCAAAGTTCTATGCTTCTGGAAAACTATTTTTTCTTTTGGTGTGTGTAATTGGAAATTGGAAGACCATATAGGAGATATCTCAATTAATAATAAATCTGTATAACAGGAGCTTGCAACTGCAATTATTTTCGAAAGATGTAGAGTAACTTCACAGAACTAGTGTTCTTCAGAAAATAACAAATACAGTAAAATGTTATAATATATTTCAAGTTTAGCAACTTGATATTTTACTGCATTTTGTTGAATAGAAAGAACAGGCACAGAATTTAAAAGGTGTCTTGTTTGATATTAAATCAAAAGGGTACTAAGTATAAAATGCAAAAACGGCTATCTATAATATTTGATTTTAAAAATGTCCAACTAGCAGAGTAAGAAATGGGAAAATTTGTGTTTATTTGTTTGGTTTTTGTGTTTATTTGCTATTTTTGTTATTTTTTAAGGTTCTTGTCTTTCTCATTAACATTACACAAATGAATATATTACACAAGATGGTAATATGTATCTTCAACTCCTTCATAGTTTACAAAAATGAGTGAAATGTGAGCCTATAATCCCTTGACTCTGCTACCACAGTTTGATATGGAAAGAAGTAAAGCCATCATTTTGAGACTCTTGAAATACCTAGTATATGAAAATATAAAAAGCTTTACGGGAAGTTACAGAAAACTACAGTAATAGTAAATACGATTATTTTTGAATACTTGATCCTTGATTGGCATTTTGCAGACATCATTTCTAATCCTCACAGTAATGCTACAAGAAAGATTTTTATTACCTTAATTTTGGAGATGAGGAAACTAAGGCTCTTAAGGTTAGATAGCCACACCAAGGGCAAGCATCATAGAACTACTGGACAGGGAATTATTACTCAAATTTTATGTTCTTTGTTGCTATATTGCCACTATTTTAGATGAAAGAGCAGCAACAACAAAACTGACCCCTCTCTTTGAGAGTCTTAGAATTGAAAAACCAGAGTGAGCACATAGGAGCAAAAAAGGAAAGAAAAGAAAAGGAAAAAAACTACATAAAGGAAAAATATTAAGGTGATAGCATTTATCTATGTAAATCAGTATTGCATTTAAAAACATACCAATTTACATTCTTAAAAATTTTTCTATATGCATGCCTTTTCTTACAATGTGTAGTTTTGTTTATCTTTTTAAGATACTTGTTGAACTTTCACCTTTTGATATTTAGGAAATATAGTACTTCCTCAGTCTTTAATTTCCTTTTGACTCATACAATTAACTTGGAATTAGTTGCTAAATATAGATACCACACAAGTGGCTGGAATTAACTATAACCCCTACCGTGTATATTAAAAGAGTCATCAAAAAGTTGTAAGTATAATCACACAGTCAAAATTTTTAAATGGTTGAATGCTAAACTTCAGGCTTTTGTGCATGCCAGGTATTCAGTAAATTTTCACTTACTAAAATAATGAATTCTGAGAGACAGTATAGCAGGGAACAAATAAAAGCTAACAGTGATTTTTAAGTTCATTTGAAAATAGATGGAGGAAATAACTAAATTAGATATATTCACAACTACAGGAACTATTGTTCTAAACAATACCACAAAGTTTAGTTGATTTTGTTCACCCTTGAATAGATCATAAGTGAGAGCTGAATAGGAACTTTGAAATGAAGTAAGAAGCAATATTTGCAACATTTTAGAGCAGAAAGTTGATAAACACAGGAAAAACTGTGAAGTGAGTCCCAAAGAAAAAGATTAGTTAAAAAAAGGAAAACTCTTTTTCAATCAAATACAGAGTTGCCATAATAAGCCAGCTAGATGATCTACATTTTGATTAGTAGGAAAATGGGCTAAAAATATTTCAGAATTAAAGATACAAAACTATCAGTCATATATGTTCATAGATGCAGATAAGAGATATAGAGTAAATTCATCTTTTATATTATTTAGTGTTTGGAAAAAATAACTTGGCTTTAAGCAGACTTCTACATCATTTTAATGTAAGTCTTCTATATATAGTTGATTAATGTAGCTTGGAATAATTTCCTACTTACTTCATCATTAATACCTCCATAATTTTAGTAATCAGTGCAGCCTAGGTTTCAAGAAGATCTCTTCAAGAAAATTAGAGATACCAAAGGAACATTTCATGCAAAGATGGGCACAATAAAGGACAAAAATGTTATTATGTGAATCATGTGAATTAACACTGGAGGCCCATTTAAAAGGAATTTTCTTTTCTGTTCCTTTAGTCATTTGTGTTTTAAATAAACACACACATACAGACCAAACTGAGTAAAATAAAAGGGCATAAATTAGTATATTGAATGTTCATAGTTAAGTAAAACCATAACGGATGTGTAAACAGTAATACATTCCAAAGCAGTTTTTGTTGTAAAATATGGTGTCTGGAACCTGTGTTAGTACTAACAGTAGCATATTATAGACAAAGAAGTCATTATAAACATATAAACCATATATATTAAATAAACTATTTTATTCTCACTTTTCCATTTGGTTTCAGAAGTGGTGAAATATTATCCCTGCCTTGTCTTACAGGTTGGAGAATTATCTGGACTACTTATTTTAATTTGAACTGCAATCACTGAGTCTATACTATAAATATAGATACATAAATATAATATGAATGATGAAAACATTTTGCACAAGTAGTTTTTAGCATTGTTTAATATCCCTTTAACAGGTACCACTACAATTGAAAAATATGACCTGCGGAACAACAGCTGGCTACATATTGGCACCATGAATGGGCGTAGGCTTCAGTTTGGAGTTGCTGTTATTGATAACAAACTCTATGTTGTGGGAGGAAGAGATGGTTTAAAAACTTTGAATACTGTGGAATGTTTTAATCCAGTTGGAAAAATCTGGACAGTGATGCCTCCCATGTCAACACACAGGCATGGTTTAGGTAAGAGCTTAATGTTGTATAGTTTCTAAAGACTGTACAATTACTAGAGCTTAACTAAGTGCATATCATTGAAATTTAGTCATACTCATTCAAAACGTCTGAAAATTCTGAAAAGCTTAAATAAATGGTAAAAGCGTGTGAAAGTTTTTTGTTTCAGGTGTCATACTTGTTGTAACTGTACCTCCACTCCACTGGTATTTTAAAGGGGTCCCGCTTCAGGGAGGATAAAACCTTTTAGAAAGAATATATTGTTGAGGAGCACGCAACTACAAGTTTTCTTCTAAGGTCAGTTTAGAGAAAAGAACACCTGCTAACGGAGAGACAATGTGTTTCTAGTTACTAGTGTCCCTTCCCATAAGAATCAAATCTGTATTTAGGCAAAAGCCTGCGGGTGCAGTTTGAAGGCAGGGCTATTTAGAAAAACCACTTTCGTTGAGAGCAGCCTTAATTTATACTTAAGTCAGAGGTTCCCAAGAAGCTTAAGAAGGAATAGAGACTTCTTGAACAGTGAAGAACTTTGATTCTCCTGATGGCTTGTCAAGGTCTACTTTTCTTAGTGCTAGACTCCGTATGTTTCAATACTATAGAGTTTGTTTTTTTAAGAAAAGAATTATTCCATTGCTTTTAAAGAACCAAATTTTACACAGCTAAAGTGTGACATATCCAAAATGGGTATTGTTTGCCCCAATATAACTGATAAATTATATCAAATGATAGACTATGTAATTATTCAGCTCAGCTCTGTATATGTGATTTTTTAGAAAACATATCTTACAGAGACACCGAAGCAAATTTTAAAACTCTTAATTGCTATTGCTAAAGAGATAGGAGAGGTAGTGTGGATGGCAAACTGAGATGGTGAAGAAGGTGGCAGGAGGAACCAGTAACGTGAATTTCCAGAGCAGATGAGAAACAGAAAGGAGTTATTCATAGAATCCAATAGAAAAAATCAGATTGATTATATTCTTGCAGCCAAACATGGAGAAGCACTATACAGTCAGCAAAAACAAAACTGGGGGTATACTCTGGTTCAGATCATGAACTCGTTATTGCCAAATTCAGACTTAAATTGAAGAAAGTAGGGAAAACCACTAGACCATTCAGGCATGACCTAAATCAAATCCCTTATGATTATACAGTGGAAGAGACAAATATATTCAAGGTATTACATCTGATAGAGTGCCTGAAGAACAAAAGACGGAGGTTCATGACATTGTACAGGAGGCAGGAATAAAGACAATCCCCAAGAAAGAGAAATGCAAAAAGGCAACATGGTTGTCTGAGGAAGCCTTACAAATAGCTATGAAAAGAAGAGACGGGAAAGCCAAAGGAGAAAAGGAAAGATATACCTATTTGGATGCAGAGTAGCAAAGAAGAGCAAGGAGAAATAAGAAAGCCTCCTTCAGTAATCAATGCAAAGGAATAGAGGAAAACAATATAATGGGAAAGACTAGAGATCTCTTCAGGAAAATGAGAGATACCAAGTGGTTGTTTCATGCAAAGATGGGCTCAGTAAAGGACAGAAATGCTATGGACTTAACAAGGGCAGAAGATATTAAGAAGAGGTGGCAAGAATACACAGAAGAACTACACAAAAAAGATCTTTATGACCCAGATAATCATGATGGTGTGATCACTCTCCTAGAGCCAGACATTCTGGAATGTGAAGTCAAGGGAGCCTTAGGAAGCATCACTACAAACAAAGCTAGTGGAGGTGATGGAATTCCAGTTGAGTTATTGCAAATCCTAAAAGACAGTGCTGTGAAATGGCTGCACTCAATATGCCAGCAAGTTTGGAAAACTCAGCAGTGGCCACAGGACTGGAAAAGTTGGTTTTCATTCCAATCCCAAAGAAAGGAAATGACAAAGAGTGCTCAAACTACCTCATAATTGCACTCATCTCACACTCTAATAAAGTAATGCTCAAAATTCTCCAAGCCAGGCTTCAACAATATGTGAACCATGAACTTCCAGATGTTCAAGCTGGATTTAGAAAAGGCAGAAGAATCAGAGATCAAGTTGCCAACATCCGTTGGATCATAGAAAAAGCAAAAGAGTTCCAGAAAAACATCTACTTCTGCTTTATTGACTATGCCAGAGCCTTTGTGTGGATCACAATGATTTGTGTTTCCTCAAGAGATGGGAATAGCAGACCATCTGACCTGCCTCCTGAGAAATCTACTTGCAGGTTAAGAAGCAACAGTTAGAACTGAATATGGAACAACAAACTGATTCCAAATTGGGAAAGGGGTATGACAAAGCTGTATATTGTCATCCTGCTTATTGAACTTATATGCAGAGTACATCATGAGAAATGCTGAACTGTATGAAGCACAAGCTGGAATCAAGATTTACAGGAGAAATATCAATAACATCAGATATGCAGCTGACACCACCCTTATGGCAGAAATTGAAGAACTAAAGAGCCTCTTGATCAAAGTGAAAGAGGAGAGTGAAAAAGTTGGCTTAAAACTCAGTATTAAAAAAACTAAGATCATGGCATCTGGTCCCATCACTTCATGGCAAATAGATGGGGAAACAGTGGAAACAGTGACAGACTTTAGTTTGGAGAGCTCCAAAATCACCACAGATGGTGACTGCAGCCATGAAATGAAAAGATGCTTGCTCTTGGAAGAAAAGTTATGACCAACCTAGACAGCATATTAAAAACCAGAGACATTACTTTGCCAACAAATGTGTGTCTAGTCAAAGCTATGGTTTTTCCAGTAGTCATGTATGATATGAGAGTTGGACTATAATTAAAGCTGAGCATGGAAGAAATGATCCTTTTGAACTGTGGTGTTGGAGAAGACTCTTGAGAGTCTCTTGGACAGCATGGAGATCCAACCAGTCCATCCTAAAAGAAATCAATCCTGAATATTCATTTGAAGGACTGATGCTGAAGCTGAAACTTTCAATACTTGGCCACCTGGTTTGATCACTGACACATTTGAAAAGACTCTGATGCTGGGAAAGATTTAAAGATGGGTGGAGAAGGGGACGACAGAGGATGAGATAGTTGGATGTCATCACCGACTCAATGGACATGAGTTTGAGTAAATTCCGGAGTTAGTGATGGACAGGGAGGCCTGGCTTACTGCAGTTCATGGGGTTGCAAAGAGTTCGACATGACTGAGCAACTGAATAGAACAAATTTCTAACTAAACTTCAAAAACCCCTGTCTACTGAGATGTCTTAGGGAATCATTTTATCCCTTTAATAAAAATAAGGGATTAGAAAGATCTATCAGACTTAGCCAACAGTTCTAGTATTTATCTAAGATTCAGTATCATATCTCATCTATCTTTTATATTTGAAAAATAACATTGAAACTGTGACAGAGAAAAATAATCTTCCCTTTTCTGTTAATTGCAAGAAATGGTGTATTCATCTACTTTCTATGCCTTTAGCGTTATAACCATGATACCCTTCCATGATATTTCCTAGAGTTAAAAGACCATATTTACTTTTAGTTTCAAATCAAGATTGGCAAATTATTCATTAAATGGCTATTTACAAAACCATTAATAGATAAAAATCAAGTTTTTAAGTAGCACTTCCTTATAAAATGAAATATCTGTTATATATGCCCTACCTAGGTGAGCTCTCATGCTATTTTTATCCTTTAGGTGTAGCCACACTTGAAGGACCAATGTATGCTGTTGGTGGCCATGATGGATGGAGTTATCTAAATACCGTAGAAAGATGGGACCCTGAGGGACGTCAGTGGAATTATGTGGCCAGTATGTCAACTCCTAGAAGCACAGTTGGTGTAGTCACATTAAACAATAAGTGAGTAGAGCCAAACATGCATGCTTTTGCTCCCATTTCTTGTAGTACAGCATTTCAGTGATGTGATACACCTGCCAATAAGCATTCCCAGTGACTAGGACATCCTAGTAATGGATTGTAAAAGGTCTTTGTTGGAACTCTCCCTTCATTATGATGGAAAATATTTATCTAAAATGAATACCTAATTAAATATCCTGAGACCAGCAGTAACATTAATACCTGAGATCTATTTAGAAATGCTGACTCTTAACCCCAGCCCAGACCTTCTGAATCAGAATAGACATTTTAAGAAGATCCTCAAGTAACTTGTATTACACATTAAATTTGAGAAGCACTTTTGTAGGCAAGCCAGTTTCAATCTTACCCTCAAGAAGCTACCATTTTTTGGTTATAACTTTTTTTTGACTTATCAAAACTTCAGTCTGTTTTTGTAATAAGCCAAGTCTTTTTTCTCTTTATAACTCACTCTCCTAAGTGTTCTAGAATTATAGCTAGTCCCATCTTTCTGAATCTTTCCTACTTTCTGATCACTTTCCTATGAAGGAAAATAATATATTAACTTGCTTTAATTGCCTTAAACTTGCCTTACTTGCCTTAAACTTGATAATATTAGAGGTTTCTACAAGCTTAAATTATTCTTCTTGCAGGTAACTTGTAATTGTGTCCTTTCTGAAAAGGGATCTTTGGAGATAATGACAAGCATATAGGAGGAACTTGAATGATGAAAATTTCAGACACCAGGATGACAGTCTTGTGTGTCTGTATTGACTATTCATAAAGTCAGTATCTCATCATATAACTGGATTCAATAGAAATTTCAATGCAGATGTTTTTTAGCACCTTGTGCATAAAGTAAGTGGAGAAGGCAAAGGCAACCCACTCCAGTACTCTTGCCTGGAAAATCCCATGGGTGGAGGAGCCTGGTAGGCTGCAGTCCATGGGGTCGTGAAGAGTCAGACATGACTGAGCGACTTCACTTTCACTTTTCACTTTCATGCATTGGAGAAAGAAATGGCAACCCACCCCAGTGTTCTTGCCTGGAGAATCCCAGGGATGGTGGAGCCTGGTGGGCTGCCGTCTATGGGGTTGCACAGAGTTGGACATGACTGAAGAGACTTAGCAGCAGCAGCATAAAGTAAGAAGTGTCTGTGGTTAACAGGAGACTCAGACTTACAGTGTTTTAGGGTTTAAAATACTCCTAAATCTGATTATCTCTAGCCTAACCTGAATGATATCCAGTGACTCGGTAGTGATCTCCTACCTATTACAGAAGAGGTTGAAATAATTGAATTTAAATAATTTAATTTTGTCTTGCTAACTTGCTATTGTTCACAACTGAGCATGAAGGGCAGTAAACTATATGAAGGCATATAGTTTAATAAATGTTGATCTTCTCTATTGATTGGAATTAGCTTTAAATTAGACTAAAAATAATGTCAGAAAAATATGTATTTCTGCTTCATTGGCTACACAAAAGCCTTTGACTGTGTGGATCACAACAAAATGTAGACAATTCTTAAAGAGATAAGAATACCAGACCACCTTACCTGCCTCCTGAGAAACCTGTATGCAAGTCAAGAAGCAACAGTTAGAACAGACATGGAACAATGGACTGGTTCAAAATTGAGAAAGGAGTATGTCAAGGCTGTGTATTGTCACCCTGCTTATTTGACTTCTGTGCAGAGTGAAGTGAAAGTCGTTCAGTCATGTCTGACTCTTTGTGACCACGTGGACTGTAGCCTGCCAGGCTCCTCTGTCCATAGAATTCTCCAGGCAGTTCTACTGGAGTGGGTCTCCTGCATTGCAGAATGATTCTTACCAGCTGAGCTATCAGGAAAGGCCCCTCTATACAGAGTATGTCATGCAAAATGCTGGGCTGGATGAATCACAAGCTGGAATCAAGATTGCTGGGAGAAATATCAACAACCTCAGATGTGCAGATGATAGCACTCTAATGGCAGAAAGCAAACAGGAACTAAAGGGTCACTTGATGAAGGTGAAAGAGGAGAGTGAAAAAGCTGGCTTAAAACTCAGCATTTAAAGAATGAAGATCATGGCATCTGATCCCATCACTTCATGGCAAATAGGTGAGGAAAAAATGGAAACAGTGACAAACTTCATTTTGGGGGGCTCCAAAGTCACTATGGATGGTGACTGCAGCCATGAAATTAAAAGAAACTTGCTCCTTGAAAGGAAAGCTATGACACAACTAGACAGCATATTAAAAAACAGAGACATTTTGCTGACAAAGACCTGTATAGTGAAAGCTATGGTTTTTCCAGTAATCATATACGGTTGTGAGAGTTGGTGCATAAAAAAGGCTGAGTGCCAAAGAATTGATGCTTTTGAAGTTTGGGGCGGGAGAAGAGAGTCCCTTGGACATCAAGGAGATCCAACCAAGCCTAAAAGAAATCAACCCTTTATACTCATTGGAAGGACTGATGCTGAAGCTGAAACTTTAATACTTTGGCCACCTGATGTGAAGAGCTGACTCACTGGAAAAGACACTGATCCTGGGAAAGATTGAAGGCAGGAGGAGAAGGGGATGACAGAGGAGGAGATGGTTGGATGGCATCAGTGACTCAATGGACATGAGTTTGAGTGGACTCCAGGAGATAGTGAAGGACAGGGAAGCCTGCTGTGCTACAGTCCATAGAGTCACAAAGAGTAGGCCACAAAAGAGTTGAACAACAATAACAAATTAAAAACACTGCTAATCCACCCGTGGCGGATTCATGTTGATATATGGCAAAACCAATACAATATTGTAAAGTATTTAGCCTCCAATTAAAATAAATAAATTTATATTAAAAAATAAATACATACAAAAAATTGGCATTTTAAAACTTATGAGAGAAATGTTATAGATATACATCTTCCTAGGAAAAAAGTCTGTTTTTTAGGTTTTATCCTATTCCCTTAGTTATTTGTTAAATTAATATCTTCTTAGTTACAAATGTTTTTTACACTAAATAAAGTAGTTCAATAAAGCAATAGAGAGCCTAATGCTAGGCAATTAAATCTAGCTAAAATTGTAAGGTTCCTGGATTTGGGTTTTGGAAAGATCTTACCATCTTTAAAAATGTTCAGCTTTATTGTGGTTTAGTAGACAAATACTACCAATGCTTTTATCTCTTTCCTTTCTCTGTAGTTCATTTCCCATATAAACCTTTAATCTATTATATCAAAGAAACTTTAAAAAAAATTATGAAGCAGGTAGGTTTAGGGTAAGGTAGACTTTAACAAATGCCTTCACAAATTCAGGCCTTTCGCTATAAAATCCTGAGGGAGTAGAATACACAGTCCAATGCTGCGTGCAGTATATTTTCACTTTCATTCTATGCACAAATATATACACACATACACATACTTCTGTCTTTATTCTAGGCTATATGCTATTGGTGGACGTGATGGAAGTTCCTGCCTCAAATCTATGGAATATTTTGACCCACATACTAACAGGTGGAGTCTGTGTGCTCCAATGTCCAAAAGACGTGGAGGTGTAGGAGTTGCAACATACAATGGATTCTTATATGTCGTTGGGGGTCATGATGCCCCTGCTTCTACCCATTGCTCCAGACTTTCTGCCTGTGTTGAACGGTAAAATATTTCTATTTATTCATTATTTATTTGGTTATTTGTTTTTTTCAGAAATGAGAAGGATTTTCAAGCTGCCAAAATGTAGTCTTTCAAATAAGTGTTAAGCCTTTCAGAGGTTTAATTCTTTTAAACATTTTATCCTTACTCCTAGACTCAAAATATTTTGAAGAAATCTTGCATATGCATTCCAGATTCATCATGAGAAGTGTATGAAAAGAATACATTGTTTTATCATTTAATAGTCACTCTATAAAATGAGACAGAAGTAAGAATAAATATATTTTTATTACAAGCTATATCACTCAACTATTCACTGGCTCAAATCACAACTTTACTGTTTCAAAAACTGAATCAGTTCTCAAAGGATAAAGGCTTCAGTTCAGTTCAGTTCAGTCGCTCAGTCGTGTCTGACTCTTTGCAACCCCATGAATCGCAGCACGCCAGGCCTCCCTGTCCATCACCAACTCCAAGGCTTATCACTGCAAAATAAACAGAAAAAAATCCCAAAGAGAGGTGTTTATGATGTTCTGAACAATGACTGTATTGCATTAAGTATTTAATTTCTCACAGGTAGCTTCTTTGAATGGGAGACATTAATCTGGATGAACAAAGTGTGCTACGTTTTTTGTCAGTCATGTTACTTTGTAGCTTTACCACTCACATTCTGTTCCTAAATTGGGAAGATCCTCTAGAGAAGAGAATGGCTATCCACCCCAGTATTCTTGCCTGGAAAACTCCATAGACAAAGGAGACTGGCAGGCTACAGTCCACTGGATCACAAAATCAGACACGACTGAGCAACTAACATTTTCACTTTTCCCTTTCAAGATAGAGTGCACGCACACACACACTATATATGTGTGTGTATATATGTATATGTATATGTGTATATATATATATATATATGTATATGTATAAAGTGAAGTGAAGTCACTCAGTAGTGTTTGACTCTTTGTGACCCCATGGACTGTAGCCTACCATGCTCCTCTGTCCATGAGGTTTTCCAGGTAAGAGTACTGGAGTGGGTTGGCATTTCTTTCTCCAGAGGACCTTCCTGACCCAGGGATTGAACCCGGGTCTCCCACATTGTAGGCAGATGCTTTACTGTCTGAGCCACCAGGGAAGTCCTATATATATGTATATATACACACAAACATAGCAGTTGATAATAGCCTAAGTCCAAGTGACAAATTTACAGTCAGTTAAGTTATCAGAATTCAGAAGACAGATCAGTATGGATGGCATCTGTCAAGAGAAATTCATGAACCAAGTAGAATGTGTAATTTGTAGGCATAAAAAAGAATGGAGGGAATTTCAGATCTAGGAAAAAACACAACCCAAACCATGAAAGCAAAGGAGAAAGCTTTATAGATATGAGCAGAGACTTTAGACTTAAAGGTATTTGGAAGAGCAATTAAAAACTCAATTATGTACCAGATTTTTGATAGCCAGAAATGTCAAGATGAAAACTTTTGGATTTTATCTCACAGACAAAAGGATAATTAAGTTTGGGAGAAATGGAATATTACCAAGAAAAATAGTTTGGAGAAAATTGATTTAACAGTCATATATAGGATAAAATGTAGGCAGAAAAGACTAAAGGAAAGCATACAAATACTATTATTTTTCTTCTGAAAGGCATAATTGATAGTGTTAATACCTTGTTTCTTACAGGGAATAATTGATCTTTGGTAGTTTTTTTTTCCCCCTAAGTTTAATCCTAAATGATTGGCTCCCTGCTACTCAGTGTATATCTGGAATGCTTTTCAAGAGATTGGTTCCTAACAGATGCAAACAAACTTTAAGAATTATGCAAAACATAAAGAAGGTCAATTACTATCTCAAATGTATAATACAGTTCAGTTCAGTCACTCAGCCATGTACCACTCTTTGCGACCCCATGGACTGCAGCATGCCAGGCTTCCCTGTCCATCACCAACTCCTGGAACTTGCTCAACCTCAGGTCCATGGAGTTGGTGATGCCATCCAACCATCTTATCCTCTGTTATCCCCTTCTCCTCCTACCTTCAATCTTTCCCAGCATTAGGGTCTTTTCCAATGAGTCAGTTCTTCACATCAGGTGGCCAAAGTATTGGATATTACAGTTAAATATATGTGGGCTTTCCTGGTGGCTCAGAAGGTAAAGCATCTGCTGCAATGTGGGAGACCTGGGTTTGATCCCTGGGTCAGGAAGATCCCCTGGAGAAGGAAATGGCAACCCACGGGAGTACTCTTGCCTGGAAAATTCCACGGATAGAGGAGCCTGTTAGGCTACAGTTCATGGTATCGCAAAGAGTTGGACACGACTGAGTGACTCAAATGAATCAGTTCTTCACATCAGGTGGCCAAAGTATTGGATATTATACTTAGATATATGTAAAGGTGAGCTTTTCCATATCAGTTTTCTCCAGAGTTAGCAAAGTAATAATTGATCACCTGTTCGTTATGCCAGATTATTTTTTTAGTGTGGCAAAATATATATAACAAAATTTATCATTTTAAGAATTTTTAAGTGCACAGTTCAGTGTCATTAAGTACATTCACATTGTTGTGAAACATTATCATCATCCACCTCCAAAACTTTTTTCACTTCCTCAGATTGAACTCTATCCTCATTAAACAATAAATCCCCATTCCTTCCTCACCTCAGTCCCTGGCAACCACCATTTTACTTTTTGTTTCTATGAATTTCATAATTCTAGGTACCTAATAAAAGTGGAGTCATAAATAATCCTTTTGTGTCTGGCTTATCTTGCTGAGCCTTATAATTCTTCAAGTTTCATAGAAGTTATAGTGTTTATCTGAATTTCCTTTCCTTTTGAAAGCTGAAAAATATTACATTATATGTACAAACCACATCATTTTGTTTATCCACTCATTCATCAATTTACAATTGGGGTTACTTTACTTTTTGACTACTATGAACAATGCTGCTAGAATATAGGTGTACAGATATCTGTTTGAACCTCTGCTTTCAATTCTTTTGGGTATACATAGAACTAGAGTTTCTTTATCATAATTTCTATTTTTAAATGTTTAAGGAACCTCCATACTGTTTGCCATTGAAGCTGCACCATTTTATATTCCCACCAGCAAAGCAAAAGGAATTCAATTTCTGTACATCTTCACCAACACTGATTCGTTTTTCATAGCTATCCCAATGGATTTGAAGTGGTATCTCTTTGTGTTTGTGATCTGGGTTTCTCTATTGGTTAGCTTTGTTGAGCATCTTAACGTGTGCTATTAATCATTTGTACATCTTCTTTATAGAAATGTCTATTGCAGTTCTTGCCCATTTTTATTTGGGTTGTTTGTCTTTTTGCTGTTGAGTTATAGGAGTTCTTTATATATTCTGTATATTAACTTCTTGTCAGATATGTGATTTGCACATCATTACTTTCATTCCATGGGTTGCTTTTGCACTCTGATAATAGCACCCTTTGGTGTGCAAATGTTTTTAATATTGAATCCAATTTTTCTTCATAGTTTGTGCTTTTGGGGTCATATCCAAAAGATCTTTGCCAAATTCAATGTCATAAAACATTTCCCCTATGTTTTCTTATAAGAGTTCCATAGTTCTAGCTCTTATGTTCAGGCATTTGATCCATTTTAGTTAATTTCTGTATATGGAGTAAGGAAAAATACAACTTCATTATTTTACAGATGGATATCCATTTTTCCTATGAATATTTGTTGAAAAGACTGTCCTTTCCTCATTGAATTGTCTTGGCCTCATTTGCAAAAATTATTTTACTATGTATGTGAGGGTATATTTCTGGCTCTGTATTCTATATCTGTATTCTATGTATTCTATATCTGCCACTATGCCAGTACCACACTCTTTATTATTGTAGCTTTCTAGTAAGTTTTGAAATCAAGAAGTATTAAACCTCAATCTTTGTTCATCTTTTTTCAAAATTATTTTGGATGCTCTGGGTCCCCAACATTCAATATAGGTTTATAATGGATACCTCTATTCCTGCAAAAAAAGTTGCTGGGGTTTTCATAGACATTGCATAGATTCTATAGATCACGTTGGTGATATTGACATCTTAATAATATTGTGTCTGCTAATCCAGGAACATGAGATGTCTTTCTACCTCATGATATCTTCTTTAATGTCTTCTTTTCCAGTGTGTTTGCAGTTTATTTCTCTATGTTGAATAGAAGTGGTGAAAATTCCTATTATTTTCTTGTTCTTGATTTCAGAGAGAAAGCCTTCAGTCTTTCCCCTTTGAGTATGATAGATCTGGGTTTTTTATATCTGGCCTTTATTATGCTAAGTTGGTTATATTCTGTTCCTACTTTGGTTACTGTTTTTATCATTAAAAAATGATTGAAAGCATTTTGTCACATACTTTTTGTGCATTAGGTGAGAGAATATGTGTTTTTTCCCTCTTCATCCTGCCAGTGTAGAGTATTCAGTTCAGTTCAGTTTAGTCCCGTGGCTCAGTCGTGTCTAACTCTTTGGGACCCCATGAACTGAAGCACACCAGGCTTCCCTGTCCATCACCAACTCCAGGAGCTTGCTCAAACTCAGGTCCATCGAGTTGGTGATGCCATCCAGCCATCTCATCCTGGGTCGTCCCCTTCTCCTCCTGCCCCCAATCCCTCCCAGCATCAGAGTCTTTTCCAATGAGTCAGCTCTTCGCATGAGGCGGCCAAAGTACTGGAGTTTCAGCTTTAGCATCTTTCCTTCCAAAGAAATCCCAGGGCTGATCTCCTTCAGAATGGACTGGTTGGATCTCCTTTGGCCACCTCATGTGAAGAGTTGACTCATTGGAAAAGACTGTGATGCTGGGAGGGATTGGGGGCAGGAGGAGAAGGGGACGACTGAGGATGAAATGGCTGGATGGCATCACGGACTCAATGGACGTGAGTCTGAGTGAACTCTGGGAGATGGTGATGGTCAGGGAGGCCTGGCGTGCTGAGATTCATTGGCTCGCAAAGAGTCAGACACGACTGAGTGACTGAACTGAACTGAACTGAACTGTTTGCATTCAGTATTTATTAGGGATATCGGTGTGTAGTTTTCTTATAGTGTCTTTGTGTGGCGTTGGTATGAATGAAATGCTAACCTTACAGAATGAGTTTAGATGTGTTACTTCTTCAATATTTTGAAAGATTTTGAGAAGGATTAGTGTTAATTCTTCTCTAAATATATGAGAAAATTCACCAGTGAAGCCATCTGACGTTTGTCTTTTCTTTGTTGTGAGATTTTTCATCAGTATGAACTGCACAAATCCACTTATGTGGATTTTTTTTTCAACAAATATGTACTACAGTACTACCAGGCTCAATGAAGCACAGGGTGGAATCAAGATTGCCAGGAGAAGTATCAACAACCTCAGATATGCAGATGACATGATCCTTATGCCAGAAAGTGAAGAGGTACTAAAGAGCCTGTTAATGAAGGTGAAATAGGAATGTGAAAAATCTGGCTTAAAACTCAACATTCAAAAAACTAAGATCATGGCATCCGGTCCTACCAATTCATGGCAAACAGATGGTCAAACAATGGAAACAGTGAGAGACCTTCATTTTCTTGGACTCCAAAATCACTGCAGATGGTGACTGCAACTATGAAATTAAAAGACGCTTGCTCCTTGGTAGAAAAGTTATGACATGCTTATTAAAAAGGCATATGACATGGCATATTAAAAAGCAGAGGTATCACTTTGCCAACAAAAGGTCTGTATAGTCAATGCTATGATTTTTCCAATAGTGAACTCCGGGAGATGGTGATGAACAGGGAGGCCTGGCGTGCTGCGATTCATGGGGTTGCAAAGAGTTGGACACAACTGAGCAACTGAACTGAACTGAACTGAACTGATGTATGGGTGTGAGTGTTGGACCATATAGAAGGCTAAGCACTGAAGAATTGATGCTTTCAAACTGTTGTGCTGGAGAAGACTCTTGAGAGTCCCATGGACTGCAAGGAGAACAAACCAGTCAATCCTAAAGGAAATCAGTCTTGAATATTCACTGGAAGGACTGATGATGAACCTGAAGCTTCAATGCTTTGGCCACCTGATGTGAAGCACCAACTCACTGGAAAAGACCCTGATGCTGGGAAAGATTGAAGGCAGGAGGAGAAGCGGACAGCAGAGAAAAAGATTGTTGGATGGCATCACTGACTCAATGCACATGACTTTGAGCAAGGTCCAGGAAATGGTGAAGGACTGCGAAGCCTGGCATGCTGTATTCCATGGTATGGCAAAGAGTCAGACATGACTGAGCAACTGAAAAACAGTACTAGAGTAAATACATGCTACAATCTATAGTTGGTTGAATCCACTGATACAGAACCATGGATATGGATGGATGACTGTAAAGTTATGCACAAACGTTCAACTGTACAGGGATCCTCTATCACTCACACTGTTCAAGGATCAACTGTAATTTGTTAGGAAACTTTTGATTTCCTTACAATTATAGGTCTATCATGGTTTAATATTGATGAGTTGTGAGTTTCTAGAAATGTGTCCATTTTATCAAGTTAATCAAATTGTTAGTGAACAATTTTTCATAGTACTTTTATCATCTTCTCTTTTTCATAAAAGCAGTATTAATTTCCAGTTCATTTGATTTTATATGTGTTTTGTCCTTTTCTCAAACTCAATCTACCTAAAGGTTTATCAAATTCGATATTTTGTAGAACTAACTCTTGATTTCTTTGTTTTTTTCTATTGTTTTTCTATTCTTTGTATTACTTATCTATGCTATAACTTCTATTATTTCCTACCTTGTGCTAACTTTGGGTTTAGTTACTCTTCCTTTTCAAGGTGTAAAGTTAGGTTTTTTATTTGAATTTTTTTCCCTTTTATATGCAAGCCTTTACAGTTAAAGACTCATATCATTGTTTTCTTTGCATTCCATAAGACACTTGTGAGTCATGTTTTCATTTTCACTTGCTTCAAGATATTTTCTAATTTCCCTTATAATGTATTCTTTGACTTGTTGTTTAAGTGTGTATTCTCTATGTGCGGACATATCACTTTTCCTTCTGTTGTTGATTTAGAGTTTCATTCCACTGTGAAAAGACTGCATGTTTTCAGTCTTTTAAATTTACTAAGACTTGTTTTATGCCCTAAAATATGTTTTATCTTGGATAATGTTTCTTGCTTGCTCATGAAAAATGTATCTTCTGAGTTTTAGGGGAGTAGGTCCAGTTGGCCTATAATTGTTCATCTTTCATGTACTTACTGATCTTCTGTCTGGTTTATTCTATTCATTATTGTAAGTGGGGAATTGAATTCTACTAGTACTATAGAACCATATCTTCTTGATCTTCCCCACCTCCTCTTCTTCCCTTTCTTCTTCTTCTCTTTCTGTTTCCACTTCTCCTAGAATGCATATATTAACTCACTTGTTGTCATCTAAGAATGCCCTTAGACTTTGTTCACTTTTCTTCATTCTTTTTGCTCGTCAGACTTGATCATTTTCAAAAGCCTTGTCTTCAAGTTCACTTATTCTTCCTTCTGCTTGCTCAAGTCTCCAATTAAACCTTCTAGTAAGGTTTTAAATTCAGTCATTTCATCTTTCAGCTCCAGAATTTCTATTTTTTCTTCTTTATAAGTTATTCCCTCTGTTGACATTCTTATTTTGTTCATTTATCATTTTCCTGTTTCCTTTAGTTCTTTGCCTGCTTTTCTTTTTGTTTTTTGAGAATATATGACAGTTCTGTTAACATCTTTCTCTAGTAAGACAGATGCCTATGTTTCTAACAAAAATGGCTCTGGAGGTTTATTTTGTTCTTTTGAGTAACTTTCATTTTCCTATTTATTTGTATGCTTTGGGATGTTTGTTGAAAACTGGACATTTTGAAATATCCTTCCCAGTCCTTGCAGATTGGCTCCATACATAGGAAGACTGTCACTAATTAATCACTAATCATGTTCTGTGCTTGAGATCAACCTAGCATTAAGACTTGAGGTATTCTCAGAACTTTACCAGATTGTCTTATTCCTGTGTGTGTGTGTGTGATTCTCTGTATACGTGGCTGCTTTTAAATGCCTTACTTTTCTTAAGAGTCTTGGCCCTGCTGTCTTCCAGGGCCTTAGCTTTCTATTGGAGCAATCAGTAGTTTTATAGTATCAGTCATCTCTTTTTTCAGTTGTCAGTGCATCTGTAATCTCCCCGCAAATTTCACGAACCCTGTGCACTAATTCTCATGGCTTTTCCTAGCCTGATAGCTGAGCTATGCCACATTAGACTATCTGAGCTCTGAGGTAACACAGAAAATAACCTCTTTGCAAACAATTGAGACAGGTTAGATTGTAGATTATTAGCTCTGCTCTTCTCTCTCTGATTCAGGAAAAGGAACTGAAGGAACTGGGGCTGAACTACTGCTTTCTCCAATCCATACCATGTCTTTCTAGGAGGGAGTGGGGTAACAGCAAGTAAGAATTTCACAAAATTGCCTACTTCTTTTTCTTAAATGAGCGTGGAATTTATTGCTTTGGATCTTGACTGATTTCCAGAACTGCTACAAAGTTATCTGAGCCAGTTTCTGTTGGTTTATTCAATAATTTTTGTGCTAGAATAAGATACTAGAACTTCCTAGCCTACTGGCTTGCTGGTATTACTCCCTAGTTATGCAACATTGAAAACAAAATAAAAAACACATGAAAATCACCTTGAGTTGTTTGTATATTTAAAAAGTAGAGCTGAACTTGTTCTGCCCTTTATATAAATGTCCAGAAGCACAATAATGAAATTATAAGTAATTACTAATGGAAAGGACCTTGAAAATCTAGTATATTCCTGTCATCTTACAGAAGTGGAAGTTGAAACCCTCTATGGTTTACTGACAAATAGTGACTAAAGGATTTTTTTTCATATAAGTGGAGTTTGTAAAAGATTGGAAACCAGTCATATTTGACTTTCCAATTTATTATAAAACCAAAAGTTCACTATAGTACACTCAATACTATTGATAGTGAATATTTCCTGTTTTATTGATACAGAATTTCATTGTGTATACCAAATTCTAAAGCATTTACTCAGCACTTGTGTATATATACTTGATGGGAATCATGTTTCACTTTTAGAAAGGCCAAAGGTATATGGTACCTGCAAGACTTTTGTTAAAGTTCACTGTAAGAAGTTGAGAAAATTATAGATTTTATTGAAGTTTTAAATTGCCTAGATAATTTATTGATGCTTTCTAGAGAACACAAAAAATTACAGAGAGCACACAATTCACAAAAGATTAGACCCACCTGTCTGTGAATGTATATATACTCTCAACTCATATTTGTATTCAAAAAAGTAAGTGTGATACCAGAAACTATAAAACTCTTAGAGGAAAATGTACACAGAACACTCTTTGACATAAATCACAGCAAGATCCTCTATGACCCACCTCCTACAATAATGGAAATAAAAACAAAAGTAAATAAATGGGACCTAATTAAACTTAAAAGCTTTTGCACAGCAAAGGAAACCAAAAATGAGATGAAAAAACAGTCCTCAGAATGGGAGAAATTAATTGCAAATGTTCATATTATTCATGAGGTTCTCAATGCAAGAATACTGAAGTGGTTTGCCATTCCCTTCTCCAGTGGACCACATATGTCAGAATTCTCCACCATGACCCGTCTGTCTTGGGTGGCCCTACAGGGCATGGCTCATAGTTTCATTGAGGTAGACAAGGCTGTGGTCCGTGTGATCAGATTGGTTATTTTACTGTGACTGTGGTTTTCATTCTGTCTGCCCTCTGATAGAGAAGGATAAAAGGCTTATGAAAGCTTCCTGATGGGAGAGACTGACTGGGGGAAAACTGGGTCTTGTTCTGATGGGTGGGGCCATGCTCAGTAAATCTTTAATCCAATTATCTGTTGATGAGTGGGGCTGTGTTCCCTCCCTGTTGTTTGACTTGAGACCAAGCTATGGTGGAGGTAATGAAGGTAATGGCGACCTTCTTCAAAAGGTCCCATACAGGTACTGCTGCACGCAGTGCCTCCAATCCTACAGCAGGCCACTGCTGAACAGTATGAAAAGGCAAAAAGATACAATACTGAAAGATGAACTCCGCAGGAGGGTAGGTGGAGATCAGTGGAGAAATAACTTCCGAAAGAATGAAGATACGGAGAAAAAAAAAAAGCACAGAGTTGTGGATGTGACTGGTGATGGCAGTAAAGTCTGATGATGTAAAGAGCAATACTGCATAGTTAGTTAGTTAGTTAAGTTTCTCAGTCATGTCTGACTCTTTGCGATCCCATGGACTATAGCCCACCAAGCTCCTCCATCCATGGGATTCTCCAGGCAAGAACACTGGAGTGCATTGCCATTTCCTTCTCCAGAGGATTTTCCTGATCCAGGGATCGAACCCAGGTCTCCCGCATTAGAGGCAGACACTTTAACCTCTGAGCCACCAGGGAAGCCTAATACTGCCTAGGAACACGGAATGTGAGGTCCATGAATCAAGGCAAATTGGAAGTGGCCAAACAGGAGATGGCAAGAGTGAACATCGCATCTTAGGAATCAGCAAACTAAAATGGATGGGAATGTGTGAATTTAACTCAGATGACCATTATATCTACTACTGTGGGCAGGAATCCCTTAGAAGAAATGGAGTAGCCATCATGGTCAACAAAAGAGTCTGAAATATAGTACTTGGATGCAATCTCAAAAACGACAGAGTAATCTACGTTTGTTTCCAAGGCAAACCATAAAATATCACAATAATCCAAGTCTATTCCCCGACCAGTAATGCTGAAGATAAATGATTCTCTAGAACTAACACTCAATGGGAAATAGATGGGGAAACAGTGGAAACAGTGTCAGACTTTATTTTGGGGGGCTCCAGAATCACTGCAGATGGTGACTGCAGCCATGAAATTAAAAGACGCTTACTCCTTGGAAAAAAAGTTATGACCAACCTAGATAGCATATTCAAAAGCAGAGACATTACTTTGCCGACTAAGGTCTGTCTAGTCAAGGCTATGGTTTTTCCTGTGGTCATGTATGGATATGAGGGTTGAACTGTGAAGAAGTCTGAGTGCCGAAGAATTGATGCTTTTGAACTGTGGTGTTGGAGAAGACTCTTGAGAGTCCCTTGGACTGCAAGGACATCCAACCAGTCCATTCTGAAGGAGATCAACCCTGGGATTTCTTTGGAAGGAATGATGCTAAAGCTGAAACTCCAGTACTTTGGCCACCTCATGCGAAGAGTTGACTCATTGGAAAAGACTCTGATGCTGGGAGGGATTGAGGGCAGAAGGAGAAGGGGACGACTGAGGATGAGATGGCTGGATGGCATCATGGACTCGATGGACGTGAGTCTGAGTGAACTCTGGGAGATGGTGATGAACAGGGAGGCCTGGTGTGCTGCGATTCATGGGGTCGTAAAGAGTCAGACACAACTGAGCGACTGAACTGAACTGAACACTCAAGAAAGATGTCCTTTTCAATATAAGATGCTGGAATGCAAAAGTAGGTAGTCAAGAGATACTTGGAATAACAGGCAAATTTGGCCTTGGAGTACAAAACGAAGCTGGTCAAAGGCTAATAGAGTTTTCCCAAAAGAATTCACTGGTC
Organism: Oryx dammah; assembly: GCF_014754425.2. Classification (NCBI taxonomy): domain Eukaryota; kingdom Metazoa; phylum Chordata; class Mammalia; order Artiodactyla; family Bovidae; genus Oryx; species Oryx dammah. Next base: position 21,644,463 of record NW_024070207.1, read on the forward strand.
ATAGCAAACACCCTAATCGAACAACACAAGAGAAGACTCTACACATGGACATCACCAGATGGTGAATACAAAAAGCATATTGATTATATTCTCTGCAGCCAAAGATGGAGAAGGTCTATACAGTCAGCAAAATCAAGACTGGGAGCTGACTGTGGCTCAGATCATGAACTTCTTTTTGCCAAATACAGACTTCAATTGACAAAAGTAGGGAAAACCACTAGACCTTTCAGGCATGATCTAAATCAAATCCTTACAATTATACAGTGGAAGTGGCAAATAGATTCCAGGGATTAGATCTGATAGATACAGTGCCTGAAGAACTATGAAGGGAGGCTCATGACATTGTACATGAGACAGTGATAAAGATCATCCCCCCAAAAAAGAAATACAAAAAGGCGAAATGGTTGTTCAAGGAGGCCTTACAAATAGTTGAGAAAAGAAAAAATGTGAAATCAAAGGAAAAAGGAAAGCTATACCTATTTGAATGGAGAGTTCCAAAGAATAACAGAGAGAAGAAAGACTGCCTCAGTGATCAGTGCAAAGAAATAGAGGAAAACAGTAGAATGGGAAAGACTAGAGAACTCTTCAAGAAAATTAGAGATACCAAGGGAACTTTTCATGCAAAGATGGGCACATCTGTTAGGTCCACCTAAACAGAAGCAAAAGATGTTAAGAAGAAGTGGCAAGAATATACAGAGGAACTATATAAAAAAATCTTCATGACCCAGATAACCACAGTGGTGTTATCACTCACCTAGAGCCAAACATACTGGAGTGCGAAGTCAAGTGGGCCTTAGGAAGCATCACTATGAACAAAGCTAGTGAGGTGATGGAATTCCAGTTGAGCTGTTTCAAATCTTAAAAGATGATGCTGTGAAATTGCTACACTCAATACACCAGCAAATTTGGGAAACTCAGCAGTGGCCACAAGGCTGGAAAAGATCACTGTTCATGCCAATCCCAAAGAAAGGCAATGCCAAAGAATGTTCAAACTACTGCACAATTGCACTCATCTCACGTGTGAGTAAAGTAATGCTCAAAATTTGCCAAGCCACCCTTCAATAGTACATGAACCATGAACTTCCAGGTGTTCAAGCTTGTTTTAGAAAAGGCAGAGGAACCAGAGATCAAATTGCCAACATCTACTGGATCGTCAAGAGAGTTCCAGAAAAACATCTACTTCTGCTTTAACGACTATGCCAGAGCCTTTGACTGTGTGGATCACAACAAACTCTGGAAAATTCTACAAGGGATGGGAATACAAGACTACCTGACTTGCCTCTTGAGAAATCTGTATTCAGGTCAAGAAGTAACGATTAGAACTTGACATGTAACAATGGACGGGTTCCAAATCAGGAAAGGAGTACGTCAAGGTTGTATATTGTCACCATGCTTATTTAACTTATATGCAGAGTACATCATGAGAAATGCTGCGCTGGAGGAAGCACATGCTGGAATCAAGATTGCATGGAGAAATATCAATAAGCTCAGATATGCAGATGACACCACCCTTATGGCAGAAAGTGAAGAGAACTAAAGCGCCTCTTGATGAAAGTGAAAGAGGAGAGTGAAAAATTTAGCTTAAAGCTCAACATTCAGAAGGCTAAGATCATGGCATCTGGTCCCATCATTTCATTGCAAATAGATAGGGAAACAGTGGAAACAGTGACATACTTTATTTGGGAGGCTCCAAAATCACTGCAGATGGTGACTGCAGCCATGAAATTAAAAGATGCTTGCTCCTTGGAAGAAAAGTTAAGTCCAACCTAGACAGCATATTAAAAAGCAGAGACATTACTTTCCCAACAAAAGTCTGTCCAGTCAAAGCTATGGTTTTCCCAGTAGCCATGTATGGATGTGAGAATTGGACTATAAAGAAAGCTGAGAGTCAAGGAGTTGATGCTCTTGAACTGTGGTGTTGGGGAAGACTCTTGAGAGTCCCTTGGAATGCAAGGAGATCCAACAGTCAATCCTAAAGGAAATCAGTTGGAAGGGTTGATGCTCATGGTGAGACTCCAATACTTTGGACACTGACGTGAAGAACTGACTCATGGGACAAGACCCTGATGCTGGGAAAGATTGAAAGTGGGAAGAAAAGGGGACAACAGAGGATGTGATGGTTGGATGACATCACTGACTCAATGGACATAAGTTTGAATAATCTCCAGCAGTTGGTGATGGACAGGAAGCCTGGTGTTCATGGGTTTTCACAGTGTACCCCATGACTGATTGACTGAACGGAATTGGAAATAAAGTAACTGACAAATGATTAATCTCCAAAATATGCAAGCACCTCATGCAGCTGAATGTCATAAAAACAGAAAACCCAATCAAAAATTGGGCAGAAAACCTAAACAGGCATTTCTCCAAAGAAGACCTTCAACTGGATAACAAATACATGAAAAAAGTGCTCAAAATTGCTTATTATTAGAGAAATGCAAAACAGACCTATGATGTATCATTTCACACTAGTCAGAATGGCCATCAGCAAAAATCTACCAACAATAAATTCTGGAGAGAATGTGGAGAAAAGGGAATCCACTTGCACTGTTGTTGAGAATGCAAATTAATACTGCCTCTATGGAGAAATGTATGGATATTTCTCTTAAAAAAATAGGAGTAAAACTACCATATGACCCAGAAAATCCTACTACTGGGCATATACCCTGAGGAAACCATAATTGAGAAGACACATGTACCCCCACTGTTCATTGTAGCACTATTTACAATAGCCAGGACATGGAAGCAACCTAGATGCCCATCAACACGTGAATGAATAAAGAAAATGTGGTACATATATACTACGCCATATTACCCAAACAAAAAAGAATGAATTTGAGTAAATTCTAGTCAGGTAGATGAACCTAGATCTGTTATACGAGTGAAGTAAGTTAGAAAGAAAAAAACAACAAGTATCGTATATTAATACATATATATAGAATCTAGAAAAATTTTACTGATGAAACTATTTGCAAGGCAGGAATAGAGACTCAGAGAACACATTTATGGACACTGTGGTATAAGGAGAGGGTGGAGTGAATTGAGAGAATAGCACTGAAATATATATATTCAGTTCAGTTCAGTCACTCAGAAGTGTCTGACTCTTTGTGACCCCATGAACTGCAGCACGCCAGCTCCCGGAACCTACCCAAACTCATGTCCATTGAGTCAGTGATGCCATCCAACCATCTCATCATCTGTCGTCCCCTTCTCCTCCTACCCTTAATCTTTCCCAGCATCAGGGTCTTTTCAAATGAGTCAGTTCTTCACATCAGGTGGCCAAAGTATTGGAGTTTCAGCTTCAACATCAGTCCTTCCAGTGAACACCCAGAACTGATCCTGCTTGGATCTCAAGAGTCTTCTCCAACACCACAATTCAAAAGCATCAATTCTTCAGTGCTAAGCTTTCTTTAGACTCCAACTGTCACATCCATACATGATTACTGGAAAAATCATAGCCTTGACTAAACACACATTTGTTGGCAAAGTAATGTCTCTGCTTTTCAATATGCTGTCTAGGTTGGTCATAACTTTCCTTGCAAGGAGTAAGCATCTTTTAATTTCATGGCTACAATCACCATCTGCAGTGATTTTGGAGCCAAAAATAAATAAATAAATAAAGTAAGTAAGTAAGCCACTGTTTCCACTGCTTACCTATCTATTTGTCATGAAGTGGTGGGACCAGTTGCTGTGATCTTAGTTTCTGAATGTTGAGCTTTAAACCAACTTTTTCACTCTCCTCGTTCACTTTCATCAAGAGGCGCTTTAGTTCGCTTCACTTTCTGACATCAGAGTGGTGTCATCTGCGTATCTGAGCTTATTGATATTTCTCCCAGCAATCTTGATTCCAGCTTGTGCTTCTTCCAGCCCAGCGTTTCTCATGATGTACTCTGCATATAAGTTAAATAAGCAGGGTGACAATATGCAGCCTTGATGTACTCCTTTTCCTATTTGGAACCAGTCTGTTGTTCCATGTCCACTTCTAACTGTTGCTTCCTGACATGCATACAGGTTTCTCAAGAAGCAGGTCAGGTGGTCTGGTATTCCCGTCTCTTTCAGAATTTTCCACAGTTTATTGTGATCCACACAGTCAAAGGATTTGGCATAGTCAATAAAGCAGAAATAAATATTTTTCTGGAACTCTCTTGCTGTTTCAATGATCCAGCAGATGTTGGAAATTTGATATCTGATTCCTCTGCCTTTTCTAAAACAAGCTTAAACATCTGCAAGGGCACAGTTCACATATTATTGAAGCCTGGCTTGGAGAATTTTGAGGATTACTTTACTAGTGTGTGAGATGAGTGCAATTGTGCGGTAGTGTGAACATTCTTTGGCATTTCCTTTCTTTGGGATGGGAATGAAAACTGACCTTTTCCAGTCCTGTGGCCACTGCTGAGTTTTCCAAATGTGCTGGCATATTGAGTGCAGCACTTTCACAGCATCATCTTTCAGGATTTGAATTAGCTCAACTGGAGTTCCATCGCTTCCACTAGCTTTGTTCATAGTGATGCTTCCTAAGGCCTAGTTGACTTCACATTCCAGGATGTTTGACTCTAGGTCAGGGATCTCACCATCATGTTTAACTGGGTCTTGAAGATCTTTTTTGTACAGTTCCTCTATGTATTGTTGCCACCTCTTCTTACTATCTTATGCTTCTGTCAGGTTCATAAAATTTTTGTCCTTTATTGAGCCCATCTTTGCATGAAAATTTCCCTTGTTATCTAATTTTCTTGAAGAGATCTCTAGTCTTTCCCATTCTATTGTTTTCCCCTATTTCTTTACATTGATCACTGAGGAAGTCTTTCTTATCTCTCCTTGCTATTTTTTGAAACTCTGCATTCAAATGATTATGTCTTTCCTTTTCTTCTTTGCTTTTGGCTTCTTTTCTTTTCACAGCTATTTGTAAGGCCTCCTCAGACGGCCGTTTTGCTTTTTTGCATTTCATTTCCTCGGGGATGGTCTTGATCCCAGTCTCCTGCACAATGTCACGAACTTCTGTCCATGGTTCATCAGGCACTTTGTCTATCAGATCTAGTCCCTTAAATCTATTTCTCTCTTCCACTGTATAATCATAAGGGATTTTATTTAGGTCATACCTGAATTGTCTAGTGGTTTTCTCCACTTTCTTCAATTTAAGTCTGAATTTGGCAATAAGGATATCATCATCTGAGCCACAGTCTGCTCCCATTCTTATTTTTGCTGACTGTATAGAGCTTCTCCACCTTTGGCTGCAAAGAATATGATCAATCTGATTTTGGGGTTGGCCATCTGGTGATGTCCATGTGTAGAGTCTTCTCTTGTGTTATTGGAAGAAGGTCTTTGTTATAATGAGTGTGTTCTCTGGCAAAACTCTATTAGTCTTTGTCCTGCTTCATTCCATATTCCAAGGCCAAATTTGCCTGTTTCTCCATGTGTTTCTTGAATTCCTACTTTTACGTTCCAGTACCCTATAATGAAAAGAACATCTTTTTTGGCTGTTAATTCTAAAAGGTCTTGCAGGTCTTCATAGAACCATTCAACTTCAGCTTCTTCAGTGTTACTGGTTGGGCCATAGACTGGGATTACCATGATATTGAATGGTTTGCCTTGGAACAGAGATCATTCTTCGTTTTTGAGATTACCATGTAAAATAGATAGCTAATAAGAAGTGCAATGGCACCCCGCTCCAGTACTCTTGCCTGGAAAATCCCATGGACGGAGGAACCTGATAGGCTGCAGTCCATGGGGTCGCTGAGGGTCGGACACAACCGAGCGACTTCACTTTCACTTTTCACTTTCATTCATTGAAGAAGGAAATGGCAACCCCCTCCAATGTTCTTGCCTGGAGAATCCCAGGGACGGGGGAGCCTGGTAGGCTGCCATCTATCGGGTCTCACAGAGTCGGACATGACTGAAGAGACTTAGCAGTAGCATACAACACAGGAGGAGCTCAGCATGGTGCTTTGTGACAACTTAGAAGATTGGGATGGGGTGGGAGGTCGAGGGAGATTCAAGATGGAGGGGACATGTGGCTGATTCATTTTGATGTACGGCAAAAGTCAAGTCAGTATTGTAAAGCAATTTTCCTTTGATTAAAAACAAATAAATTTTAAAAAAATAAAAATTTTAGTAAAGGTAAGTTTACCTAAGTGTAGCTTTCATTTTAAGGAAGAGTATCTAGGCATTGAATTCTATCCTTACAGTTGTAAAACTATGTATTTTTCTGTATCTAATAATAAATATAGCTTCCTCTTTATATGACAGTTGATAATATGAAAAACTATATCACCTCCTATATGATAAACAGACAGTGTCAGTAATTATTATATTTGGGAAAACTTGGTTTAATCAAATGTACAAAGAAACCCATTTAAAGTAATTATTCTTTCTCAAATTCCATTAATACTTGTTATATTGGAGTAGTAAATTCACAAGGAGAGGTCAAAGAGTGATACTGATATAATAAATTCATATTGTTCTTTACAATGGTATTAAAAGTTGTCTAGAAGGGTTTTATACAAAATAAGCAATATTATTCAAAATTATATCTAGTAAATAAAAAGTAATGAAGGTTTGTCACTAGGAAAATCAAACCTGACTTCACAAAAATTTCATCTAAAATGAAAGTTAAATCATATATAGAGACAAGTAATAAAACTCCCAGCTCTTATAATAGCCATTTTCTTTTAATAAATTCAAATTAGTAAGAGATTTTCTTTCTGGAATACTAAAGTCTTATGTTTTTGTCTATTTCAGTGTTGGAGGCTTTTTGTTTTATCTTAGTGGTTTAGCTTGTGTTGAATTTACTTGGTTTCTTATATATAAATGTATTGAATTATGAAGTTAGCTTTAGTCTATAAAGCATACATTTCATAAGGAAAAAAATCTAGAATACATAAAAAAGTTTAATTAAATCACCTTCCTCTATTTCATTATTATGCCCGCATTTTCCTGGCTTTACTTAGAATGCCTGCAATTGTGTAATTCTGTGTTGAGACCTGAAAAAGAGAGTAATTTGTCTGCATTCTAGCACTTAGAGTGTTCACCATGAAATTAGCCTTACAATAATATGAGGTGTCTAAACCAATTTCAATAGGCATTTACACATACAGCTAGGAAAATATAAACTTATGGGAGGAAGCTGGATATACAGTTCATAATTCAGGCTACAAAATTAAATAGTTATCAACATATCATAATAACTAATTTTTATTTATTGATATAATTATATTTATAAATATACCACTTTTAATTTAATTTTTAATGGGAAAAAAGCACTTCATGCATATCAAAAATTGTATAGTATACTAGTTAAAAGCACTAGATTTGGAGTCAGAAAGATCTGGGTGCAAATCCCTGATCTGTTATTTGCAAGTTATGGGACTTTGACCCAGTTACTTTACACCTCTAAACAGTTTCCTCATGTGAAAAGTGGGAATAATCAGCCTCATAGGGTGCAGAATAATAAGTGTGTTGCCTGGCACATATTAAGTACTTAATGGAAGCTAGTTGCTGGTATTATTTTGTTTGTATTATTTTATAATTAGTATTATTATTACTATCATTATCCCCTTATTGGCATTTTCTTTGAAAAGATATTGAAGAAATAATTAGTGCTAAAGTATAATTTTTGAAAAGTTATGCCTTTGATACAAATATGAGTAACATGTCAAATGTTTTGTGTAATTCATTAATTAATGTGGTAACTCATAAGGTATTCAAATTATTTCAAAAAATCTTTGAAGAAAATACATAAAAACAGTTAGGAAAATGGTGAAAAATGCTGTATAAATTGTTCATAGATGCAAGAGTAGTTAGTATCCTATAGAGAATAAAACAGTATTTGGGAGGGTCATCATTTGGGGTTAGAAATTAATTCTATCTCTATCAAGCAAAATTTATTTTATTGTTATGTATAGGAATCACAAGAAAATTCAGTTTTCTCCAACTTAATTTCTACACTTATAGAGTTGTAAAATAGTCTTGTCAGTAGAAAGTCAAAGATGCACACTCTATGGAGTTAGATAATTCTCATTTCCATGTCCTAGACAATATTCCTGAAACTCTTTTTCTACTCAAACATCAACAGCTTACTATAGGAGATTCATCCAGTTAATTAAGATAATCATTTATATTAAAGTCTTCTAAAACCATCACATAAACTTATGATGGCTGGGTCAGGGATTACCATTTCTATAGTGTTGATGAGAAAATTGTGGCAAAGAAGTCAAGCAAATTATCCGTAATTACACCAAGTGGAGGAATAAGTCTATGACCAATTCTCCTTACTTATGTCTGCATTTTATTTCCACTAGAATATATATACTTATAACCAAAGTAAGGAGAAACCAAAAAGCAAAAGAGAAACAAAACAGGAGAAACAGGTGCTGTTTAATTTGAAGGTGATGTAGTGGTTAACTTTTTCTTTAATAATTGCTCTTGTGTGTCCTTACAGATAATAACCAAGGTGACAATTTTCTTTCTTCAAAAGATTCTGCATTCTTCAAACCTCTCGTTAATCAAGCAGTGTGCAGATATTATTAACATTAACCAGATTTTTGAACATTAAATTAAATTAATAATTATCATGTATATGCAGAAAAATCTTGGGCTCTGGATGCCAATCTATAAAAGAATCCTGTGAGCCCTGGTTCACCAGTCATACATGTGTGTAGTTGTATGAGTGTACTCTGTTAGATGAATGCAGCATCAGTTAATAATAGCAATTGTGTTGAAGATTCAGCTTAGCTAAAATACATAGCTGTGGATCTTTAGGTTGTGGGTTTCAGTATAACATCATAATTTAAGGTGAAATCCTTCATGACACTCAACAATATGTGGTGGATATTGAGGATATCTTAATTATTGTTGATTTCAGATATTACTGAAAATATTACTGGATGTGAAGACCAAGTGAAAGCTGGGGTTATATGATTTAGATTATGATTAAACAAGGAAAAACAGAAATCAGATGAATAATACAAATATAAGGAAATTAACAGATGGTAATAAATGAAAATATCTTTTGTAAAATAAATGTTTTCATTGGAATTTACAAATAGGCCAGTATAAGATCAGAGAAAATTTACACATATAACTGTATAAGCTTTTTGTTCACTGTGTTTTAAAACTATTTAAACCTTTTTTCTATAATAGAGAAACTTTTTAAAATTTAGTTTAATTTGTTTATTTAATTTTGGCTGTATTGGGTCTTCTTTGTTGAACACGAGCTTTCCCTAGTTGTGGAGATTGGGAGCTGCTCTTCATTGTGGTGTGCTGGCTTCTCGTTGCAGTGGCTTCTCTTGTCTGGGAGCACAGGCTCCAGGCTCGAGGGCTTCAGTAGTTGCAGCATGTGAATTTCAGTAGTTGTGGCTCCTGGGCCCTAGACCTCAAGCTCCGTAGTTGTGTCCCATGAGCTTGATTGCCCCGTGGCATATGAACTCTGCCCAGACTTGGAGATCAAACCTGTGTCCCCTACACTGGCAGGTGGATTCTTAGCCACTAGGACCATGAGGGAAGTTCTCTTCTCTTCCTTTAGATTTTATTACTATGTATTGGGTTCAAATTTTAGGAAATAATTCCTGGAGAAGATTTTAATTAATACAGATTACTGAGTGCTCTGTCATTTTGCTTATTTGGGGATGAGGAATCAATTTCAAACTAAAATGTAAATAAAAACCCCAGGGTCCTGTGAAGATGAATAAGAACTTTCATAGAAGAAAGAATAAGAATAAGAAAAATAATAAGACTGTGGTCACTGTAACTACAAAGAGTATTAAAACCATGGTAACCATAGTTTATATAACAAAAAGGCAATTATATTCTGATTTACTTAAAATGTGAGCTCTCATAAACAAGATCAGGCATCACATGTATAACTTTGATAAAGAATAAGACAAAAATGTGTTCCAACCATCATACTAAATGGCAAAGAGGGCATTTTTCACATAACGTTGAGATGCCAATGTGTGAAGTTTCCTCAGAAAATCTGAGAACTGGTCAAAGAAATGCATAGCATTTTTTAAAGGAAATTCACTTTCACTATACTTTGAGTGTCCTCTGGTGGCTGAAGAGAATTCTGTCATAGCCTTAATATTTATTACTCTGATTACATTTGCTATTTATAAGGTATTTTTAAACTTCTTTTTATTAGATAACTATATATTTTATTAATGTATATTATTTTTAATTTTAACACTGGATAACTTTCTTTTCAATTGTCTGCCTGAACTTCTTAAGGTATGATCCAAAAAAGGATTCATGGTCAACTGTGGCACCTCTGAGTGTTCCTCGAGATGCTGTTGCTGTATGTCCCCTTGGAGACAGACTCTACGTGGTTGGAGGATATGATGGACATACCTATTTGAACACTGTTGAATCGTATGATGCACAGAAAGATGAATGGAGAGAGGTACTCTCAATTCAAGTATCCAAATTTATATATTTCAGTTTTTAATTCAAAAGTTAAAATATATATTTGGAATTCATCCCATTCTCTTCCACTCTAGGGCTGAATCAAATTCTTTTACTGAAATTTATTGCATGTGCTTTATTTAGCTATAGAGAATTATTAATTGAGCTGTTTGATCATTAGTAGAATCCATCAGTATTTATATAAAGTGAGGACAAGACATTTTCTAAGCTTCATGGACTCATTCCTTTCATAGAAAAGTAAATCAGATTCAATAATCCAAGAGCTTTACTCTCTAAACAACTTTTTATGTGTGTATTTTGACTTGAGAAGCAAGGAATAATATCTTTATCTACAAATGTCTGCCCCTTCTTATTGACTGGTGCCCAGGAGAAAAATCTTTCAGTCTCCTCCTTATAGAGATTCTACAAATTGCAACACTCTTAACTACTAATTAGTCATTCATGGATTTGGTGCACAGTAAAAGACTGGAATTAAACCCTCTAAAGAGTTCTGGGTATCAACAGAAGAAATTCTAAGGAAAATATTAATATAAGAAGGGGCACAGAAAGAACATGGGTTTCTATCTCTTTACTCCAACAATATGATTCATTATGACCCTCAGAAATACTCAAGTTCTGCCATATAGTTAGCTCTTAAATTTACAATGGTTAGGACCAGCTTAGAAATGGAAAGAAATATTTAGCAAACAGGAATGTTGGTCAAATATGATAAAAAATGTTTTTCTAACCTTGTGTAAATTACTTTTCAGAAAATTATAGGCAAGTAGTTAAGAGATGTAGATTCTATTCCAGGTATTTCTCTGTTTCATTGTGTGACCTTGCAAAGGGTGAAAGAGAACAACTAGATAAACAGATTATAACTACTATATCCCTAATTATTTTCATTCATTTTCTTGCTTACCCTTAACAAAAACATTGAAGGATGAGTATTATTAGTTTCAATTTTTTAAGTGAGAAAATTACGAGAGGTGAAACTTAACCAAAATCACCTGTCCTTCAAACTTAGATCTACTGCATTTTAAAGACTATGTTGTCTCCACATTGGAATGTTATCTGGGCTGCATTCTCCATTATCTTTATACAAGATGAAGGCTGGGCCAGAACAGCTGAGGATTTTTTCAGCTCCAAGATATTATGCCAAAGATAGAGTTCATTCAAACAGCATTTCTTTCTTTATTTTTGTTTTCTGCATTAGGAAGTTCCTGTTAACATTGGAAGAGCTGGTACATGTGTTGTGGTGGTGAAGCTACCATAAACTATCTTTATCAAAGGGGAGGAAACCAAATAATTTCAAGAAATGGTGTAAGAAGAGAAAAGGAAGAAGAAACATGTCCTTTCCTTCGATTAGTAATCAAACATGAAATTTCTTGTGTCATTTTAATGTATAGTTATAAATGCTCTCATTTGTGAAGCCAAAGTAAATTTTTGAACATAAATTACATATGGGTGTTTAGTGTATATGTTGTTGCAGTTAATATAAATGAAAAGCCAGTAGTCTAGGTTTAGCCTTATTATTTTAAAATGTTAAAAATGCTTCAGGGAAATTGATAGTGACCAAAGTATTGAAGGTTATAAAAGTATGGGTAATTTTAAGTTAGGAGTCTGATAAGTTAAAAATATTTTCTATTTAAAAAAAATAAGCACCCTATCATTTGAAACATAACTAATATAAAAGATCTAAAGCTTAAATGATAACATTTGATTTACAGTAAGACATCATCCTCATATTCAAACAGTATCCCAAATAGCTAAATAGTACCTCACATTTACCAAGAGGTAAAAAATAGGTTTAAAAAAAGCTCAGACATAATTTGTTATGCTGATCACAGTATGTTAAAATTTTCACAGACATTCTTTTTATAGTATCATCTTTCAAAGCACACATAAAGATTTGGTAATTCCTTAACATGTTGTCTTGTTAGATTTGTTACCAGTAAAATATTATTGTAATTTTATAAACACAATCTATACAATATAGTGGTGACTATCTATCATATTGATGCAAACTTTGACCTTAGCTTTTGAGTGTCAGGGCCTCACTTATATAGACATTAATATTATCCTTAAATATTTCTGCAAACTCTTATAACACCTGTCATTGTAAACAAGTTTTCAAAATCAAATAAATTTTGAAACAGTAGTAAAATTGAGATATTCTGCAATATTAACACATGGAAACACCAAAATATTCAATATCCATGGTTAATTCTATATCCTTTATGTACCAGTACATGCTTTTATGTTAATTTTGTATTTATCCAGTAAAGAATGTTAAGGATATATGTACTCAAAAAGTCTTTGAAGTAAAAAACAACAAAAAACCTAACTGGGTAGTATTTTACTTTTAAATTCTTACTTCCATGTTCAATTATAAAAAATATTTAAGAAAATGTTAAAAAAACTTCTTTATGACAGTAACTTTTTCAAGTAAATTACTATTTTAGAATTTCTGCAATATGTTCTTTTAAATGGACTTTGTATTGTAGTATGTGAAACCAACAAATAAAATCCAGAGATGCTTATAAAATGTACTACCTTTTAAGTTTTACAAAAGAGCAACATAAACGTATGAAGATATTTGTGCTTTGACAAACTGAATTTAAATAAAATCTATTTCCTCTGGTTATAAAGAGTGTGGCTTTAAATTATGTCAAATGCACTTTTAATTGGCCTTTTAATATTTAAAGTTCCAATAGCTAAAATATTTAAATATGAAAAGAAAATTCTCCTGTTTTGTTTCTTATTTCTGCCATTCATTGTCTTTAATTCTAAATAAAGAGCTATAGACATCTTGAGTTCTAAGGGTAGAGATGGAAGCACAGAGATGCTATAAACACACACACACACACCAGAGTTCTGTTGGATTTTAAATTCATACCTTATCTAAATCAATGCAGAGGTAGAGTTACTTTTATCTGCAGAGCAAAGTTTAACCTGTCAAGTTAAATTGGAATATGAGCCACTGGGGAAAAAAAAGATCAAAGGACCTATCATAGCCAGTGGCGAATGCTCCACTTCTGGGACCATATTTACAGGAAATGAAAACACTAACTTGAAAAGATATCTGCATCCTCATGTTCAGAGAAGCATTAATTACAATGACCAAGATATGAAAACAACCTAAGTGTCCATTGATAGATGAATAGATAAAGATACTGGGGTCTGTCTACCTACCTATCTATACAATGGAATATTACTTTGCCATAACAATGAGGAGATCCTACCATTTCAATAACATGGATAAATCTAGAAAGCATTATGCTGAGTGAAATAAGTCAGAGAAAAACAAATATTACTTTATGATCTCACATGTGGAGTCTAAGAAAAAAGAGACAAAAAAGCCAAACTCATAGAAAAACATATCAGACATGTGGTTACTAAAGGCAGAGGGTGGATGAAAGAGGAATTGGAGGAAGGTGGTCAAAAGGTACAATTTTCCAGTTAAGATGTGTTTGTGTGTTAGTTGTTCAGTTGTGTCTGACTCTGTGTCCCTGTGGAATGAGGCTTGCCAAGCTTCTCTGTCCATGGAATTCTCCAAGAATACTGGAGTGGGTACCCATTCCCTTCTTCAGGGGATCTTCCCAACCCAGAGATTGAATTTGCATCTCCTGCATTGCAGGCGAATTCTTCATGAGCTACCAGGGAAGTCCCAGTTATAATATAAATAAGTACTAAGACTATAATGTACAATGCAATGATTAGAATTAACACTTTTTTATGTAATACATAGGGAAAGTTTTTAAGAAGTTAAGTCCTGTGTTCTCACACAGGAAAGTTTTTTTTTTCTTTTTCTTCTTTCTTTTCTCATTATTATATTTATTTGAAATGATGGATGTTAGCTGAGCCTATTGCAATAATCATTTCACAATATATATAAATTAAGTCATCATGCAGTATGCCTTAAACTTATACAGTGATGTATTCATTATGTATCAATAAGACTAGAAAAAATATTGTGCTTGGGCCTCTATGGCTTAGTTGGGCTGCTAAATCTGAGCAGATCTGAGCAGTCAGAATGGAGAGCTGCAGAGGCTTAGAGTACTAAAGTGCAAATTCACCTGCTTTAGTCAAATCTAGTTGGAGAAGGGAGTCACAGGGGCAGCCTCTTGCTACCATGACATGATGGAAATGACCTATCAGTCTGGCTTAAGGTAACACAGATAAGAAAGAGAATTACTAATTTATAAGCTGTTTCAAGAAGTGTAAGTGCTGATACATTTAGACATTATACTCATATTGGAAAGAAAATATTTATTTTTCTTTAATCACTATAACCTTACTCTCAGGTTACCACCACTTTGCAGCCCTCAGCCTATATTATGATGACTCTCCAGTTACTTTCTCATTATTTCTACGGGGAATGCATGAACTTCTAAATATCTTCTATACTGCACAGGAGCTGAAGGAGACTCTAGGGCACTAAACTCAGGTCCTCTCTCTGCCTAACTATGCCATCCATCAACTTGATTCAGATTTGGTTGCTGGTACATTTTAATATGGAGGGAACACTGAAAAGAAGTCTCTCCTGTAGTCCCAAATGGAGTAGAGAAGTAAAACTCTAATTTTGGATTTTCTCTTAAACTCTCTAACAAGTTTCTCACCCCAAGATCTTATTTTGAGAAAAGAAAAAAAGACTATAAAACATACATTTCTTCAGCTGTCATCTTTGTCTTACCACAGGTACCTGAAGTAAGTTAACTGAAGAAGAGGGACAGATTTTTCAGTTACTTTCGCATTCCTGTTATAATACTAATCTTCTCCCTTTACAGACACACACACATACACATTGCATATACAAACAATGGGAGAAATGAATATATCTAGCAAAATACTGGAATCTCATACATGATAAATGTTAAAAGGTAAAACACATTAATAGCCTTCAAAAATAATACTTCAGTGTTACAAATATTTATTAAGGATCTACTGTGTCTTAGGCCCTAGTAATATGCATATAAATTAGGACTAAGTCTATGAAATCGCTACCAAATCCAGGTCCATATAATTTATATTATATTCTAAGTAATGAAGAATCAGTATTTGATGGTCTTTCCTCTACAAAGGCAACTGAAATCTCCAAATTCACGTATCATCTAAGGTCATGGAGATCCTCATACAAACAGCCTGATTCCACAAGCTATATTCGGTATCTATCTGAGTGGTTAAATAATCCTATCTGGATCATAATTAACTAGACCTTGCCAGAATACATACAGGTTCTGGCCCTTGGAGAATAACTAGTCTTATTGAAGAACAGGCCTGAAAACACATAATCAGAAGACTTTGAGAAAATGATGTAAGCAAAATGGTGGCATAGGAATATCTGCTACTTATCCCTTTCCCTCTTCCTCACCAACATCAATTTGAATAATTAACCATGCATGAAAATACTTTCACAAAGCAAATATTCTAGGTGAGGGAATCACAGCACATAGGTGAACCACAGAAATAAGAAAGAACACATTGATAAGGGTAAAAAAGATAGATTTATACTACCTCATTGCAAGGTTCCTAAGCTAAGGCAGCCCAGCGTGAAAAGAGACACCTTCCGCATGGGAGGAGGGTAAAATGAGTGCCCAAATTTACCACAAACTCCAGAGAAGACCCACTCCAATACCAACCCAATTCTCACAGCTCTAGGTAGCTTGCTATAGGCTCCTGCAAACTCAGGCCCACACTCATCTTGGTACCTGTTGACTCCAGTGGCCACAGGCAGCTCCAGCAACCCCCAAAGCCATCCTTGGCACCAGGCTCTCATCAGACTATCATGAATGCAGACTTCCATCTCACTCTGGTGCCTATTGCAGACAAAGATGGAGAAGCTCTATACAGTCAGCAAAAAAAAAAAAAAAAAAGACCTGGAGCTGACTGTGGCTCAGATCATTAACTCCTTATTGCCAAATTAAGACTTAAATTGAAGAAAGTAGGGAAAACTAGTAGACCATTCATCTATGATCTAAATCAAATCCCTAACGATTATACAGTAGAAGTAAGAAATAGATTTAAGGGACTAGAACTGATAGAGAGCCTGATGAACTATGGATGGAGGTTCATGACATTGTACAGGAGACAGGAAGCAAGACCATCTTCCAAAAAAGAAAGGCAAGAAAGCAAAACGGCTCTCTGAGGAGGCCTTACAAATAGCTGTGAAAAGAAGAGAAGCCAAAAGCAAAGGAAAAAAGGAAAGATATACCCATTTGAATGCAGAGTTCCAAAGAATAGCAAGAAGAGATAAGAAAGCTTTCCTCAGTGATCGATGCAAAGAAATAGAGAAAAACCAAAGAATGGGAAAGACTAGAGATCTCTTCAAGAAATTTAGATGCCAAGGGAACATTTTTATGCAAACATGGGCTCAATAAAGGATAGAAATGGTATGGACCTGACAGAAGCAGAAGATATTAAGAAGAGGTGGCAAGAATACACAGAAGAACTGTACATAAAAGATCTCAACTCAATCATGATGGTGTGATCACTGATCTAGAGCCAGACATCCTGGAATGTGAAGTCAAGTGGGCCTTAAAAAGTATCACTACGAACAAAGCTAGTGGAGGTGATAGAATCCCAGTTAAGCTATTTCAAATCCTAAAAGATGATGCTGTGAAAGTGCTACTCAATATGCCAGCAAATTTGGAAAACTCAGCAGTGGCCACAGGACTGGAAAAGGTCAGTTTTCATTCCAATCCCAAAGAAAGGCAATGCCAAGAATGCTCAAACTACCGCACAATTGCACTCATTTCACATGCCAGTAAAATAATGTTCAAAATTCTCAAAGCCAAGCTTCAACAATACGTGAACTGTGAACTTCCAGATGTTCAAGCTTATTTTAGAAAAGGCAGAGGAACCAGAGATCAAATTGCTAACATCTGCTGGATCATCAAAAAAGTAAGAGAGTTCCAGAATAACATCTATTTCTGCTTTATTGACTATGCCAAACCTTTGACTGTTTGGATCACAATAAACTATGGAAAATTCATCAAGAGATGTGAATACCAGACTCCCTGACCTGCCTCCTGAGAAATCTATATGCAGGTCAAGAAGCAACAGTTAGAACTGGACATGGAACAACAGACTGGTTCCAAACAGGAAAAGGAGTATGTCAAGGCTGTACATTGTCACCCTGCTTATTTAACTTATATGCAGAGTACATCATGAGAAACGCTGGGCTGGAAGAAGCACAAGCTGGAATCAAGATTGCCGGGAGAAATATCAATAACCTCAGATATGCAGATGACACCACCCTTATGGCAGAAAGTGAAGAGAACTAAAGCGCCTCTTGATGAAAGTGAAAGAGGAGAGTGAAAAAGTTGGCTTAAAGCTCAACATTCAGAAAACTAAGATCATGGAATCTGGTCCCATCACTTCATGGCAAATAGATGGGGAAACCATGGAAACAGTGGCAGCCTTTATTTTTGGGGGGTCCAAAATCAGTTCAGGTGGTGACTGTAGCCATGAAATTAAAAGACACTTGCTTCTTGGAAGAAAAGTTATGATCAACCTAGACAGCATATTAAAAAGCAGAGACATTACTTTGCCAACAAAGGTCCATGTAGTCAAAGCTATGGTTTCTCCAGTAGTCATGTATGGATGTGAAAGATGGATTATAAAGAAAGCTGAGCCCTGAAGAATTGATGCTCTTGAACTGTGGTGTTGGAAAAGACTCTTGAGAATCCCTTGGACTGCAAGGAGATCCAACCAGTCCTTCCTAAAGGAAATCAGTCCTGAATATTCTTTGGGTGGACTGATTTTGAAGTTGAAACTATAATACTTTGGCCACCCAATGTGAAGAGCTGATGATGGTCATTTGAAAAGACCCTGATGGTGGGAAAGATTAAAGGCAGGAGGAGAAAGGGATGACAGAGGATGAGATGGTTGGATCACATCACCGACTCAATGGACATGAGGTTGATTAAACTCTGGCAGTTGGTGGTGGACAGGAAGGCCTGGCATGCTGCAGTCCATGGGGTCTCAAAGAGTTGGACACAACTGATCAACTGAACTGAACTGAACTGTGTCCAGCAGTCCCAGACAGCATCCATTGCTTCAGGCAGCTTTTTTGGCTCCAGGTTATTAGAAGGCCCTTTTGAACTCAGTTTTCTACCAGGAAACTGGCCAGTTACAGTGGTTCCAGGTGACTGGTGGCCACAAGTGATTCCTTCTCTCCAGGAAGCTTCCTTGTCTCCACGCTTCCACATGCTTCCATAAACCAAAGCCCTCAATGTACTCTGGCACCTGCTGGCTCCCACAGACTTAGGCATCTCCAGTGTCCCAGGATCCCAACCCACCAAGGTGCCAGCTGACTCTCTTGGAACCAAATTCTTAACAAACTATCATGAATACACACTCTCAGTTTACCCCAGCATCAGCTGGCTCCTATGGCATCAGGTAGCTCATGTAGCAACAGATTTCAATCGCGCCCCAGCATATTCCAGTAGTGGCTAGATTCTACTGCCATGGGTGCCTCTTGTAGACTCAGGTTCCCAATCAATGCCAGAGACACAGGATTAAGAGAGAATCCAGCAGGGACCATTGCCAAACTAACTATGCTATCAGAGGTTTTCATAATCCATTCCAGCACCATGGAATTCAAGGACTCCAGCAAGGAGGAGAAAACACTCCCAAACTCATTTTACAAGGCCAACATTACCCTGATACCAAATTCAGATAGGAATACCACATGACAAGAGAAATACAGGCCAATATTACTATGAATATAAACACACACACACACACACACACAATCAGCCTTAAAGAAGAAGTAAATTCTGATACTTGCTACAACATGGATAAAATTTGAGTAATGCTAAGTCGGCTCACAAAAACACAAATGTTGCATGATTCCACTTATATGAAGTATTTAAAATAACAGAATTCATAAAGACAGAAAGTAGAGTAGTGGTTAGCAGGGATTTGGAGCCAGGGATAATAGGAAATTAATGTTTAATTGGCACAGAGTTTCAGTTTAGGATGATGAAAATGTTCCAGTAGTGATGATAGCTACACAACAATGAAAATATAGTCAGTGCTGCTAAATTGTTGTTATTTTTTAGTCGCTAAGGTCCTGTCCAACTTTCTGCAATCCCATGGACTGTAGCATGCCAGGCCCCTCTGTTCTCCACTATATCCTGGAATTTGCCAATTACACTTAATTTTTAATGTTAACTTTATGTCATGCATATTTTGCTATAATACAAACAGAAAAATTAATGGATCATAGACCTTATTTTAATGTAAGACCCTAATCTAAGAGGGTTGTGTAAAACATTATTAACCCTCTTAGATTAAAATTTAGGAGTTAATTTGCATGAACTCTGATAATGTTTTCTTAGAAATGGCTCCAAAGGCATGGTGATAAAAGACAAAATAAATAAATTATACTTTATCAAAATTAAAAGTATTGATGTTTTAAAACACACTATCAAAAAACTGAATGGGATAAACTTGATATCTGGTAAGTGGTTTGCATCCAGTTTTTAAAAAAATAACTCATTAATGAAATGATACATAATCTAATTTTAAAATGGGCAAAGGATTTTAATAGGTATTTCTCCAAAAAAGATATATGGATGTCCAATAAACACATGAAAACAAGCTCAAAATCATTAACTATCAGGAAAATACAAGTTGAAACCATAAAATAATAGTTTACACAAGTTCTTTTTCTGATTTCTCATTATTAGTGTATAGGAATGTAAGGGATTTATTTTGTGTATTAATTTATATCCTGCGACTTTACCATATTCATTGATGAGCTCTAGAAATTTTCTGGTGGCATCTTTAGGGTTTTTATGTAGAGAATCATGTCACTGCAAACAGGGACAGTTTTATTTCTCCTTTTCCAATCTGGATTTCTTTCATTTATTTCCTTCTCTGATTGCTGTGGCTAGGACTTCCAAAATTAGGTTGAATAACAGTGGTGTGAGTGGGCACCCTTATCTTATTCCTGATTTTAGAGGAAATGCTTTCAGCTTTCCACCATTGAGGATAAAGTTTGCTGTGTATTGGTTGGATATGGCCTTTATTATGTTAAGGTGTACTCCTTACATGCGTACTTTCTGGAGACCTTTTTATCATAAATGGGTGTTGAATTTTGTCAAAAGTTTTCTCTGCATCTATTGAGATGATCATATGTTTTTTATCCTTCAATTTGTTAATATGGTGTATCACATTGATTGATTTGCATATACTGAAGAATCTTTACATCGCTGGGATAAAGCCCACTTGGTCATGTTGTATGATCATTTTAATGTGTTGTTGGATTTTGTTTGCTAGAATTTTGTTGAGGATTTTCAGATCTATGTTCATCAGTGATATTGGTCTGTGATTTTCTCTTTTTTGTGGCATCTTTTCCTGGTTTTGGTAGCAGGGTGATGGTGGCCTCCTAGAGTGAGTTTGGGAGTTTTGCTTCCTCTACAATTTTCTGGAAGAGTTTGAGTAGGATAGGTATTAGCTCATCTCTAAAGTTTTGGTAGAATTCACCTGTGAAGCCATCTGGTCCTGGGCTTTTATTGTTGAAAGAGCTTTGATTAGAGTTTTGATTTCCATGCTTGTGATTGGTCTGTTCATATTTTCTATTTCTACCTGGTTCAGTTTTGGAAGGTGATACTTTTTTTTAAGATGACTTTTATTTTTATTTATTTATTTTACTTTATTTTACTTTACAATACTGTATTGGTTTTGCCATACATTGACATGAATCCGCCACCGGTGTACATGTGTTCCCAATCCTGAACCCCCCTCCCACCTCCCTCCCCATACCATCTCTCTGGGTCATCCCAGTGCACCAGCCCCAAGCATCCTGTATCCTGCATCAAACCTAGACTGATGATTCATTTCTTATATGATATTATACATGTTTCAATGCCATTCTCCCAAATCATCCCACCCTCTCCCTCTCACAGAGTCCAAAAGTTCATTCTATACATCTGTGTCTCTTTTGCTGTCTCGCATACAGGGTTATCATTATCATCTTTCTAAATTCAATATATATGTGTTAGTATACTGTATTGGTGTTTTTCTTTTGGCTTACTTCACTCTGTATAATCAGCTCCAATTTCATCCACCTCATTAGAACTGATTCAAATGTATTCTTTTTAATGGCTGAGTTTTTTAAGAATTTGTTCATTTCCACCAGGTTGTTTATTTTGTTGCTATATAGTTGCTCATAATAGTCTCTTATGATTCTTTGTATTTCTGTGTTGTCTGTTGTAACTTCTTTTTCATTTTTAATTTTATTGATTTTGAGTCTTCTCCCTTTCTATGGCAAAAAAAAAATCACTATGTTATAAAGCAATTATCCTCCAATTAACATAAATTTAAAAATAGTGTACACTCACTAGGATGGCTAAAATTTTAAAATACAGGTGTAACAGGTTTGGCAAGTATTTTTGAAAAATTGAAAGAATCATATATTGCTTGTGAGAGCATAAAATTATGCAGCTTCTTTGGAAAATAATTTGATGATTCTTCAAAGTGTTAAACATAGAGTTATCTACCATATGACCCAACAATGCCACTCTTAGGCACAAATCTAATAGAAATCAAAACATCTATTCATGCAAAAATGTGTTCTTGGATGTTCATGGTAGCATTATTCATAATAGTTAAAAATGGGGTAAAATATATCCATCATCTGATGAATATACAAATGTGGTATATCCATAAAATGGTAAGTGAAATAGTCAGTAGTGACCGACAGATTCAGTTATGTTCAGTCACTCAGTCATGTCCAGTTCTTTGTGATCCCGTGGACTGCAGCATGCCAGGCTATCCTGTCCATCCCCAAAAACTGAAGCTTGCTCAAACTCATGTCGTTAGAGCTGGTGATGCCACCCAACCATCTCATCCTCTCTTGTCCCCTTCTCCTCCCACCTTCAATCTTTTCCATCATCAAGGTCTTTTCAAATGAGTCAGTTTTTCGTGTCAGGTGGGCAAAGTATTAGAGTTTCAGCTTCAGCATCAGTCCTTCCAATGAATATTCAGGACTGATTTCCTTTAGGATAGACTGGCTGGATCTCCTTGCAGTCCAAGGGACTCTCAAGAGTCTTTTGCAACATCACAATTCAAAAGCATCAATTCTTCAGGGCTCAGCTTTCTTTATAGGCCAACACTCACATCCATACATGACTACTGGAAAAACCATAGCTTTGACTAGACAGACCTTTGTTGGCAAACTAATGTCTCTGCTTTTTAGTATGCTGTCTAGGTTGGTTATAGCTCTTCTTCCAAGGAGCAAGCGTCTTTTAATTTCATGACTGAAGTCACCATCTGCAGTGATTTTGGAGCCCCCCAAAATAAAGTCTGCCACTGTTTCCACTGTTTCTCCATCTATTTCACATGAAGTGATGGGACTGGCAGCCATGATCTTAGTTTTCTGAATGTTGAGATTTAAGCCAACTTTTTCACTCTCCTCTTTCACTTTCATCAAGAGGTTCTTTAGTTCTTCTTTGCTTTCTGCCATAAGGATGGTATCATCTGCATATCTGAGGTTATTGATATTTCTCATGTAAATCTTGATTCCAGCTTGTGATTCTTCCAGCCCAGCATTTCTCATGATGTTCTTTGCATATAAGTTAAATAAACAGGGTGACAATATACACCCTTGACACAGTCGAAGGCTTTGGCATAGTTAATAAAGCAGTAGATGTTTTTCTGGAACTCTCTTGCTTTTTTGATGATCCAGAGGATGTTGATAATTTGATCTCTGGCTCCTCTGCCTTTTCTAAATCCAGCTTGAACATGTGGAAGTTCATGGTTCATGTACCTGGCTTGGAGAATTTTTAGCATTACTTTGCTAGCATGTGAGATGAGTGCAATTATGTGGTGGTTTGAGCAACTACAAATTCTAAAGCATGAAAATAGCCATAGACAATGTAAATGAGTGTGAGTGGCTTTATTGCAATAATACTTTATTTATGGACACTGAAATGGTAATTTTTTACTTATTACAAAATAGTATTCTTTTGATTGTCCTTCAACTTCTTAAAAATGTTTAAAAAAATTATTAGCTCATGAGCTATACAAAAACAGAGAGTGGGCTATATTTGGTCTTCTGCCTGTGGGCTGTAGTGTATGGATCCCAGCTCTAGATACTCTAGATATTTGTTCAAACCAAAGGCATAGTAATTAACAGCTTGGGTTTCAAAGTTAGGCAGTCTATGTGCAAATGCTCACTTAGAAATCCTTTTTTTTTTTTTAACATTTACAAACCTTAACTTTTTAATCTGTGAAGTAAGAATAACAGTAAAGTAAATAACAATAAAGACATCTTAAAGTTATTGAGAATAATAGGAATTGATTGTAAAAAGAGCTTAGAAGAGTGCTGAACATATGGAAAGCAGCCAGTAAATGAAAAATATGCTTAGCTGTATGCTAAGTCTTGTCCTAGAAGCTTTCAACACATCTCATTTCAGCCTCAGAATAACCCTTGAATGTATATATTATTATGCCTCTTTAAAGGATAAGAAGCCTGAAGCTCTAATAAAAATGATTTGTACAATATTACATTGCTGGTGAACAGGAGGGCCTGTATCAGAGTCTGATTCAAATTTGTATCACTTCAGAGTTCATGCTTTTGCCCCTGTGCTGATCTCTGTGAGTTCATTTGCACTATACTATTGATAAAGGCTAGAACTCTATTAACTTATTCATTTAATAGTGCCAAAATTTGTTTAAAAAATTGTTGATATTCACAATCAACATACTATTATGTGCATTATACAAAATGTCTTGTGAAATTCAAGAAGACATGACAGTGTTATGGTTAGTTTTTTTCACATTTATTTATTTATGTTTACTGATAAAGCAAAACACTTTATTGGAAAAGGAGAGCAGAGAATAGTATAGTAAGGGAAGCCAGGAGAACTGCTCTGCTAGGTGGCTCATAGTCTCAGGGTTTATTTTGTTTTATTTTTTTTCACCCTTCAATTAGATTTATTAATTGTTTTAATTCTGTGATTTTTTTTCTGTAGTAATTTATTTTATTTTATTTATTTTTTTATTTTAATTTATTTTAATTTTTAATTTTTTTATTTTTATATTGGAGTACAGCTGATTAAAAATGCACTGTTAGTTTCAGATGAACAGTGAAGGGATTCAGTCATAAAAATACATGTATCCATTCTTCCTCAAACTCTCCTCTCACCCAAGCTGCCACATATCATTGAGCAGAGTTCCCTGTACTATACAGTAGATCCTTGCTGCTTGTCCATTTTGTAGAATATTTTTAAATTAAATAATTTTTTAATGTTTTGAATGCACTGGGTATTTGTTTTGCTGCAGTCAGGCTTTCTCTAGTTGTGGCAAGTGGGGGCTACTCACTAGTTGCCATGTGTGGGTTTCTCATTGAGATGGCATCTCTTGTTGCATAGCACCAGCTCTAGGACATGGACTCAGTAGTTGTAGCACATGGGGTTAATTGCTCTGTGGCATGTGGAATCTTTCCAGACCAGAGATTGAACCCATGTCATCTGCATAGGCAGGAGGATTCTTTACAGCTGGACCATCAGGTAAGTCCTTGGTATTCATTTTAAATATAGCAGTATGTACATGTTGATCCAGAAGTCCTTAACTATCCCTCTCCCCCCACCCCTCACTCTAGTAACTTTAAGTTCATTCCCGGTCTGTGAGTTTGTCTCTGTTTTGTAAATAAGTTGACATGTCATTTCTTTTTACATTCCACATATAGGGATATCATATGATATTTCTCTTTCTCTGTCTGACTTACTTCACTTAGTGTGACAATCTCTATCTAAGTCCATCTATGTTGCCGCAAATGGCATAATTCCATTCTTTTTAATGGCTGAGTAATATTCCATTGTATATATGTACCACATCTTCTTTATCCATTCCTCTATTGATGTTTTTAAGTTGTTTCCATGTTTCCACTTAAGTTAAGGCTATTATAAATACTGCTACAATGAAGAGTGAGGTGCATGTATCCTTTCAGACCATGATTTGCTCTGGATACATATATACCCAGGAGTGGCATTGTAGGGTCATATGGTAGCTCTATTTCTAGATTTTAAGGAACCTTCACACTGTTCTCAATAGTGGCTGTACCAATTTACATTCCCACCAACAATATAGTAGGTTTCCCTTCTCTCCACACCCTCTCCAACATTTTATTTGTGTGTGTGTGTTTTGATGATAGCCATTTTGAGGTGATATCCAACTGTAGTTTTCATTTGCATTTTTCTAATAGAAAGATGAGGGATTAGATGAGATGGTTGGATGGCATCACCAGTGCAATGGACATGAGCTTGGACAAACTCAGGGAGATGATGGGGAACAGAGAGGCATGGTGTCCTGCAGTTCATGGGTCACGAAGAGTCAGACACAACTTGGTGACTGAATAACAACAATAATTAGCCATGTTGAGCATCTTTCCATGTGCTTCTCTCAGTCATATGTTTGTCTTCTTTGGACAAATAGCTATTTAGATCTTCTGCCTTTTTATTGGACTGTTTGTTTTGATGATATTAAGACTCATGAGTTGTTTCCATAATGTGGAGACTGAATCCCTTACCAGTCACATCATTTGAAAATATTTTCTCCTGGTCTGTAAGTTGTCTTTTCCTTTAGTTTATGGTTTCCTTTACTATGCAAAAGCATTTGAGATTAATTCAGTTCAGTTCAGTTCAGTTCAGTCGCTCAGTCGTGTCCGACTCTGTGACCCCATGAATCGCAGCACGCCAGGCCTCCCTGTCTATCACCAACTCCCAGAGTTCACTCAGATTCGCGTCCATCAGTCAGTGATGCCATCCAGCCATCTCATCTTCTGTCGTCCCCTTCTTCTCCTGCCCCCAATCCCTCCCAGCATCAAAGTCTTTTTCAATGAGTCAAGTCTTTGCATGAGGTGGCCAAAGTACTGGAGCTTCAACTTTAGCATCATTCCTTCCAATGAAATCCCAGGGTTGATCTCCTTCAGAATGGACTGGTTGGATCTCCTTGCAATCCAAGGGACCCTCAAGAGTCTTTTCCAACACCACAGTTCAAAAACATCAATTCTTCAGTGCTCAGCCTTCTTTACAGTCCAACTCTCACATCCATACATGACCATAGGAAAAACCATAGCCTTGACTAGACGGACCTTAGTCGGCAAAGTAATGTCTCTGCTTTTGAATATGCTATCTAGGTTGATCATAGCTTTCCTTCCAAGGAGTAAGCATCTTTTAATTTCATGGCTGCAATCACCATCTGCATTGATTTTGGAGCCCCAAAAAATAAAGTCTGACACTGTTTCCACTGTTTCCACATCTATTTCCCATGAAGTGATGGGACCGGATGCCATGATCTTCATTTTCTGAATGTTGAGCTTTAGGCCAACTATTTCACTTTCCTCTTTCACTTTCATCAAGAGGCTTTTTAGTTCCTCTTCACTTTCTGCCATAAGGATGGTGTCATCTGCATATCTGAGGTTATTGATATTTCTCCCAGCAATCTCGATTCCAGGTTGTGTTTCTTCCAGTCCAGCATTTCTCATGATGTACTCTGCATGTAAGTTAAATAAGCAGGGTGACAATATACAGCCTTGATGGACTCCTTTTCCTATTTGGAACCAGTCTGTTGTTCCATGTCCAGTTCTAACTGTTGCTTCCTGACCTGCATACAGGTTTCTCAAGAGACAGGTCAGGTGGTCTGGTATTCCCATTCCTCTCAGAATTTTCCACAGTTTATTGTGATCCACACAGTCCAAGGCTTTGGCATAGTTAATAAAGCAGAAATAGATGTTTTTCTGGAACTCTCTTGCTTTTTCCATGATCCAGTGGATGTTGGCAATTTGATCTCTGGTTCCTCTGCCTTTTCTAAAACCAGCTTGAACATCAGGAAGTTCACGGTTCATGTATTGCTGAAGCCTGGCTTGGAGAATTTTGAGCAT
>NW_024070207.1:21672251-21798097 GCF_014754425.2 Oryx dammah
ATGCTCAAAATTCTCCAAGCCAGGCTTCAGCAATACATGAACCGTGAGCTTCCTGATGTTCAAGCTGGTTTTAGAAAAGGCAGAGGAACCAGAGATCAAATTTCCAACATCTGCTGGATCATGGAAAAATCAAGAGAGTTCCAGAAAAACATCTATTTCTGCTTTATTGACTATGCCAAAGCCTTTGACTGTGTGGATCACAATAAACTGTGGAAAATTCTGAAAGAGATGGGAATACCAGACCACCTAACCTGCCTCTTGAGAAACCTGTATGCAGGTCAGGAAGCAACAGTTAGAACTGGACATGGAACAACAGACTGGTTCCAAATAGGAAAAGGAGACCATCAAAGCTGTATGTTGTCACCCTGCTTATTTAACTTATATGCAGAGTACATCATGAGAAACACTGAGTTGGAAGAAACACAAGCTGGAATCAAGATTGCCAGGAGAAATATCAATAACCTCAGATATGCAGATGACACCACCCTTATGGCAAAAAGTGAAGAGGAGCTAAAAAGCCTCTTGATGAAAGTGAAAGTGGAGAGTGAAAAAGTTGGCTTAAAGCTCAACATTCAGAAAACGAAGTTCATGGCATCTGGTCCCATCACTTCATGGCAAATAGATGGGGAAACAGTAGAAACAGTGTCAGACTTAGTTTTGGGGGGCTCCAAAATCACTGCAGATGGTGACTGCAGCCATGAAATTAAAAGATGCTTACTCCTTGGAAGAAAAGTTATGACCAACCTAGATAGCATATTCAAAAGCAGAGACATTACTTTGCTGACTAAGGTCCGTCTAGTCAAGGCTACTGTTTTTCCTATGGTCATCTATGGATGTGAGAGTTGGACTGTGAAGAAGGCTGAGTGCCGAAGAATTGATGCTTTTGAACTGTGGTGTTGGTGAAGACTCTTGAGAGTCCCTTGGACTGCAAGGAGATCCAACCAGTCCATTCTGAAGGAGATCAACCCTGGGATTTCTTTGGAGGGAATGATGCTGAAGCTGAAGCTCCAGTACTTTGGCCACCTCATGTGAAGAGTTGACTCATTGGAAAAGACTTTGATGCTGGGAGGGATTGGGGGCAGGAGGAGAAGGGGACGACTGAGGATGAGATGGCTGGATGGCATCACGGACTCGATGGCCGTGAGTCTGAGTGAACTCCGGGAGATGGTGATGGACAGGGAGGCCTGGCGTGCTGCGATTCATGGGGTCGCAAAGAGTCGGACACGACTGAGCAACTGAACTGAACTGAACTGAACTGAAAATGGGCCAAAGAACTAAGCTGACAGTTCTCCAAAGAAGACATACAGGTGGCTAACAAACACATGAAAAGATGCTCAACATCACTCATTTTCAGAGAAATGCAAATCAAAACCATAACGAGGTACCATCTCACACCAGTCATAATGACTGCTATCAAAAGGATTACAAGCAATAAATGCTGGAGAGGGTGTGGAGAAAAGGGAACCCTCTTACACTATTGGTGGGAATGCAGACTAGTACAGCCACTATGGAGAAAAGTGTGGATATTCATTAAAAAACTGGAAATAGAACTGCCATATGACTCAGCAATCCCACTGCTGGCATGCACACCAAGGAAACCAGAATTGAAACATACGCGTGTAACCCAATGTTCATAACAGCACTGTTTATAATAGCCAGGACATGGAAGCAACCTAGATGTCCATCAGCAGATGAATGGATAGGAAAGCTGCATACACAATGGAATATTACTCAGCCATTAAAAAGAATACATTTGAATCAGTTCTAATGAGGTGGATGAAACTGGAGCCTATTATACCGAGTGAAGTAAGACAGAAAGAAAAACACCAATACAGTATACTAATGCATATATATGGAATTTAGAAAGATGGTAACAATAACCCTGTATGCGAGACAGAAAAAGTGACACATGTATAGAACAGTCTTTTGGACTCTGTGGGAGAGGGAGAGGGTGGGATGATCTGAAAGAATAGAAGCGAAATATGTATATTATCATATGTGAAGCAGATGGCCAGTCCAGGTTCCATGCATGAGACAGGGTGTTGAGGGCTGGTGCACTAGGATGACCCAGAGAGATGGGATGGGGAGGCAGGTGGGAGGGGGATTGTGGATGCGAAACACATGTAGACCCATGGCTGATTCATGCCAATGAATGGCAAAACCGCTACAATATTGTAAACTAATTAGCCTCCAATTAAAATAATACACTAAAAAAAAATTGCCTCTTTTATCCCACCAAACCATCTAAATTGCTCCCCATTCCCCCAAAGAGGTGGCAGGTTGGGGCTTTGTGATGTCAAGGCTCACCAATGGCCACCATTATCTGGGGAAGTGACTTGCTGACTTCAAAAAGCATAAAGGTGTGGCCCCCTGGGGAGGGCTATATATAGGGGTTCTCAGGGGCTCTGGAGCATACTACTGTGAGTCTTTAAAATGGCAAATGACAGCTCCAAGTGGAGCAAGGGCAAGTGTATTCATTGCATTCTCACAGCCTGAAGACAGGGGTTTCAGACAGGAAACTAGAAAACTGAGGAGGGATACGTGAACACTGAGAAAGAGAGTGGCATGGAAGTTTTCTGGTAGGTGGCCCAGAAGTAAATGGTCCTCAAG
Source organism: Oryx dammah (assembly GCF_014754425.2). Classification (NCBI taxonomy): domain Eukaryota; kingdom Metazoa; phylum Chordata; class Mammalia; order Artiodactyla; family Bovidae; genus Oryx; species Oryx dammah. The sequence goes on from NW_024070207.1 coordinate 21,674,862, forward strand.
TTGCTTTAAGACCACCTTGTAGGAGGAAATTGGAATGATCCTCATTTCCACAGACACTTAAATACAGCCTAATTATCAAGGAGGGATTTTAGGCAAGATATTAAAGATTAGATAATGGTGAAAGGTGAGAGAAAACAGCCTGAATCCTGTGCCTGTGAAGGCCAGTTTGGAGGAGAAACACTAACCGTGCCTTATGATACATCAGTGCGGAGTTAGAGAGATGAAGATGGCAGAGGAGTTTTGCAGGCTCATAAGGGGCATTTAAAATGTCACTTTTACCCCACAAAACCTTCTGAATTTCTCCCCATCCTCCCCTAGAGGTGTCAGGATGGGGTGGTGATGTCAATGCACACTCAGGGACACCATTGGCTGAGGAAGAGACATGCTGACCTCACAAAGCATAAGGGTGTGGCCCCCTGGGAAGCGGTATATATAGGGATGCTCAGGGGCTCTGGAGCAGACCACTGCCAGTCTTCAAAATGGCAAAAGACAGCGCCAAGTGGAGCAAGGCAAGTGTGTTCAATACATTCTCACAGCCTGAAGACAGGTGTTTCAGACTAGAAACTAGAAAACTGAGGAGAGTTACGTGAACACTGAGAAAAGGAGGTGGAATGGAAGTTTTCTGCTATGTTGCCCAGAATTAAATGGCCTTCAAGGTGCTTTAAGACCACCTTGTAGGAGGAAAGTGGAATGATCCTCATTTCTGCAGATGCTTAAATACAACCTAATTATCAGCGATGGATTCTGGCAAAGATATTAAAGACTATATAATGGTGAAAGTTTACAGAGAACAGAATGAAAGCCTGACTACTGTGACTGTGAAGCCAGGTATGGAGGAGAAACACTAACCCTGCCATATGTCAAACTGTGGAGTTAGAGAGATGAAGATGGCAGGTGAGTTTCGCAGTCTCATAAGGGGCATTTAAAATGCCCCTTTTATCCCACCAAACCATCTGAATTTATCACCATCCTCCCCTAGAGGTGTCAGGATGAGGCTTTGTGATGTCAAGCCTAACCCAGGGCCACCATTGGCTGGACGAAATAACTTGCTGACGTCATAAAGAATAAGGGCCTGGCTCCATGGGGAGGGGTATATATAGGGGTTCTCAGGGGCTCTTGAGCAGACCACTGCGAGTCTTCAAAATGGCAAAAGACAGCTCCAAGTGCAGCAAGGGCAAGCTTATTCAGTGCATTCTCACAGCCTGAAGACAGGGGTTTCAGCCTGGAAACGAGAAAACTGAGGCAATCTACGTGAACACTGAGAAAAGGAGGTGGGATGGAAGTTTTCTGGTAGGTGGCCCAGAATTCAATGGTCTTCAAGGAGATTTAAAACTACCTTGTAGGAGGAAGGTGGAATGATCCTCATTTCTACAGACACTTAAATGCAGCCTAATTATCAAGGTGGCATTTGAGGCAAGATATTAAAAACTAGATAATGATGAAAGGTGAGTGAGAACAGAATGAAAGCCTGAATACTGTGGCTGTGAAGCCAGGTTTGAGGAGACACACTATCCCTGCCATGTGACACATCAATGTGAATTTAGAGACATTAGGATGGCTGGTTTTTCATGCTCATAAGGGGCATGCAATGCCTCTTTTATCCCACCAAATCATCTGAATTTCTCCCCATCCTCCCCTAGAGGTATCAGGATGAGACTGTGTGATATGAAGACTCACCCAGTGTGACTTTGAGCTGGGGAATTGATTTGCTGACCTCATAAAGCAGAAAGGTGTGGCCCCCTGGGTGGGGTTATATATAGGGGTGCTGACAGGCTCTGGAGCAAACCACTGCAAGTCTTTAAAATGGCAAAAGACAGCTCCAAGTGGAGCAAGGGTAAGTGTATTCAGAGCATTCTCACAGCCTAAAGATGAGGGTTTCAGACTGGAAACCAGAAAACTGAGGCAAGCTACCTGAACACTGAGAAAAGGAGGTGGGATGCAAGTTTTCTGGTAGGTGACCCAGCATTAAATGGTCTTCAAGTTGCTTTAAGACTGCCTTGTAGGAGGAAAGTGGAATGATTCCCATTTCCACAGACACTTAAATACAGCCTAATTATCAAGGAGGGATTTTATGTGAGATATTAAAAACTAGATAATGGTGAAAGGTGAGAGAGAACAGAATGGAAGCCTGAATGCTGAGGAGACACACTACCCCTGCCATATGACACATCAGTGTGGAGTTAGAGAGATGAGGATGGCAGGTGGGTTTCGAGTACTCATAAGGGGTATGTAAAATGCCTCTTTTATCCCCCCAAACCATGTGAATTTCTCCCCATTCTCCCCTAGAGGTGTCAGGATGAGGCTGTGTGATGATAAGGCTCACCCAGGGCCACAATGAACTGGGGTAGTGACTTGCTGACTTCATAAAGCGTAAGGGTGTGGCTGCCTGGGGAGGTGTATATATTTGGGTGCTCAGGGGCTCTGGAGCAGACCACTACGAGTCTTCAAAATGGCAAAAGACAGCTCCAAGTGGAGCAAGGGCAAGTGTATTCAGATCATTCTCACAGCCTGAAGACGAGGGTTTCAGACTGGAAACTAGAAAACTGAGGCAAGCTACCTGAACACTGAGAAAAGAAGGTGGGATGCAAGTTTTCTGGTAGGTGACCCAGCATTAAATGGTCTTCAAGTTGCTTTAAGACCACCTTGTAGGAAGAAAGTGGAATGATCCTCATTTCCACAGACACTTAAATACAGCATAATTATCAAAACATGAATTTTGGGGGTGCCACATTCAGACAAAAGCTGTATTTGTGTGTATGTGTGTGTGTAGTTGAGTTGATTTCTGCTTTCACTTGTTACCTCATGAACTGTAAGGCTAGCCATGTACCAGTACTAGTTGTATAACAGTACTTCTCTATGTAAGTATGTAGGTATCCACATGTTTTAAAATCTTGTAAGTACAGCCTTCATGCTCATTCTTTTTCAGAAACGTTCTGCCTCTTATTATGTGTTTTTTTCCACATATGTTTTAGAATTAGCTTATTTCCCACACCAAACATATTAGTATTCTTACTGAAATCTTATCATAATTATAGAATAATTTGGGGACAATTGATATCTGTATAAAATATTTTCATCTTCCCCAAAGAGATATCTTTCCATTTCATCATGCATTTCATTGCATTTTTTTCAGTAGCATTTCAGAATTTTCTTCAAATAGCTATTGCATATTTGTTCTTAAATATATTCTTAATATTTATCTGTTTGTAGCTATTATAAATGGTGTCTTCCTTTATAAATGTAATTACTTGTTAGTATTTAGGAACACTGTTTTACATATTATTATTTTTATCCAGCCATCTAGGTCAATTCTTTTAAAATACAGCTTTCCCTGGATATCTGTGGGAGATTGGTTCTAGGACACCCCTGCCAACCATCAGATACCAAAATCCACAGACGTTCAAGTCCCTTAAATAAGTAGCATAGCATTTTAGTGTTTGCATATAAACTCCCATATACTTTAAATCATCTCTAAATTTCTTACGAACCTAATACAATGTAAAAGATATGCAAATAGTTGCCAAGACATGGTAAATTTGCAGTTTGACTTTTGGAACTTTCTGGAGTTTTTTTTTTTAATATATATTTTTAATGAATGAATCCTTGGATGTGAAACACATGGATAGGAAAGGCTAACTGTATAGAGTACTTTTCTCTTGGAGGCTCCAGTTACACAATTGTGTCATCAGGAAACAATGTTGCCTCTATTGCTCTATGATTTGAAAATAAACTTTAAAAAACCTTGGAACGATTTTAGATTTACAAGAAAGCAAAGATATTTTCCTTATACCAGAAAGTTCCCAAATATCACCCATATTGTTATAAACTAGAGTGCCTACATTATTTCTAAGATTTTTCCTACTAAGATTTTCTTAATTTTTCCCTAATATCCTTTTTCTGTTCTAGGAACCCATCCTGGATCCCACATTGCATGTAGTTGCCATGCCTTTCATGTTCCTCTTGGATGTGACAATTTCACACACTTCTCTTATTTTTTATGACCTTGATACTACTGAGGAATACTATCATGTATTTTATAAAATGTTCCCCAATTTGGATTTGTCTGATGATTTTCTTATTAGGTTGGGACTATGGATTTGGGGGGAAAGGTTCCCTTGTAGCTCAGCTGGTAAAGAATCCACTTGCAATGAAGGAGACCTGGGTTCGATCCCTGAGTGGGAAGATCCCCTAGAGAAGGGAAAGGCTACCCACTCCAGTATTCTGGCCTAGAAAATTCCATGGACAGTATAGTCCATGGTGTTTTGAAGAGTCGGACATGACTGAGCAACTTTCACTTTCACTGTCACTTCATGGATTTTGGGGGAAGACTGCAGAGGTGGAATGTCCTTTTAACCATGTGATATGATCAGCAAGCTTTATCACTGGTAAAGCTGATCTTTACCACCTGGTTGAAGTAGTGTTTGTCAGGTTATTCCACTGTCAAGTTACTCTGTTTCTTCCTCTCCATATTGTTGTATTTTTTGAAAGGAATTCACTACGTGTAACTCACTCTTCAGGAATAGGGATGTACACTCCACCTCCCTGAGAGCCGAATTACCTATGTCAACTATCTGAAATTCTTCTGCATGGGAAATTGGTCTGTTGTCTCACATGTATTCAATCATTTATTTATATCAGTATGGCCCATAGATATTCATTTTATACTTTGGGATATAATCCCAAAAGATGACTTACTTAATTTATTATATTGCTCATCTTGTTACAGTTTTTGGCCATTGGAAGCTCATTCGTGTCTTCTTTGACATAACCTCATTACTCTGGGGCTTTTTTTAAAAATTATATTTTTAGCATTCCTTATAGAAGAGTTCCCTCAGACTCCTCTTCTATATTTCCTCCCTGAGCCCTACAATCACTAATTTCTCCAAGAAGCCTGGTTCCTTTCATTGGAAATTTAGTATTGGGAACCAAGATCTGTGCTTATTTCTTTCATTATTTGCGAGTATCATTTCTCTTAGACCCTTTCAGCTAACCAGACAAAGAAATATACATATGTATGAATATTCATGTGCCATCTATGAAACTGTTCAAGTATGCATGTGTAACAGTATCAGGATTGTTAACCTATACTTCTATGAGAAAAAACACTACCAACTAGATTTCAGTGGTTTTATCTTTTGCTTTCAGTCTTGCAAAATCTATTCATTTCCAAAGTTACTTAATTCAGCGGATCTTAGTGAGGTGGTTTCATACATTTGTAATATAATTTGATTGGTCAAATTCTGCATTCCATTCTTGATGTCAAAATGTTTTTTTTTAATATGTATACATTGATTCACTTTGTTTGCTGTAAGATTCTATGGGTTTTGACAAATATATAGTGCCATGTATTTACCATAACATCATACAGAATAGCTTCACTGCTCTAAAACATCTATGCCTAGAGAAGGAAATGGCAGCCCACTCCAGGAGTCTTGCCTGGGAAATCCCAGGGAGAGAGGAGCCTGTTGGGCTACAGTCCATGGGGTCTCAAGGACTCAGACACAATTTAGCAACTGACCACAGTCATTTTGAGAAACAGTATAGTCCACACAAAACATATCAGCGGCTCCTAGTTTCTGACCTCTGCTTTAATATCTTTCTTTCGCACTTGGCTCTCTTCTCCGCAGGGACACATGCCCTGGGCTCTGTTCTGCTCAGCCCAGGGTCTGGGTTCAACAAATAGAATAATGAGAATAGAAGATGGATCCACCCTTCCAATAGAACATCAGGTTCAGAAAGTATACACTGGTAAGGAGATGGCATTTTGTCACTCCCCACCTCTCTTCGCTTGCCTGCTGAAAATGTCCCCATTTCCCTTTAAGCCCTACTTCCAGTTGGCCCTGCAAACCTCTTTTCACAATGGCCACATGGGACCTTTATGACATCAGCAAGGGCCCAGCCCTTCCTGGTCCTCAGTCTCCAGGTGCCAGGACAGACCAGTGCACCAGGAGCCATTTCCTCTTGCTTCAGGAGAGCTCCAGGCTAAGGTCCTCTGCTGAGGACACTTTCTAATTTGGCAGAATCTACCAGAGCATGCCCAAGACTGGTTTGAGGTCATGTTGCTCTGGCTTTTATTCGTTGTGCTGATATATGTGACAGTGAAGTTGGCAGCAGAGAGTGGCGAGAGTAATGTGCAGAGTCCTCCTGCCCATTAGGGTGGTTCCTTTGGCTCTCTGGGAAAGAAAAAGAAAAAAGGCTTCCCCAGAAAAAGACTATATGTTTGACACCTTAATCCTGCTTGAGATGGACCTTGTGAAATGTGTGTCCAGGATGTGGAATCGGAAACTACTAACCAGTGTTAACCTCAACCCTGCCAATGTCAAGGTTCCTGCAGACGCACAGAATAACCTTACAGTATATGAGCTCTGGGGCAATGAAGACTCCAATTGAGTGGATTTGTGTGTCAGTGTAGGAGAGGAATTATTGAAGGTTGACATACTGTATCCAGACTAATAGAACTATTGTGATGCAAAAGAAAAATCCTCTGATATTTTTAATTTGCTCTGCAGTTTTTCCTTTCCCAGAATGTTGTACAATTGGCTGAATGCAGTATATAACCTATTCCAGACTAGCTTACTTTACTTCATAGCATTCATTCAGGTTTCATCCATTTCTTTTTGTGATTTGATAGCTTGTTTCTTTTTATTCTTGAGTAATATTCCGTTATGTTGATGTACCGTTGTTTGTTTATCCATACATCTATTAAAGGACACTTTGGTTACTTCCAATTTGTGTGTGTGTGAGAGAAAGAGTATGAATTAAGCTGTTATAAAATTCATGTGCATGTTTATATGTGGGCTTTAGCTATCAAATCATTTGGTGAACTAACTAGGAGGGCAATTGTTAGATCATGTGGTATGACAATATTTAGCTCTGTAAGAGATTGCTTCCAAAGTGACTCTATCATTTTGTAAAACCACTAACAACGAATGAGAGTTCCTATTGTCCCTCATCTTTGTCAGATTTTTGTATTTGACCCTTCCGATAAGTGTGTAGTGGTATCTCATTGCTCTAATTTCACCAGTCTACTCTAAAAGGTGATCTTATTTCCATATTTCCATTGGAACATTTCCATTGCGTTTTATTACCATGAATTCTTCAGGTGTTTTATCTTTAATCTGAGGTTTAAATAGATCTTCTGCTCAGCAAAACGTCTGCTGCTGTTTATGTGATCAGTGCTTACTTTGCTTAATTAGTCCTCCAATAATATTTTCATGAAGGACTCATTACTTGAAACTATGTAGATTGTAAAAAATTTATTTTTAATTGAGCAACACTGACATTTTCTTTTCCTGAGTATTGCTTTGTCCAGTATTGTTTAGTGGCTCTACACAAAAGTTTAAGTTCAGCATGAACTTCTCCCCCTTATTTTTGGTTTGTTTTGATTATCTTATATACCTACTAGATGTTAACCAAATAGATATTAATACCAGTTGCAGATATAGTGGCATATTTATCATGATGTTTTATTACAACCATTTATATATTTTATCAGAATCTTGACTTTATTATGTTTCTTCTTTGTTTTGTTTTTAAAAACACATGCTCATTCTTCAAGTTTTGAATAGTCTGTGCCTCTTCTCCATTGAGATTCCAGTGAATCCATTTATATAATGTTAGAAAGAGAGAACAATCATAAAATATGTTGGTATAGTCATTGAAGAAAATATATTTTAAAAGGAACAGTAACTAAACTATTTGCTATTTGCTAACAAAATTAATTTTCTCCCAGGATATTTTGTAATTATGAAAGTCCAAATGCTCTTGCCTGTAGTCTATAAGCAGGGAAGAGAACTTAGCAAGCACCTGAATCAAACATCAATTTATAGAAAATCTAATGTTCGGTTTTAACTAGTTTAACTTAAAGTCTTCAGTATAGTTCAGTTATCAACGTTCTTGTTTTTCCTGTCAGTAAAGAGAATGTGCTAGTTCTCTTTGGGAAAAGACTATTTTACTAAATACTTTCCTATGCTTTTGATTTTCAAGAGAAGAGATACTTGTGTTCAAATGTCTGGTATGGTGCCTTAGGAATATTTTACTAATTAATATTACCATTAGTAAAATGTGCATTCTGATTAGTTTCCACCCTGATTTAAAGTGACTTATGATAAAAGACATATCAGTTAAGTATGTTTTGGATTGACCTGTACATGCTGCTCTATTTAAAATGGATAACCTAAAACACTATAGCACAGGGAACTCTGCTGAATACTCTGTAAGAACCTAAATGGGAAAAGAATTTGGAAAAGAATATATATATGTACAATTCAATCACTTTGCTGTACACTAGAAGTTAACAAAACATTTCTAACCAATTATACTCCAATATAAAATTAAGCATTAAAAAAAATAAACTTTTGTAGAAGACAAAAATAGTGATATAAACTAAAAAACATTGTTCAGTACAGTTCAGTTGCTCAGTCACGTCCAACACTTTGTGACCCCATGGACTGCAGCACACCAGGCCTCCCTTTCCATGACCAATGCCCAGAGTTTACTCAAACCTATGTCCATTGAGTCGGTGATGCCATTGAACCATCTCATCCTCTGTAGTGCCCTTCTCATCCCGCCTTCAATCTTTCCCAACATCAGGGTGTTTTCAAATGAGTCAGCTCTTCACATCACATGGCCAAAGTATTGACATTGCAACTTCAGCATCAGTCCTTCCAATGAACATTCAAGACTGATTTCCTTTACCATGGATGGCTTAGTTCTCCTTGCTGTCCAAGGGACTCTGAGGAGTCTTCTCCAACAGCACAGTTCAAAGCATCAATTCTGTGGTGCTCAGCTTTCTTTATAGTCCAACTCTCGCATCCACTCATGACTACTGGAGAAACCATAGCTATGACTAGATGGACCTTTGTTGGCAAAGGAATGTCTCTGCATTTTAATATGCTGTCTAGATTGGTCAAAACTTTTCTTCCAAGGAACAAGCGTCTTTTAATTTCATGGCTGCAGTCACCATCTGCATGATTTTGACACCGAAAAACATAAAATATATCACTGTTTCCACTGTTTCCCCATCTATTTGCCATGAAGTGATGGGACCAGGTGACATGATCTAAGTTTTCTGAATGTTGAGTTTTAAGTCAACTTTTTCACTCTGCTCTTTCACTTTCATCAAGAAGCTCTTTAGTTCTTCTTCAGTTTCTGCCATAAGTGTGGTGTTATCTGCATATTTGAGGTTATTGATATTTCTCCCAGAAATCTTAATTCTAGCTTACTCTTCATCCAGTCTAGCATTTCTCATGATGTACTCTGTATATAAGTTAAATAAGCAGGGTGACAATATACACCTTTGACGTACTCCTTTCCTGATTTGGAATCAGTCTGTAGTTCCATGACAGTTCTAACTGTTGCTTCTTGACCTGCATACAGATTTCTCAGGAGGCAGGTCAGATGATTTGGTATTCCCATCTCTTTAATAATTTTCCAGAGTTTGTTGTAATCCACACACTCAAAGGCTTTGGCATAATCAATAAAGCAAAAGTAGATGCTTTTCAGGAACTCTCTTGCTTTTTTGATGATCCAAGATATGTTGTCAATTTGATCTCTGGTTCCTCTGCACTTTCTATATGCAGCCTTGAACATCTGGAAGTTCACAATTCATGTACTGTAGAAGCCTGGCTTGGAGAATTTTGCCTGGAGCCAGTGTGAGGAATCCCACCCCTGACAAGGTCATGAGGGAGGAAGCTGACATACGCAAGGCCGTGATCAGACTTCAGGAGTTCCCCCTGGCATTTCCTGAGCATCCACCCCCCAAAATAAAAATCTGCCGGCCCTTGTACTCTGCTTTTCCACTTTTCTGATATTCTCTGGAAAAAAGTCAACTCAGGGCTTTAGTCTTCTGCATTTGAAAGGGATGTTTCAGTTAACCCCCTCTGATTGCTCTCTAGCTTGCCTAACAGGTTCCTTGGGCCTCTTACAGCTTGTGAATTGCTTGCAGCCCCCAACCGCCAGAGGCACAAAGCTTAAAAGCATCTTAAAGATACAGAGCCTTTTCTAAAGGGTTAAAAATTATATTGGTGGAGGGTTTTCACTGTTGACTCAATGATTGCCGCCAGGCCTCCATATTCTTTATCTTTTAGGCACCTGGGAAGATGTTAATCAATGTAAATGGGATATGGAAAATGATATAGAGTAGTTGTGATGTTAGCAACACTAGACTTTTGAGTTAATTGCTTTTTCTTTATTATAAATCACTGTACTCCTTTCACTTGATATAAACTGCTGTATCCTTGCTATGTAAGAATATAACTTTATTTAGTGCTTTCTGAGAGTGGCACCAGACTTTGGGAAGATCAACACAAATAAGTCTTCTGGTTGACAAACCCTTATCAGAAAAAAGGCTGTAAAATGTTAATTGGCCCTTTTGCTGGAAGATGATGTAAATTACCTAAGACTTGTGTAATACAATTAGGTATGCAGAGAGAAAAGCCTGGTTTCCATAAGAGTCTGGACTGCTAACGCTGCATAACTTTGTTACCCATTGATCTCCATGTTTTATCAAAAGTATAAAAGGCCTTCTGAACAATAAAGGACTGGACCAGTTTCTCGGACTAGTCTCTCGGCCTGGTTTCTTGGGAATCTGGCTCCCCCCGTGTCTCTCTCTCTTTCCTCTTTTCCCTTTCTCTCCCTCTGCCTCTTGACTTAATTTCAGGCTGAATTTCCACCTGGGGCGCGGAGGCTCGCCAAGTCTACTTACTTGCCCTGGCTGTTAAGACCCGCGCAAAAGGGAGCCTAAGGCGAGGCATCCTTAGATATTCAAGCGAGCACCAGTGGCCCAACGTAGATGGTGCAAATTCCTTGTCTGGAATTTTATTGGTCTTCCGTGTAATCCAAGCTATTCAGCCCTCTTTCTCCACTTAATCTTCCTACTACACTATTTCTTCCTAATCTAATCTTATATTAATAAATAAATAAGTCTTTCCTCACTGACTCCGTCCACCCTTCGAATTCCCTGGATCCACCGGGGCTGGACCCCGGCAGAATTTGGAGCATTACTTTTCTAGCATGTGAGATGAGTGCAACTGTGTGGTAGTTGAGCATTCTTTGGCATTGCCTCTCTTTGGGATTGGAATGAAAACTGAACTTTTCCAGTCCTGAGGCCACTGCTGAGTTTCCAAATTTGCTAGCATATTGAGTGAAACACTTTCACAGCATCATCTTTTAGGATTTGAAATAGTGCAACTGGAATCTCATCACCTCCACCAGCTTTGCTGACAGAGATGCTTCCTTAGGCCCACTTGACTTCACATTCCAGGATGTCTGGCTCTAGGTGAGTGATCTTACCATCATGATTATCTGGGTCATGAAGATCCTGTTTGTATAGTCCTTCTGTGTATTCTTGCTACCTCTTCTTAATATCTTCTGCTTCTGTTAGGTCCAAAAATGCTATGGACCTAACAGAAACAACATTGAGAATGGGGCAAAAGATTATTGTACTTCGCAGTACAATCATCAGCTTTATCAGTATAAATATTAGTTATTTTTTGAAATGGAAGTAAATTAACTCAGCATTGCTCTTTCAGATGAAGGCATATAAATACATATACATATACAGATACAGATACAAACATATAAAGGCAATCCTGTCAATCATTCAGCTCCTTTTATGTTGTTCCATTATAATAGAATGTGTATTTGTTATCTTTCTTACTATAGTGGTGTCATTTGCTTTCATACATCTGATGTTTTTAAGCACCTACTATGGGTCAGTGTTTTTCAGGTACTGGACGTATAGTGGTAAAAAAAAAAGATATCCATTTCCTCATGGATTTTATACTTTATTCCCAAATTAGGTAGAGATATCTGGTCCCATAGATGGGGAAACAGTGGAAACAGTGTCAGACTTTATTTTGGGGGGCTCCAAAATCACTGCAGATGGTGATTGCAGCCATGAAAATAAAAGATACTTACTCCTTGGAAGGAAAGTTATGACCGCCCTAGATAGCACATTAAAAAGCAGAGATATTACTTTGCCAACAAAGGTCCATCTATTCAAGGCTATGTTTTTTCCAGTGCTCATGTATGGATGTGAGTGTTGGACTATAAAGAAAGCTGAGCACCAAATAATTGATGCTTTTTAATGGTGGTGCTGGAGAAGACTCTTGCAAGTCCCTTGGACTGCAAGGAGATCCAATCTGTCCATCCTAAAGGAGACCAGTCCTGGGTGTTCATTGGAAAGACTGATGCTGAGGCTGAAACTCCAATACTTTGGCCACCTCATGCGAAGAGTTGACTCATTGGAAAAGACCCTGATGCTGGGAGGGATTGGGGGCAGGAGGAGAAGGGGACGACCGAGGATGAGATGGCTGGATGGCATCACTGACTCGATGGACATGAGTTTGAGTAAGCTCTGGGAGTTTGTGATGGACAGGGAGGCCTCGCAAAGAGTCAGACATGACTGAGCGACTGAACTGAACTGAACTGATACAATAAGCAAGGAAGCAAAATATATCATATAATCACTAAAGGCTACAGAGAAAAAAAACAGGGAGAGAGAGAGAAAGAACTCAATTAACTAAAGATACATGGAAACAGAAAAAACACTTACTTGTTCTAAGTTTTTAATTTTTGTCACTAATATAGGAAATCTGAGACAGTGTGGAACTGACATTGAGAAAGTCATGCCCTGAATTATATCTTGTTATTAGTCAATGTAGTGTTTAAAGCAGACATGGTGAGATTTTAGCCACATCCTCAAAGGATACATGCTTTTATATATTTTAAATACAATCTTCTTTTTTAACTTGAAGTATAGTCCATGGGGTTGCAAAGAAGTGGACATGACTGAGCGAATAAGCACAGCACATAGTTGGTTTACAATGTGGTTGGTTTTTTGCCTTTTTTCTGTTTTTTTTTTTTTTTAACTTTTTATATGCAATGTTTACCATGTTATTGAAGACAGATTTCTCTTCCCTGATGGCTATCTCTTGGTAGAATTCTAATAAGCTTGAGGTTAGAAACAAAGACTTTCCTGGGATGCATGTGTTCTTCTTTGGCACATTTCTTATTGGATGTTTTAAGTGATAGAAAAATAGCACAGCAATCTTTTGAAAATGGCAATATATCTTATTCGGGATTCACTCTGGAACTTCATGAAAGAAGCCTATTTTATCACTGTTAATTTTGCATGCCAAAAAGCTTATATCATTATTAATTTCTCTGGATTATATCCTTCAATTCTTAACTGAACTGCGTCTATCAGTTTGGCAATTTTTCAGTAGAAAATAAGGTCCTAAGTGAATAAGACACCAAGAAAAAGGTGAGGTTGGAGATAGTTTTGACTATAGGTGTAGGCCTAAGATTCAAGATATTCCATAGTATTTCAAAAACATGTGAGAGATACTAGTTTTGGAAGGACAAGCCTTGTGTACTTTTTAAGATTGTCCTGTGTTGGCTCATTTCTTGCTACTGTGCAGTGAAAGTGAAAGTGTTAGTCACTCAGTTGTGTCTGACTATTTATGACCCCATGGACTGTAGGCTACCAGACTCCTCTGTCCATGGAATTCTCCAGGCAAGAATACTGGAATGTGTTGTCATTTCCTTCTCCAGGGGATCTTCCAAAGACAGGGATCAAACATGGCTTTCCTGCACTGCAGGCAGGCTCTTTACCCACTGAGCCACCAGGGAAACTCTTGCAATGCAGAAGGATCATTCTAATTTCATCCCTGGGAAAAAAAAAAAAGAATGAAAGATAAGAAAAAGCTCATTTCTTCAGTCGCCAGAATGTGAGACAACTTTAACAAAGCTTGACCTTTAAAGGCTAGCTCCATTATTCGCACTGAGACTTTTATTGAAGACCAAATTTCAGCTACCGAAGTTGACTACAGCCTTGTATGGTATAAACATCTGACTTATTGAGAGTTAAGAGATATACAGGGCACATTTATCTAATCACTTTGTTAATATTTTCCTACTTTGTTATTATGAAATATTTCACAAGGACAATTGTGAAACAAAATCATAAAATAAAATAAGAATGGGGGTGGACTTCACCATAGACAGGGAAATGGTTGGCAACACCATCCTTGTAGGCTGAATAGGTTTTCAGGACCTATTATTTCCATTGGCCTGTTCAAAACATGCACAACAAGCTCTTCTAATCAAAGATTTACAGATTCCCTGCCATAAACCTAGAAGTCCCTACCACAATTGGCCCAATAGACTGGGTATGCCACCCATGTGACACTAGATCTTCACAGAGTTGGACCCTGCAAAAGGACCCCTGGAACTCCTGGCCCTGTAGCTGTAGAGATTTATTTACCTTTAAATAATGTGACCCCAAATTTTATAAAATTGTAGTTTTTAATCTCACTTTTTAAAATTGCTTTTCATTATGATAGGACTTTAAAGTATTGCACATTTCCCAAATGATTGGTGTATACACACTGCCTTAAGCCATGGTCCCTCTCTTGGCCGTCTGTCTTCTGTCATCTAGGGCTGCCCCAGCCCCTTGCTTTGAACTCCTTCCCTTAGGCTCTCAGAGCAACTAAGGAATAAGAGGAGTTCCCTAAGATCCCACTCTTGGGCCAAAGTGAATGAAGATGGGCTTAATGGTTATGTGTTCTGTGCAATTACACCAGGCCCTATTCTTGGGTGCTTGGAAGGGCCTCAATCATGATTTCATAATCTGTTGTGAACATCTTGAAAGTTTGAATCATTTTTGAATCATCTTGAAGCCCCATATTTTATTCTTTACTATATTCTGTCAATTATGTAGCCACTCCTGAGATCCAGCATCTGTTATAATTAGTCTGCTCAGTGAAGTGAAGTAAGGTGAAATGAAAGTCGCTCAGTCATGTCCGACTCTTTACAACCCCATGGACTGTCCATGGCATTCTCCAGGCCAGAATACTGGAATGGGCAGCCATTTCCTTCTACAGGGGATGCTTCCACGTCTGAGACTGGTGATCCTAGGTAAGTTGCCTGACTTTGTGTGCACCCACATACACTGATTAAACAAGTAAAAATCTTTAACCATTTGCTTTTGTGTGTTTGCAGCTAGAAAACTGGAACTATGGCATTTAATTAGGGAAGCATCCTGTCAAACTCTCTCTGTTTGGCATTGGAGCGCAAGATCTGAAAGATGGAAATCAAACCCTGACTTAAGCTTTGGTCTGGCAGCTGATAAGAATGTATGCTACACAATTTTAGCTGTTTAAGCTTCACTATCATACAGGTCTGTGATCTAGTCCTTACTATTTTTAAAGAAATGTATCGATGACTCTGCCTTTGAAATTTTTGTGCTTGGACTCTGAAGTGAGCTTAAGTAATGAATATATGTTAGATGGCTAATGGAAAATGCTCTCTTGAAAGTGAGGCAGTAGAATTGTGAATATTTCCCTTTTTTCATACGAAGTTTGACACAGGCTTGATCCTCATTTAGTGTTGGTGGATGAAAATAGCAAAAATTATGGACATGTATCTATTTGAGAAAGAAGGTCTGTTAACTGTAGCACTAAAAAGCAATTCATTATAACTGGGTACCAGCCAAAGCACAGCATCCTTTAAGATGTCACCATGGGTTGGTCTAGTAGAAAGTGAAACTGCAGTAGGCCACAGGACTTACTCATTAGAGCACTGAAAATCTTCCCACCACCAGTGAAAAAGGCAGCTCAAAGGGAAGCCACTACTAGATTTTTTTTCATATAGTTTGAATCTCTTTCCATTAAATCTTTAATCTCTCAAATCTAAGGAAAATAAATGAAAGATAAGGGCACAATAAAGGACAGAAACAGTATGGACCTAAAAGAAGCAGAAGATTATAAGAAGAGGTGACAAGAATACACAGAAGAATTATACAAGAAAGGCTTTAATGCCCCAGATAACCACAATGGTGTGATCACTCACCTATAGCCAGACAAAAGCAAAGTCACATGGGCCTGAGGAATCATCACTATGAACAAAGCTAGTGGAAGTGATGGGATTTCAGTTGAACTATTTCAAATCTGATAAGATGATGCTGTGAAAGTGTTTCACTCAATATTCTAGCAAATTTGGAAAACTCAGCAGTGGCCACAGGACTGGAAAATGTCAGTTTTAATTGCAATCCCGAAGAAAGGCAATGCCAAAGAATGTTCAGACACAATGGCACTCATCTCACACACTAGCAAAGAAATGCTCCAAATTCTCCAAGCTAGGCTTCAACAGTATGAGAACCAAGAAATTCCAGATGTTCAAGCTGGATTTAGAAAAGGCAGAGAACCATAGATTAAATTGCCAACATCCATTGAATCATAGAAAAAGCAAGAGAGTTCTAGAAAAACATCTACTTCTGCTTTCTTGGTTAGACTAAAGCCTTAGAGTGTGTGGATCACAACAAACTGTGGAACATACTTAAAGAGATGGGAATACCAGACCACCTTACCTGCCTCCTGAGAAATCTGCATGTGGGTCAAGAAGCAACAGTTAGAACTAGACATGGAACAGCAGGCCGGTTCTAAACTGGGAAAGGAGAACAACAAGTCTGTTTATGGTCACCCTCTTCATTTAACTTATATGCAGAGTACATTGAGGGAAATGGCAGGCTGGATGAAGCACAAGGTGGAATCGAGATTTCTGGAAGACTTACCAATAATCTCAGATATGCAGATGACGCCACCCTAATGGCAGAAAGTGAAGAACTATAGAGCTTCTTGATGAAAGGGAAAGAGAAGAGTGAAAAAGCTGGCTTAAAACTCAACATGCAAAAAGGAAGATCATGGCATCAGGTCCAAT
Organism: Oryx dammah; assembly: GCF_014754425.2. Classification (NCBI taxonomy): domain Eukaryota; kingdom Metazoa; phylum Chordata; class Mammalia; order Artiodactyla; family Bovidae; genus Oryx; species Oryx dammah. The sequence goes on from NW_024070207.1 coordinate 21,691,584, forward strand.
CATTTTTAGCAAATAGAGAAAGAAACAATGGAAATAGTATCAGGCTTTATTTTCTTGGGCTCCAAAATGACTGCAGATGGTGCATGCAGCCAGGAAAGTAAAAGACGCTTCTTGCTGAAAGAAAAGCTCTGACCAATCTTGACAGCATATGAAAAAGCAGAGACATTAATTTGCTGACAAAGGTCTTTCTAGTCGAAGCTGTGTTTTTTCCAATAGTCATGTATGTATGTGAGAATTGGATGGTAAAGAAAGCAGAGCACTGAAGAAATGATGCTTTTGAACTAGGGTATTGGAGAATATCCTTGACAGTCTCTTGAGTTCAAGGAGATGAAACCAGTCCATACTAAAGGAAATCATTCCTGAATATTCATTGAAAGAACTGATGCTGGATTTGAAGCTCCAATACTCTGGCCACCTGATGTGAAAAACTGACTCACTGGAAAAGACCCAAATGCCAGAAATTTTGATTGCAGGAAGCCAAGTTGATGACAGAAGATGAGTAGGTTGGATGGCATCAACGACTCGATGTACAGGAGTTTGAGCAACCTCTGAGAACTTGTGTTTGATAGGGAAGTCTGGCCTGCTGCAGTCCCCGGGGTCACACAGAGTCAGATAGGATTGAGAGACTAAAGTGAACTGAACACAGCAAAGATATGGAAGCACAGAGAGGTGAGGTAACTTGCCTAAGATCAGAGAGCTGAGAATGGGAAGCAAGTTGATGTCAGGCAACTTGCCTAAGGTCATAGAGCACTGAAGTGGGAGCACAGTGAGGTTAGCAAACTTGTCTAAGATCACACAGCTCAGATGTGGAAGCACAGAAAGGTCAGGCAACTTGCCTAAGATCAGAAAGGTCAGAAGTGGAACCACAGAGAGGTCAGGCAACTGGCTTAAATCACACAGCTCTTAAGTGGAAGCACACCTGGGTCAGGCAATTTGCCTAAGATTACACAGCTCAGAAGTGGAAGCACAGAGAAGTTGGCTACATGCCTAAGATCACCCAGCTCATAAGTGGAAGTGAGATGTCAGGCAACATGCCTAATATTGTTTGTTTTGATTTTACCTAATATCATTTGATTGTCTTATATACTTACTAGATGTTAACCAAATCTGTGTTACTACCAGTTGCAGTTGTACTTTTAACCTGAAGTTTTACTTACAAGCATATATGTATGTTATCAGAATCTTGACTTTATTATGTATGTTCTTTGTATGGTTTTGAGAAACTATGTGCTCATTACTCAAGGCTTTTAATTGTCAGATGGCTAGCACATTCTTCAGTACTACCCTTCTTGGGAATCGGGATGAGGATTGACCTTTGGCAGTCCTATGGCCACGGCTGCATCTTCCTTATTTGCTGACATATTGAATGCAGCACCATGAATGCATAATCTTTTGGGGAATTGCATAGTTCAACTGGAATTCCATCGCATCCTCTAGCCTTATTAACACTAGAGCTTCCTAAGGCCCTCTTGACTTCCCACTCCAGAATGCTTGGCTCTGGGTGACTGACCACACCAACATAATAATCTAGTTCATTGAGATCTTTTTTGTACAGTTCTTCCATGTATTATTTCCATCTCTTCTTGATCTTTTCAGTGTCTACTAGGTCTCTACTGTTGCTATTCTTTATTGTGCTCATCTAAGGCCAAAATTGCCAACATCCACTGGATCATGGAAAAAGCAAGAGAGTTCCAGAAAAACATCTATTTCTACTTTATTGACTATGCCAAAGCCTTTGACTGTGTGGATCACAATAAACTGTGGAAAATTCTGAGACAGATGGGAATACCAGACCACCTGACCTGCCTCTTGAGAAATCTGTATGCAGGTCAGGAAGCAACAGTTAGAACTGGACATGGAACAACAGACTGGTTCCAAATAGGAAAAGGAGTCCGTCAAGACTGTACATTGTCCCTCTGCTTATTTAACTTCTATGCAGAGTACATCATGAGAAATGCTGGACTGGAAGAACCACAAGCTGGAATCAAGATTGCCAGGAGAAATATCAATAACCTCAGATATGCAGATGACACCACCCTTATGGCAGAAAGTGAAGAGGAACTCAAAAGCCTCTTGATGAAAGTGAAAGTGGAGAGTGAAAAAGTTGGCTTAAAGCTCAACATTCAGAAAACGAAGATCATGGCATCTGGTCCCATCACTTCATGGCAAATAGATGGGGAAACAGTGGAAACAGTGTCAGACTTTATTTTGGGGGGCTCCAAAATCACTGCGGATGGTGACTGCAGCCATGAAATTAAAAGACACTTACTCCTTGGAAGGAAAGCTATGATCAACCTAGATAGCATATTCAAAAGCAGAGACATTACTTTGTCGACTAAGGTCCGCCTAGTCAAGGCTATGGTTTTTCCTGTGGTCATGTATGGATGTGAGAGTTGTACTGTGAAGAAGGCTGACCGCCGAAGAATTGATGCTTTTGAACTGTGGTGTTGGAGAAGACTCTTGAGAGTCCCCTGGACTGCAAAGAGATCCAACCAGTCCATTCTAAAGGAGATCAACCCTGGCATTTCTTTGGAAGGAATGATGCTGAAGCTAAAATTCCAGTACTTTGGCCACCTCATGCGAAGAGTTGACTCATTGGAAAAGACTCTGATGCTGGGAGGGATTGGGGGCAGGAGGAGAAGGGGACGACCGAGGATGAGATGGCTGGATGGCATCACGGACTCGATGGACGTGAGTCTGAGTGAACTCTGGGAGATGGTGGTGGACAGGGAGGCCTGGCGTGGTGCGATTCATGGGGTCGCAAAGAGTCAGACATGACTGAACGACTGAACTGAACTGAACTGAAGGCCAAAGTGCTCGTTTGATATTTCCAGTTCTCATGACGAGATCTCTATTCTTTCTTCTGCTGTTGTTTTCTTCTAGTTTTATGCACTGTTCATTGATGAAGGCCTTCTTATCTCTGGGTGCTCTTCTTTGGAATGCTGCCTTTAGTTTGATGCACCTTTCCTTTTTCCCTTGGTTTTTGCTTCTCTTCTTTCTTCAGCTATTTAAACACTTCCTGAGATAACCCCTTTGCCTTCTTGCTTTTCATTTTCTTTGGGATGGCTTTGTTCGCTGCCTCCTGTACAGTGTTGAGGACCTCCCTCCATAGTTCTTCAGGTGTACTGTTGACTGCATCTAATCCCTTGAATCTATTGGTCACCTCCACTGCATATTCATAGGGGATTGGATTTCAGTCACACCTGGCTCTCCTAGTGGTTTTCCCCACTTTCTTTAGTTTAAGCCTGAATTTTGCTCTTAGAAGCTGATGAGCAGAGCCACAGTCAGCTCCAGGTCTTGTTTATGCTGACTGCATACAGCTTCTCCATCTTTGGCTACAAAAAAATGTCATCAATTTTATTTTGGTATTGACCACTTGGTGATGTCCATGTGTAAACTCGTCTCTTGTGCTGTTCAGAAAGGGTATATTTTGTGATGAGTGCATTCTCTTGGCAGAATTTAGTTAGCTTTTGCCCTGATTCATTCTGTTCTCCAAGGCAAAACTTGCCTGATACTCCAGGCATCTTTTGACTTCCTACTTTGGCATACCCATCCGAACTGATGAATAGACCATCTGTTTTTGGTGGTAGATCTAGGAGGTCTTCTAGGTCTTCATATGACTGATGAGCTTGAGCTACTTTGGCACCTGATTTGAATTACTTTGAGGGGAATGAAAGAAAAAACACATCACACCTAAGTTAGGGAATGTAGCAAACTGAATTCAAATAGGCAGACATAGTCAACAATAAATATTAGAGCAAAATAAAGGAAATAGAGAATAAAATAACCACAGATATACTCAACAAATGAAAGTTTCATTATTTCAGTTCAGTTCAGTCGTTCAGTCGTGTCCGACTCTTTGCAACCCCGTGAATCGCAGCATGCCAGGACTCTCTGTCCATCACCAACTCTCAGAGTTCACTCAGACTCACGTCCATCGAGTCCGTGATGCCATCCAGCCATCTCATCCTGGGTCGTCCCCTTCTCCTCCTGCCCCCAATCCCTCCCAGCATCAGAGTCTTTTCCAATGAGTCAACTCTTCACTTGAGGTGGCCAAAGTACTGGAGTTTTAGCTTTAGCATCATTCCTTTCAAAGAAATGCCAGGGTTGATCTCCTTCAGAATGGACTGGTTGGATTTCCTTGCAGTCCAAGGAACTCTCAAGAGTCTTCTCCAACACCACAGTTCAAAAGCATCAATTCTTCAGTGCTCAACTTTCTTTATAGTCCAACTCTCACATCCATACATGACCACTGGAAAAACCATAACATTGACCTTTGTTGGCAAAGTAATATCTCTGGTTTTTAATATGCTGTCTAGGTTGGTCATAACTTTTCTTCCAAGGAGCAAGCGTCTTTTAATTTCATGGCTGCAGTCATCATCTGCAGTGGTTTTGGAGCCCCCCAAAATAAAGTCTCTGAGTGTTTCCATTGTTTCCCCATCTATTTGCCATGAGGTAATGGGACCAGATGCCATGATCTTAGTTTTTGGAATGTTGAGTTTTAAGCCACCCTTTTCATTTTCCTCTTTCATTTTCATCAAGAGGCTCTTTGCTTCTTCTTCACTTTCTGCCATAAGGGTGGTGTCATCTGCATATCTGAGGTTGTTGATATTTCTCCCGGCAATCTTGATTTCAGTTCGTGCTTCATCCAGTCCAGTATTTCTCATGATGTACTCTGCCTATAATTAAGTAAGCAGGGTGACAATATACAGCCTTGGCAACCCCTTTCCTGATTTGAAATATGCACTAATGAGAAAATTTAGATGAAATGGACAAATTTTTAGAAATACACAGTTGACTGAAATTAACTCAAGAAGAAAATGAAAATCTGAAGTAAACAGGATTATTCATTTTTGAACTTCTTGCCCAACCCACCTCACAAATATCCCCCTACTATACCTAGCCCCAGATAGCCTCACTGCTGAATTCTACCAAATACATAAACCAAAAGTCATGCCAATTCTCCACACATGCATTATAAATGTACCCATAGAAGTGGAAAGAAACATTTTTCAGTTCATTCTGTGAGGCAGTGATACTCGAATGCCAAAATTAGAGGTCAGTTATTTTGTAATTCTCCTCAACTTTGCTCCATCCAGTATTTGCTCATGATGAATATCATGTTTTGCATCTTTGACAGGAAAATGATGGAAATGATACTGTGTTCAGATCATCTCATTCTATCAAGTGGTTCATGATTTCAATGTGTCCCAATATCGATGATGTTCACTTGGATCACTTGACTAAAGCGGTTGCTGTCAAGCTTCTCCACTGTCAAGGTACTCTCTCCTATCTTGTAATTAAGAGATTCTTTTGTATTTTAAAGTATATACTTATTTTATTCCTTACCAAAATTTAGATTTATCAATTTAATTAAATCTATATGATTAATAGTCTCTTATTTTACTAAAGGAATCATGACCTGTCACTATCATTATTTATTTTGATGTTCATATTTTTCATATCATTCCAACCTTGGAGAGTGGAAACTTCCTTAATCCAAGCTCTCTGTCCTTTTGATATTTTCCCATCATTTTTTGAACAGTTTGATGCTTTTTGTAAAAGATATACCAGGCTCATCTTGTTCTTTCTCTGGACTTGCCATGGAATTAACAGTTTCTCCCAGACATCCCAATAATTTTTAGGGGGAAATGGAATTCAGAATCCAATATATGAGACTTGTATGTACTCATTATCTCCCAGTTCCCGTCATTGGACAGAGTCTGGGAAGTGTACATGTGCGTGTGCAGGCCTTTGTGTGTGAATCCTCCCTGCATAGCTCTGGCTCTGAGATCACAAAATTCTGAATTGTCCCCAACCCATGTGAATGCCTTTCTCAACATATTCAGACTCTGACACCCACTGCAGGCAACCATTTTATAAACATACTCCCCTTACCCTGCTTGGGCTTTGATACTCTGCAAGGGGGTACCCCCACGTTCAGATACCCTCCTTGTTCCACTCAGCGTCTAACTGCCCACACAGGGCTGCCCATTTCCATGCATGGATGCCCTCCTACCCTTGCTTGGCCTCTGACTTTCTACACAAATCTGCCTCCTCCATGTGGATTTCCACTTCTCTGGGCTTAGGTTTTTACTCTGCATGACTGACCAGCCTCCTATTTAATATCCTCTGGACTAAACTGACTCTTGTGGCAGGCTCCTCTGCTCTGTGAAGGCTTCTTATTCCGATTTTGGCCCTGACTGTCCATGATACGTCCTGGGATCAATATCATTTTTTCCCTGCTCAAGTTCTCACATATCATACTACACACCTCCCTTCCCTGTTCTTGTGGATCTTATTGTTTCACCTTATTTGAGTTCTGACTCCCTGTACTAGGATACTCTGTCTGCGTGGATATCCTCTTCACCCCTACCCTCTCATCTGGCCCACTACGGCACCATGCTCCCCTGTCATGGATGCCTGTCTTGATAGATCTCACTGAATTGCTTTATGAATAGTTGCTTTATACTTTGGGGTATAGTCCCAAAGGATGATTTACTTAATTTATTACGTGGCTCATCCTGTTCTAATTTTGGTCATTGGAAGTTCATTCCTTTCTTCTTTGACATAACCCCATTACTAAGGGGATCTTTTTTGTTCACTTCCTTTTTGATACAACAAGACCCCCCCAGACTCCTCTTTTATATTTCTTATCTGAGCCCTACAATCAGTAATTTCTCCCAGAAGCCTGGTTCCTTTTATTGGAAAAGAGTATTGGGAACCAAGTTCTGTGCTTTTTTCTACATCATTTTCTTTCAGATTTGGGGAGTATCACTTCTCTTAGACACTTTCAGCTCACAGAACAAAGAAATATATGTATGTATACACATGTGCCATCTATTTACCTGCTTAATTCATGTATGCATGTGTAACCATATCAAGATTCTTAACCTGTACCCCTATGAGAAAGAACACTATCAACTAGATTACAGTGTTTTTATCTTTTGCTTTCAGTCTTGCAAACTCCATTCATTTCCAAAGTTACTTAAGTCAGGGGATCTGAGTGAGGTAGTTTTAAATATTTGCAATATGATTAGATTGTTTAGTCAAATTCTGTATTCTGTTCTTTTTTAAAATATATAAATTTATTTTTTTAATTGGAGGTTAATTACTTCACAATATTGTATTGGTTTTGCCATACATCAACATGAATCCGCCACAGGTATACACATGTTCTTCATCCTGAACCCCCCTCCCCCTCCCCACACCATCCCTCTCGGTCGTCCCAGTGCACCAGCCCCAAGCATCCAGTATCATGCATTGAACCTGGACTGGCGATTCCTTTCATATATGATATTATACATATTTCAATGCCATTCTCCCAAATCATCCCACCCTCTCCTTCTCCCACAGAGTCCACAGCAAAAGAGACACAGATGTATAGAACAGTCTTTTGTATTCCATTCTAGATGTCAAAATGTTTTTTTTAATATGCATACATTGATTCACTTTATATGCTCTAAGATTCTAAGGGTTTTGACAAATATGCAGTGTCATCTATTTACCATAACATCATACAGAATAGTTTCACTGCCCTAAAACATATTCTATGCCTGCAGAAGAAATGGCAACCCACTCCAGTATTCTTGCCTGGGAAATCCCAGGGACAGAGGAGCCTGAAGGGCTACAGTCCATGGGGTCTCAAGGAGTCACACAACTTAGCAACTGAGCACAGTTATTTTAGGAACAGTGAAAGCCACACAAAACACATCAGTGGCTCCTAGTGTGTGGCCTCTATCTTTCCTTCATCTAGGGCTAATTTGCCTCACTACTGAGGTAATATCTTGCTGAGTAATGTACAAGATACCTGCATATTATGAGTGTTTTCTTTCCTCTGGCAGGTAAGAAGAACTATCTCCATCCCTTTGTGAGCTCTGGGATTGCTCCACCCACTCCTTTTCAGTGGTTCTTTCCTTGGCCTTAGGTACATTCTGCACACATATGAGTTGATCAGAATGGAGCAGGGGCCTCCCAGGGAACCCTGGGCAAATACCGATAGCACTCGCTCCTGTTCTCTCTCTCTGCCGTCCTACCCCTCGGTGCAGCTCCCCTTTCTCTTGTCCTGTGTTCCAGGAATTCTAGCTGTTTTGGCCTCCCTGAATGCTGTGCTCTGTTTCCTCAGATCTGGGAGAGTGCTGGTCTCTGGCTGAGTTCCTTCTTCCTGCACTAATACTTGGAAAGCTTCTTCAGGTAGTAAGCTAGGGAAAATTGGAGTTTTCACCTCATTTTTCCCCTTCTCTCAGGCATCAGCATCCTGCATATTGTACTATGTATGAAAACCGTCACAAAATTTTAGTTACTTAAAGTGGGAGGATAAATCCAAACCTGTTAATTCCTCATAGGCAGAACCAATTCCTAAGTCAGTCTTGTTGTTTTTTAATTTATTTATTTTATTTTAATTGGAGGATAATTTTCTTATTTTTTAAAAAAACTGTTTATCTTTCATTGATCTCTTTACAATTTGCATTTGTGTATATATTTTGTAATATACATAATTTATTAGCACAATAGTAAACCTGTAACATAAATAAATAGAGTCCGTGCACCACAAGCAAAGATCTGAAACTCAACTTGGGGTGCATGGACTTTCTAGTTGTGCCACAGGCTCAGTGGCTGCAGCGAACCCACGTGCCCTGCACTGCAAGGTGAATTCTTAACCATAGGACGACCAGGGAAGTCCCCTCAAGTCCATCTTAGTTATTGAATTCTGGGTTAAGAGGATCACTTATTTTTCCCTATGGCGTGTATACATGTGTGTGTGTGTTCTGCGATGAAAACATTGAGCGAAACTCCCAAGGAATTTCAGTTCAGTTCAGTTCAGTTCAGTCACTCAGTCGTATCCGACTCTTTGCGACCCCATGAATTGCAGCACGCCAGGCCTCCTTGGAGGCCATCTCCCGGAGTTCACTCAAACTCATGTCCATCGAGTCAGTGATGCCATCCAGCCATCTCATCCTCTGGCGTCCCCTTTTCCTTCTGCCCCCAATCCCTCCCAGCATCAGAGTCTTTTCCAATGAGTCAACTCTTTGCATGAGGTGGCCAAAATACTGGAGTTTGGAGTTTACATCAGTGCAAAGATGTAACAACTTTGATGCAGTCCTGAAAATTACCACTATTTATGGTGCAGAGGAGGTTGTCACGAGGGTCTGGAGTCTGCACCCCATCTTCTCTATTGTACCTACCCCAGAGGCAGATCAGCAGGGAACATTTACCACGGCCATGTGCTGCTCTTCCCTACCCTCACATGAGCTGGCTTCCCTTATGCACACTAACTGCCTGGCCCTGGGCCATGTAAGTTTGAGCACCCTGTTCCTGGACATCTTCCAGAGGCCCTCACATACAAATGCTCTGTGGTACAGGCATTGTTTTCATCATATGACCTTGCTTTCTATATTAATAGTTACTCACATATTATCTGAGTACGGGGCTGATGAAAGATTCCATTAGTATATCAGTACATGGACTACACAGGTCATCTCACTCCATGTTCTCTGCTTCCAGGGCCTACCACTGGGGTTAGTTATTGGGCCTCCTTGTTCCTTTCAAACACGTTTCTCTGTATTTAAACCACACACACACACACACACACACACACACACACACACACACGGCTTCCCTGGTAGCTCAGCTGGTAAAGAATCTGCCTGCAATGTAGGAGACCCCAGTTCGATTCCTGGCTTGGGAAGAACCTGGAGAAGTGATAGGTTACCCACTCCGGTATTCTTGAGTTTCCCTGGTGGCTCAGATGGTAAAGAATTCACCTGCCATGCAGGAGACCTGAGTTTGATTCCAGGGTTGGGAAGATCCCCTGGAGGAGGGCATGGCAACCCACTCCAGCATTCTTGCCTGAAGAATCCCCATGGACAGAGGAGCCTGGAGGGTTACAGTCCATGGGGTTGCAAAGAGGCGGATGTGACTAAACACAGCACAGACACACACATACACACACGCACACACACACACACACACACACACAGAGCAGGCCCCACTATGAGCATCTCCCATTTGCTTCCCCTCTCCATGACTATTAACAGCATGTCCTGAAGCAGTTCCATCTGAACAGTACACACTGGTCCCCTCATTGCGTTCCATGGCCAGTGTGTGCTGCATGCTATACCGTGAACCCCTCACCGTTCATTTACCATCCAAAAATCGTTGACAATTAATGGACATAAAGAGGTTTTGCACAATTATTTGCTACCACCTTCCTTCTACACACAGGTCTACGCTGGATCAAGACTCAGACAGTCACAAATCACCCAATTATCACCTATTCTGTGCCGGGCACTGGGGTGACTGAAAAAACTGGACAAAAAATGTCCTTCCTTCAGGGACAGGACAAGGTTTTGTCAGGAGTTTTCACTTTGATAGATGCTGCCACAATGCTGTCCATCTGTGGTCCAGGAGAAGTCAAGCTTGCTTACTGCCTCCTCACATCATTCTCAGGGAAGACAGAGGGGAATCCCCTTTCTCATGTCCAGGAGGGTGCTCCAGCCCCGTTTTGCCCACACCCATCCCCTGCAGATTTGAATACACCGGCAGCAGTGATTGGTTGTGGAGCTTCAGAGGCACGGAATCCTAGACCACTCTTTGTAGCCCATGTGGAAAACGCAGGTTCAGGCTCTCACGGGGTACAGGGACAGAGACCCCAGATGAGACCAGGGCTCACACAGTCAGGCACTGAGGCTGATGAGCAACAGCTTGCAGTGGGGACCTGGGGCCTGAGCACTGAAGGACCAGCGGAACCCAGTCTCCAGGAGTGTTTGCTGCCCAGTCAACAGGCTGGAGACGCTTCTCCGATCAGTGGCTGCTTTAGTGAGGTCGCTCTAGGAGTCAGCTGGCGTCCGTGGGCAGGGATCTCAGTTTCAGGTAATCATCCTGAATTGCAGTGTCCGAAGCACTTCTAAGGTACATCTCACTTCCTCCTCACTAGGCCCCTTGAAGAAACCCTGTCACACCTGTGGGACCTTGAGTCAAGCTCTTTCTCTCAGAGACTGTCACCCTTTCCTGCCAGCTCTGAGGGAAGTGCCCTAGACTCCTGGTCTGGGTCTGGATTTTCTCTGGATCCTGGAGATTTTCAGTTCCTCCCTCACCAGGACTTTATGACAGACACCTGTGTGGGGGCAAGAGAGAGGTGTCCTGAAGAATGCAGGGAGTAGACAGGGTCCTCAGGGGATCCTCTGAGGCAGTGCGGGTGCTGGGTGAGAGGCCACAGTTGGACAGAGGGTGTAAATGTGTCCCTGGGAGTAGGGCTGGGCGAGGGGCCAAAGAGGTCCCTGAGGTGGGAGGGGAGGCCTCTTGGAAGATGAGGGGAGGGCTGGGAATTTGGGTGAGAGGGGAGTTGTGGCAGCTGTCACCAGGAGAGGGGCTCTGGAAAATGACAGATGATTAGAGTGATGTAAGGGAATTGTCATAGGCACAGTGAGGGGAAAACCTCTCCTATCTCCAGAATTCAGTAGCCCACAGTGGGTGCTGACATAGACGACCAGATCCCCGGGGCTTCTTCTGTAAATCTGGGATTCACTCTGAACCTCCCATGGGGCAGGATACAAGGTTACCATGACCAGAGGTGACCGGGGATGGGGTGAGGGTTAGGGCCGAAGTCAGGACCCATATATGGGAAATCAGTTTCAGAACCCCTCGGCTCTAAGGCACATCACACCCCTGGAAGGAACCTGCCTTCCTCAGAATGACATGCTGGTGAATGCAGACTGCCTGGATTGCAAGACTGGCGGCCTCTCTCCCTTGGGGTTGACTTAACAGAGCCTCACTGCCACTGCCCACACAGAAGCCCAGAGGGAAAGATTTGGGGCTGTCTGTGTGTCCCAGAGTGCAGCCTGTAGGCCCTGTGGGGAGGGGTGTGAGGCCTCCGAGCTAAAGGCAAGCTGTTAGTTTGAGTAGTGTCTACTTAATGAAAAACATACAGTGGAAGTGCTGTGAATGGTTGGATCAGGGTCTTCTGGGAACTAGAGTCCAGGACACAGCTACTCTGTTAGCTCTGAGGAAACTGCTCTGAGGAGGTAGCAGAGAGGTCAATATGAGTTTGACTAGGAAAATACATGCAGTCAAGCATGCATATTGGTAAAAGCTTACTGTGAAACACAGAGGTCTGATATCACAAGTTAATGCTTTTCATGCTTTTCTGTGTTTGGGAAGATGCAAGAATCTGGGGCCACTGAACCTTTTTATGAGGCATCCAAGTAACTAAACAAAGGCCAGCTTGTCCAAAGCATAGTGAGCCTCATCCTTTTTTCACTCTGAATTCCTTCAGAATGCAGTGTCATTCAGCAACCACAGAGGTTACACTTCACCCCATAGAACTGGCTGTGAGCAGTGCTGTTTATCTTAGGGATCCTAATTCATCTGAGGCCACAGTGGGAATTTCTGAGCTGTTTTGGGTCTGTGTCCTCAGGTGTGACGTATTTGAGCTGTTTGGGGTTGCTGTCCAGGATGAGCAGGCTCTGAACTATTTGTGGATCTCTGTCCCAGGCATGGAGTCTCTGAATTATTTGGGGGAGGGTGTTCTTTGTCCAGTAGGTTGGGCCTCTAAGCTGTTTATGTATCTGCAAATGAGAGTGTTCTTGAGAGGAAGGCTGGATGGACCCCACTCTCATGGGTCTTAGACCTGTGATTTCACATTTGCTATGATTTCTACCATGCCTACCTACAGAGATAAAAGCCTAGGGCCCAATCTTCAGGGAAATTAAGTGATATGCAGTTCACAGGAGCCCATGGAAATAATCCTGATAAAAACAAACCTTGCTGACATGACTGCCACTCTTGATAGCAGCCTTGTCACTAAAACTGTGTTCACACACTCACTCATTCAATCTGCCCAACCCACCACAAGGAGGGCACCATTTGCAGATGGGAGCCCAACCCAAAGCCCAGTGCAGATGGAAGGTCTCAGCACATGAGGAGGGAAGAAACTGGATGTAAGCTTGGGTTCCTTGTAGGAGGCAGGAAAGACTCAGCACAGCCCTGGCCAGGTAGTGGGGAAAGGGGGCGTTTGCACAGGGCCACAAGGACCCTGTGACTGATGCACTGTCAGGGTATGTCTCTGTGTCTCCCCATCACACACTCAGCTCATTACCAGATATATGGAATGTAACCTTCTCATTCCCTGGGAGATGGTGGCTGAAAGTCACAGAGGTGAGCCTCCAAGCAGGTGGGGAGAAACCTCACATTCACCAATTTGTATGAGGCTCTACCACAAATGCAGAGATCCCTGCCTCTCTTTTCCCCATTAAAGCATTAATTGGCACTAAGGTCAGCAGGAGGGCAGTCTGGACAGAACAAGTTGTGAGGCACCCTGTGTACAGCATAACCCTCCCCATGACTGGAACATGTGCTTGTCTTGATGGGCAGAGGCCCCTGATGTGTGTCAAGGGGGCATGACAGGCCCAGGCCATGGGCAACTGAGTCATTCCTTAGAGGCAGTCCCCAGGGAGGGGCTTCTTTTCTCTTGTAGAAACAGGTACATCATCCAGCAGCAGGGCTGGGGGCCCATGGGTGGGTGTGCAACTAAGTGGGGACTCTTTGCTTCCAGAAATAGTCTCTCTGCTCCTGTCTAATGCTCTAGCTTTGTCTTTCTCCCTGACAACTCTGTGTCTGTTACATCATCCCTCTTTGCCTTTGCAAGACTGAATGTGACCTCACTCACACCATGAGGGTCCTTCTTCTCTCCTGAGGGTATCATCAATTGACATGGATGTTCACGGGGAGCAGTACGGGGGATTCCCCTTGAGAGTGGGGGATTTGAGGAAAGGCACATTCAGCTTCAGAGGGCCTGTGGTTTTCCTGGGGTGAACCAGGCGTTCCTCAACAATCACTGTGTAATCTGAGACTCTGAAGGAAGCATGGGGGCTTCTCTTGTAAGAATCCTCCTGGGGCTCAAGTCAAAGTCCTCCAAATGGCCAGTAGGCCCTATGGGACCTGCCCCATATTACCTGTCTCATCCGATCTCCTGGCTCTCCCTCCATCATGCTGTGACAGTCACATCAGCCTCCTCACTGTTTTCACACACACGACACTGAGTTCTACTCTCCAATTTTTCAACTGGCCATTATCTCTGTCTGGGGTACTTTTCTCCCAGATAGGCATCTCCTCTAAGCTTTTGCTCAAATGTCACAATCTTAGAAAGAACTTCCCTGACCACTCTTTCTAGACATGATCCCCTCTCTCTATTTCACTATCCTGATTTAATTTTAATTATGGAAGTTACAAACACCTGAAAAATTACTTAGAGTTTGGGGCTGTATGATCCCAACAGAATGTACATTCCATGAGGGCAAGGTTGATTTTCTCCTCCCTAACACTCATAGTTGTGCTTCAAACATACTGTGGAGACAATGAATGAATGACAGAATGAATAAATTTAAACTTTTCTAGAGAGGCACAGCGAGACAGGCCGAGGATTCTGCTAGGGAGCATATTCAGGGATGACAAGATGATGACAACGCTGTGGTCTTTATGTCACATACACGGTGTTCTTGGGTCTCCTTAGAAAAGGAGATGACCGCTTATCTAACAGAGTGGAAAGTCCTGTTGTCCTTTCACATATCACCCGCAGTCAGTGACAGAGGCCGTCCCCACGCCAGGCCTTCAGATCCCTTTCTCAGAAGCTTTATCTCTCCTGCCAGTTGGGGGACTGTGGCTGGTTTTCCCCATGAGACCTATTTTGTATTAAACAGGAAAGCACAAACAAGAACCAATACCACTGCCCAGAACAGAGAAAATTATTTGAATGCTTCCTGTTACAATAGTGACCACCACAGAGGAGTGTTCTTCAGTTTATGAGACTTTTTTCTGAGTCCAAGAGTGTGGCAATCTGTGAGGTTTTCATCCTGACTTTGTCTTTCTACCCTTTGCATATCATCCTGGGATGGTATGGGCATGTACGTCTGTTGTTTCCCAATCTCACCACCAAGGGGCGCTCGAGATGAAACAGTTCTGTCTTGGGATGTACCACTGAAGTGTAGCGGTGGGAACACCCACTCTGGAAGGTACCATTGCGAGAGTGAGTGTGAAAAAACAGAGGGTGCCCTGACACTGCGTCGGGCATCGACCACAGTTCCCAGCGGAGGCACTCATAGCGCCACTGGGTCCAACGGCATTCGCTTCACTTCGTCTTCCCACCGCATTTGAATTAGAGTGGACACCGATATTAAGCTGCAACTTTGTCTGTTTTCCAACTCCACCCCTTCGTTTCTACATGGTCTCAACGAACGTGGGGATGGGTACAGAGCGAGAGATTGGCTGCCGCTTTGAGGGTACGGCGACCGGGAGATTGCCGGAATTAGCTCTTCCGGGGCGCGAGTCCACGCGGAAGTCCGGCTACTCCCGCCCTCCTTCGTCTCCTGCTCAGTTCCCATTGGCTGCCTGTCTTAGACAGGCACTGCGGTCGCGGAGCTGGAACTCTGGGCGAGAGGCGTGTGTATACCAGTGCGCCTGCGTTCGATTACGCGGCTTTTCAGAGTGTGCAGTTTTTCTCCGAGTTTTACCGCTTTTCCTGAAGGGGTTGAATCGCTGCCTTGGTGAGTGGCGAGGTTTGGCACAGTCAGTGGCAGTGCAGAGTGACGGTGTTTCAGTCTTACTTAGCTCTCACTCAGTCTGGATCATATGGCAACGCGCTGTAAATCGCACAGATGCATGCAATTCATGACCAGGGAGAGGTCTCTGGGCTTGTTTCGTGTCTCTCCCTGGAGAGTAACCTGTGTCAGGGAGCTTGGGGTTGTGTATGGCTGCGTATGACATCACAGATGCTGTTTGGGGTACATTTGATCTCTCTGAGCCATTGGACAGGAAGGTGGGTGATGGGATATTTGATTTGAGTGGATTTTGCGAGCCATAGTCTAAAGCCTCTAGGATGTGTGTGCCTGTATGCCGGGATGTGCATTTTTGGAGCTTTCGGGCCTTTGAGTCCCTGGGTGTGTGATCGCTCTGTAGGCGTCTGCTCCCCAGAATGTGAGATCGCTGAGGTTTTGATTCTGGGTCCCAAGTTGTGATGTCTCTGAGCTGCTTTGAGGAGGGGTTTGTCTTAAGGTGTAAGCTATCAGCTGCTTGGGGTCTGTGCACAGGGTGCAGGATTTCCATTTGTCTGGGGACTTTATCTTCAGGTATGATGTTCTTGAGTTACTCAAAGTTCTGTCTTTATACTTAGGGGTTTCTGTATTAGGTTAGTAAGTGTCCGGAGTGGTTCGGAAGTCAGTCTCCATGAGGTGAAGTATCTGTGCAATTCTCATTTGTTTCTGTCTTGAAGACCTTGGTCTGTTTGGAGGCTCTTTGTCGCACTGTGTTTGGTCTCTGTCGTGTTTGAGGGTCTGAGACTCGAGTTGTGAGCTCTCTGTGCAGATAGTCAGTGACCTGTTTTTGGTGTCTCTCGGTATCTACCTGAACTGTTTGGAGTCGTTGTGTTAGAAATAAAGCTTCTTGCGTTCTTGGCTGTGAGGTCTCTGTCCTGGAACTGAGGATTTGGAAGCAGGCAGATATGATTCTGAAGCCTGGAAGCTGACATGCCGACTGTGTGTTGTTGAGCGTGTCACTCGTCTCCTGGAATCTCAGTATGTATGATAATTAATACACTGGGGCCAGTGTCCGTCTTGGAGGGCACCTGTGTATGTTAGCAATGTGTGTAAAGGGGCCTGGCTCCCGACTGTCCTTCAGCAAATGTTTTCTGAGCACCTGCCATATACCAGAGCCCTAATTCGAGGAGTTTGTAACAGGACAAAACAGACCAAGTCTCTCATTTCATAGACCTGTTAGTCAGTAAGTAAATCAAGGGTGGCAGGCACTATGAAGAAAGATAATGCTAGATCAGGGGAAAGGGTGTGTGCAGGTATGATATTATTTTATTCAAGATAATGAGGGAAAGTCTCCCTGAAAGATGGCAATTAAGCAGAGATGTGGAGGAAGTGAGTGAGCAGGCCATGGGCTTACCTAGGGGAAGAGCATTCCAGGCAGAAGGAACAATAAATGCAAGAGTCCTGGCAGGGAAATCTACTACTTGACATGCTTCTGAATGTCAAGGAGTCCTGTGATGCTCTGGGTTTGGCATGTTTCAGTGGGTTTAGCACTCATTGAAAGGGTCTTGTGCTGCTATCTCTGTTTTTCCCACAATTTGTGGTCAGCCGCATTTCACAGATGAAGGACTCAAGGCTCCAACGTGTGCCCTGCACCTTCTCTCCTAGTTATACCTGAAATTAGGAGTGAAACCTTCTGGTCTGTGATGAGAGACAGAGAGCTTGAGTATACCAGCTTCAGGGATGATAGCATCCATGCTGAATGTCAGTCAACCAGCGGATATCAGTTATAATGTGGGAACCGTGCCTCATAATATTTCTACTCTTGATGGAGGGCAGGACTTAAGTTATAAGAAAGCAACTATGGCAAAGGAGGGAGGCAGGAAGGGGAAGCTGGAGGACAATGAGAAAATAAAAACCAATGGCTTCAGCACATTGCTTGGATTTGCCCCATTTTACCTTGAGTAACTGATTGTACTAGAATATAGTCACCTTTTCTCTTTCCCTACCCATTTTTTCCCCTCCCTTTCTCTTTTGTGCCAAGGATACCACCTGGGCCTGGAGATTTCTGTAAATTTTTCAACTAGAAGCTCAGTTTTTCAATAGATTTTCTATTTCTTTTTGGCTGAACTTAGTTCCTTTCACCAAACTTGCCAGATGTCGTTATGTAGAATCATTCACAGAATCCTTTTAATTTCTGTGGGATCTGAAATCTATTTTACTCCCTATATTGGTAAGTGTTGTCTTTAGTTATCTTGCTTTCTTTGTTGTATATGAGTAGAAGTTTATGAATGTGTATTGATGTTTTGAAAGAGCCAACTTTGGGGTTTGTTGATCATCTCTATTTTTGTTTTCTCATAGCTGTTCTGATTGCTATTTCCGTTATTTTGCTGACAGTCTTGCTCCTAAAGGGGTTTAATAAAGTCCCTGAGAGGTTCCCAAGCATAATGAAAAGTGACAGATTCTAAGGCACTCTTGTAGCTGCACTAAGTGAGATTCACTGAGTGCAGATCATGAAATCTGCTTTTTTTTTTTTTTTTTTTAGAATTCCTCAGTTCTGATTGACATGGACAACTTGTCTAGGCACTACCAGAGCAGAGGAATGGTCTTATTTTGCCTCCTGCCAGGCTCTGTCTCCATTGTGAGCTTGTGTAGGTGACAGGGGTTTGCTGCCTTCTCTGATGCACAAACCCACGACCTCCAGTCTAGGAGACTCGCTGACATGCTGCTGGCTGTTGTGAGGAGGCTCTCAGACCATTGATTCTATAAAACCTCCTGATTCCTGTCTTGCCAAGCCTCTATCTGAAAGATTTCTGAAGAAATCAGATTTCTATTTAGTGTGCCTTTCCATGATGTAAGATCAGTTTGTGTTATATGGTAGCTTTTATTTGACATTTTTTTTTAGCATGAGTATTCACCTCTTCTTATGGGCATATTGTGAAGCCTAAATGCAACACTGAGGTTTCATCATGTGCTTACATGGAAAAGTTTAGTGCATATTCTCTATGAAATTATAAGTCCAATAACCCCTTCATATGATCTGTATAATAACAGGAAATAAGTGGTCACTGGACCGTTGTAGAACATGAGTATATAAAGTTTTAAAAACCTTATAGAGGGAAATTTAAAGGCTGAGATCCCGCATCACATAGTTTGTTTGTTTGTTTTGGCATTCTTTTTATCAAGTCTAATTCTCATGGATCAAATTCTGCAAATCTGAATCTGATGAAGACATGAAAATGTTAATAGTCAGACTTTCATCAGTAATGCTTTATTTTTTGTGTAGTTTTCACATTGCCAGTTTTAGTCTGTTTCTTATTTCTTCCGCTAATATTCATGATTTTTAATCCAAGGGTGATGGTATGGGTATTTTCTGAGGTAAATCTTGAGATTGTCAGCCATGTTTTTGGATGGAGAGTCTGAGGATGGGGCACAGGCGCTAGAGAGCGGAGTTGGGGTGGGAGGGGAAAAGGATGGGGGCAGGGACAGGGGGGTGTGAGTGCAAGCAGCAATGGAAGTGAAGAGAGGCAAGAAGATAAGCTCACCCTTCTAAACCGTGTTAGCTCTCCATATGTGCATGTATAATAAAGTCTTTGAGTACTCATCACAACACTATGAGGTAAGCATTTTTAATGCTATCATCCCTTTCGGCAGCTGAGGAAGCAGAAACATGTTGCAGTTAACAGGTGAATGAATTTTGCCAAAAGTCACCTCCCTGGAAGAGCTGAGTCAGGTTGGTGCCCAGGCCAGAGAGGAACAGAGACGTGTTGTATTGACCCGCAGTCTGGAACACATTGCAGTATCTAGTGTACTCTGGATCAAAAGGCAGACTAACACGTCTGTCTGCAGGAAACTTTACTGTGTATGGATCTGTGTGTGGATTGAACACAGTGTCTCCTAAGTGCATGAAAGACCATGGGGTGTCATGTCAGCATGCACACATCACAGAGAACAGTTTCTGGTCCAAACGAACGTCTCAACATGTGTTTCCTCTGACCAACATTAGTGGAGCACCCTCATTATTATGGAAAGTAGCATAACCATAGTATAATATAATGATAAACAGAATAACAGATACAGAATCATGAAGACATTAACTCCCCTCTCTCATACTTTTTAAAAATGAAGAGAACAGAACCTGGAAGGCAACAGACCGCATATTAAGTTATTTTTTCCTCTCTAGTGTGACATTCTAGATAATTTCCAAGTAACCTTTTTTTAGCTTTTTAAAAAATATTTATCATTGATTGATTATTATTTACAGTATTGGTTTGATTTATGTCACACATCAACCTGAATTAACCGTAGGTGTAGGTGTACATATGCCTGTTCCCTCTTGAATCCCTCCCACTTCCCAATCATTCCCACCCCTCTAGGTTATTACAGAGCCCCCATTTGAGTTCCCTGAGTCATACAGCAAATTCCCACTGGCTATCTATTTACATATGTTAGTATAAATGCATCCATGCTACTCTCTCCGTTTATCTCACCCACTCCCTCTTCTCCCCTACCCTTGTGCATAAGTCTGTTCTCTGTCTGTGTCTCCATTGCTGCTCTGTGAACAGGTTTATCAGTACCATCCTTCTAGATTCCTTATATATGCATTAATACACGGTATTAGTTTTTCTCGTTCTTTCTTCACTCTGTATAATAGGCTCTGGGTTCATCCACCTCCTTAGAACTGCCTCAGATGCATTCCTTTCTTTCTATAGCTGAGTAGCATTCCATTATATATATGCGCCACAGCTTCTTTATCCATTCCCCTGTCAATGGACATCTAGCTTGCTTCCATGTCTTGGCTACTGTAAATAGTGCTGCAGTGAACACTGGGGTACGTGTGTCTTTTTCAGCTTTGGTTTTTGAAGGGTATGTACCTAATAGTGGGATTGCTGGGTCATATGGTGGTTTTATTACTAGTTTTTTTTTTTAAGGAATTACCATACTGTCTTCCATAGTGGCTATATCAATTTACATTCCAGAAGTGTAGAAGGGTTCCCTTTTCTCCACACCCTCTCCAGCACTTGTTGCTTGTGGATTGTTTAATGATGCCCATTCTGTCTGGTGTGAGGTGATATCATATTGTAGTTTTGATTTGCATTTCTCTAATAATGAGCTTCCCTGGTGCCTCAGATGGTAGAGAGTCTTCCTGCAGTGCAGGCGACCCGGGTTCAATCCCTGGGTCAGGAAGATCCCCTGGAGAAGGAAATGGCAACCCACTCCAGTATGCTTGCCTGGAAAATTCCATGGACAGAGGAACCTGACAGGCTACAGTCCATGGGTTCGCAAAGAGTTGGACACGACTGACCAACTAACACTGTAATAATGAGTGATGGCGAGCATCTCTTCATGTGTTTATTAGCCATCTGTATGCCTTCTTGGGAGAAATATCTGTTTAGGACTTTTGCCCACTTTTTCACTGGGTGGTTTGTTTCTCTGGTATTGTCTTGTATGAGCTGTTTGTATGTTTTGGAAATTAATACTTTGTCAGTTGTTTCATTTGCTATTATTTTCTCCCATTCTGAGGGTGGTCTTTTCACCTTGTTTATAGTTTCCTTTGCTATGCAAAAACTTAAATTTAAATAGTGCTCACTTATTTATTTTTGTTTTGATTTCCTTTATTCTAGGAGGTTTCTCGTAGAGGATCTTACTATGATTTATGTCATACAGTGTTCTGCCCATGTTTTCTTCCAGGAGTTTTATAATTTCTGGTCTTACATTTAGGTCTTTAGTCCATTTTGAGTTTATCTTTGTTTATGGTGTTAGGAAGTCTTCTAACTTCATTCTTTTGCACTTAGTTGTCCAGTTCTTCCAGCACCACTTATTGAAAGTGCTGTCTTGTTCCCATTGTATATTCTTGCCTCCTTAGTCAAAGATAAGGTGCCCATACATGTGTGGGTTTCTCTCTGGGCTTTCTATCTTGTTCCATTGGCCTATACTTCTGTTTTTCTGCCAGTAACGTACTGTCTTAATGACTAACTTTGTAGTATAATCTGCAATCAGATAAGTTTATTCCTCCGGCTCCATTCTTCTTTCTCAAGATTACTTTGTCTATTCAGAGTCTTTTGTGTTTCCATACAAACTGTGATATTTTTTGTTCTAGTTCTGTGAAAAACACCATTAGTAATTTGATAGGGATCACATTGAATTTGTAGATTGCATTTGGTAGTATAGTCATTTCCCACAAGCTCCTCCTTCCTCCATTGTTCCATATTGATAGATGACAATCCTCATCTGGGATTGTTGCTGTGACAGTTCCAACACAGTTGTGATTTTGTTAGTTATAATCTCAAGTACCGCCTGCAGTCAGATTGTTCGGTTGAGCATGAAAATGGGGGTCCTGTATCCCCAACTCTCATCTTTGCCCCAGTTTTGTTTTCCCCTAGCTCGAGGAATCATTTTTCTCTGTGTCTCAGGTTGTCGCAAATTGGGAACACCAGTGTCTCCCCTGGTGTCGGGTAAGAGGAAGAAACCAGACTGAATTATTCCTATGGTGTAGGTTCCTCCACATCTGGATGGGAGCCCTGAGTAGGCCCTTCTGCCACAATTCCAAAAAGACCCCTCGGGGCTGCCATAAGTCTGGGTTTGTGGAGTAAAGATGCTTCCAATATGGGCTAATGCCTGGGATTGCAAGAAAGCGATTAGTATCAGGTTGATTTCCTGTACAGTTTTGCTCTAGAATCCCAGAAGTGGAGTTGAAGGGAGTGCAAGTGTGATTTCCATTCCCTCCTTTTTGGGGAGCCCAATACCAGGTTGGGGCCCCTGGCCACCATGGAAGTTTCTTACAGGTATCATTATAGACCAGGGTTCTTCTGCATTTTGTTTCTCCAACCCAGGTATAATTTATCCCTTCTTGGCTTAGGCATTCTTTGTCTACTGTTTCCTTGAACACGTTTCAACTCTGAATAGGACCCCCTGCCTGCCTGCTAATTGTTCGATTCCATCAATAGCAGAAAGGCATCTGATCCAGTACATTTCCAGGGCCATGTTTTAAACATCAGAGAACCTCCACAAACCCAGCAGCTAGTGACATTTAATTCCAGGGCCACGTCCTAGGCTAGATGGATAAAAGGATTATTACTAATAGTGGGCATTTCTAACTTATCTTTGAGGGAGGCTCAAAGCTGGTTGTATAGTCCAGAGGACCCTGTCTTTGCACTTGATGCCAATGGGTCTGGCTTGGTTACTTGGGCCTTTAACCATTTGACCACCTCTTGGGGTGGTTCTTTCCTAGCCTGGTCTTGCCCCTCTCCCCTACCCCATCTGATATCCCAAAATGAGTCTGTCGAGCCTATCAGGCCATTTGTCTTGGGGTGCCATAGCACGTTAGGCCATTCACACTGTGGACTCTAATTTCTCCCTCCCAGTAATGCTTCCCTTCCCTAGTGCATGGGAAAGCTGAACTATATCATGTGGTTGGTTTGTATGTACAGTCAATGAATCCTTGGGCCCATTTACCCTCATAGTAGAAAGACTCCATACATGCTGGCTCTCAGATGAGGAGGGGATTTTACAACTTAACAGAACTGTAAGGCAAAAATATGCTGTTTTCATACTTAAGTTGATCACAGTAGGAGGAGACTCCAAAAAACAAGAACTGTGAAGAAGTAGGCAAAGCAGAGAGAGAGTTTTTGGATACAAGTCCACTCTGGGGGAGAGAATAAAGCCCTATTCCAAATAAGATGAATAGGGGGAGTCCCAGACCAATTAATAACCAATACATCTGCCTTTTGTCAGTCCTATTGGATCCTCAAGCTTCAGCCATGCTTTTAGAGACCAGCTTCCAGTGTGGCCAGAGTGGGGCTTTGAGGGTGGGTGTTTCCTTCACTGCAAGGTTAGGCACAGGGGTTCCTCCAGACTAAGGGTCGTTTACCACTTCTCTTGGCTATCAATCGGCCTTGCAGGTTTGACTCTGGAGTAATGGATCCAAGCATCTATTCCTGCCACCTTGAGATCAGTGGGGTAGTTAAGTTTAAAGAATAGGGCCCTTTCCACATGGGTTTTAAAGGCTCTTTTGGGCAGTCCTTTACCCATATTCGGTCCCCTGGTTGGTGAGGATGCACTGTTATGCCTAAGGAAATGGGTATTCTATCAATTATCCATGTACGTATTTGAGAGATTGTGTGTCCTAAACCTTGTAGCTGCCTATGTAACTCCAAGTTCCCCAGTTCTCTGGTGTCTCCCCTTAAGTTGACTAGCGAGGGTGGTCGTCCATACAGGATTTCAAATGGTGAAAACCCTATCCCTGCCCAGGGCAAACTCCTCACTTTTAAGAGGGCTGCAGGCAACATGCCTACCCAAGATAAGCTGGTCTCCTTGCATAGGGTTTGTTTGAGGGTTTGATTCACGTGTTCCACTTTCCCTGAGCTCTGGGGATGGTAGGCAGTATGCAATTTCCACTGGGTTTTCAAAGCCTTTGCCACCTGTTGTTCTGCATCAGCTACAAATGCCGGTCCGTTGTCTGACCCTATGGTCAGAGGCATTCCATATCTGGGGACAATGTCTTTCAGGAGTGCCGTGGTTACTTGTCTTGCTTTTTCAGTTTGGATAGGAAAGGCTTCCACCCAGCCTTAAAAGGTGCAGATAAAAACTACACGGTATCTAAATCTTGATTTGAGGTGATTTCAGTGAAGTCTGCTTCCATATCCTCAAAGGGGGATAGTCCACAATGCTGTGTCCCTGCCGACCTACTAGGGCCCTGGCGAGCATTATTTTGTAAACAGGTTACACATCGCTGGGAGACAGAAGAACAGAGTGCGGGGAGGTGAGCAGTGAGATAGTATGGGCCTAGCAAAGTCTCTAAGGCAGTCTTGCCCATATGGGTCAGTTCATGTTGCTGGTGCAATAGCTTGTAGGCAAGTTGTTCCAGAACATAGACTCGTGGTCTTGTGTGAGCCACCATCCCGTCTTGGCCTTGGTTCCCCCTTCCATTTTTATCCATTTTTCCTCCTCGGGAGAGGACCTGGGGGCAGCTGGTATCTCCAGGGGTAGCAGGACTATTTGTCTGGTGGCTGCATCAGCATGACGGTTCCCTTTGGCCACCGGGTCACCTCCCTTCTGGTGACCTTTTCTGTGGACAACTGCCACTTCCGTTGGTTCCCATACTACTTCCAGAAGTTTCAGGATTTCAACTTGGGGTTTGATCCCTTTCACTCCTGCTGTAAGGGGTCCTCTTTCCTTGTATAAGGCTCCGTGGACATGTAGAGTAGAGAAAGCATACCGCAAGTCTGTATAGGTATTGACTCGCTGCTCTCAGCTGAGTTCCAGGGCCCTGATTAATGCCCATAACTCCACTCTCTGCGCTGACCATCCTTGAGGAAGCACCTCTCCTTCCTCCACGTCAGAGTCAGACACTACAGCATACCCAGCCATCTTCTTTCTGTTTTCCCTGTAGCTGCTACCATCAGTATATAGGACCAGGTCTGGGTTGTGGCTTGTGAGTCAGGTCTGGTCTATTAGAAAATACTTCATCTAGTAATTCCAAGCAATCGTGTTCCAAGGGCCCTGCTTCTTTTGGTAGAAAGATAGCTGGTTATAGAGTTTGTACAACTTGCAGTTTTACTGTGGATGTTCTCATAGTAACCTTGATACTGAGTCATCCATGCATGTGTGAGCCAGTGGTGGCCTCTGCTATCCATCAGGGTTACAACTGAGTGTATGACCTTAACATTGAGGTTTTGCCCCAACATTAATTTGTCAGGCTCCCTCACTAGCAAGGTAGCGGCTGCTATTGCTCGGAGGCAGGGTGGCCATCTATTTAGGCAAGTAGGCCACTGGCCTTTGCCAAGGCCTGAACTTTTGGGTCAAGACTCCCAAGGCCATTTTGTACTTTTCATGACCACAGAGATTGAGCTCTCTGGTTACATTGGGAAGCTCTGGGGCTGAGGCATCAGAGACTTTGGCCTTAATTGTTTGAAATGCCACCTCTTGGCTCCCATTCAAAGGGAGCCTTTTCTTCTCCTTTCAGGGCCTCATATAGGGGTCTGGCCAGGTTTGAACATCCAGGGATCCATATCCTGCAGAATCCTGCTGCTCCCAGGAGCTCGTGGACCTTCTGGCGAGTGGTAGGGGGAGGGTTGGCGCAAACGGCTTGTTTCCTTTCAGTTCCCAGCATTCGCTGGCCCCAGATGATGTTAAAACCTGGATATTTGACTTGTCTCATACAGATTTGTGCATTTTTCTTTGATACCCGGTACCCAGCTTCCATTAACAAGGAGATGAGGGCCTTTGTTCCTTCTAGGCATCAAGCCTGTATTGTGCTCAATGACCTATTTCAGCAGGACACAGTCTAACTCCTGTGCAGGAAATTTCACAAAGTCAGTGGCCAAAGCTCCGCTGAAGAGAGTAGGGGAGTTCTTGAAACCCAGAGGAGGCCTCAGCCAAGAGAGCTCTTCCTTGTTTCTGATATGTGGGTTTCCCCATTCAGGGGCAAATAGTGGTTGGATGACAGGTGCAAGCTGGAGGCAGAAGAAGGCACCTTTCAAGTGCCAGCAAGTAAACCATTCAGCTGTGGAAGGGATCAGTCCTAGCAGGGTGTAGGGTTTAGGCACTGCAGGGAGCAGAGTAATTGTTGCCTCGTTTACAGCTCTTTAAGTTCTGGATGGTAGTCATGTGTCCCTGGCTTCTTCACAGGTAGTAGTGGTGGGATGTTCCAGGGTGACTGGCATTTCATCAGAAGTCCATGTTGGAGTAGTCTGTCTAAATGAGCCTGGATTCCCAGCTGGGCCTACCGGGGAATTGGATACTGTTGTAGTTTTACGGGCTGAGCTCCTGCTTTCAGATCCATCAGGATGGTAGCAAGGGGTTTTGCCAAACCCAGGGCATTTTCCTTGGCCCAAACTGGTGGGTACTTAGTCTCTGATTCAGGAGGAATGGTCCCTTCTCCTGTAAGGGACAAATACAGGCGCAATTCTTCTTCTCATCTTACAGCAAGAGTCATAATCAAGGAGGAGGGTGGGCCTGCTAGCTTTAGGAGAGGTTACCCATCAGCAGAAAAGGAAATCTGGGCCCCCATCTTAGCAAGCAGGTCTCTTCCCATCAAGGGAATAGAGCAGGCGGGCAGGTACAGGAATTCGTGCTCTACCTCATGGCCCCTCAGTCAGCATTGTTGAGGACTGCAAAATGGCCTGCTGGTCTAGGTGCCTGTGGGTCTGGGTGCCTGTGCCCCGATGATGGTAGTTTCTTTTCCCGATAAGGGGACTATCTCCTGGGTGACCACGGAATGCTCAGCACCTATGTCCACCATAAAGTCAATTGGGAGGCCCCCTATTTGAATTCTGACCGTGGGCTCTCAGGGACCCAGTTGGAGAGAGTCCAGTCCCCTCTAGTTTGATTCTGCTTGAGCTAGCCCGATCAGATTAGTGCCGGGTGGCTTGGGTTAATACTGGCTCAGTGGGCCTGCTGCTTTGGTTTTCTTCTCAGGGCGACTGGGGCACTCATTTTTCCAGTGCCCCTTTTCCTTGAAATAGGCACAATGATCGCGGCTGAGGGGAATTATCTTTTTCGGATCTGGGCCCCTTGCCTTGCGGTGTGGTCCTACTAGGGGTGCACGCTTTGACAGGGCAGCTACCAACGGTGCAACTTTTTGCTTCATACACTTTTTGCTGTTTGGTTGTGATTGACAGACTTTGTTGGCAAAGCATTTCTATGGCATTTTCACCGGCAAAGCCTTCTAACATCTGTAATTTTTTTTTTTCAGATGTCCGATTGGGCCTGTCCCTCAAAGGCTGAATTTATCATCCGTTGATTTTCAGTGGTTTCAGGATCAAAACAGGTGAAAACCCAGAAGGCCTCTCGCAGCCTTTCGTAGAAATCGGCCAGGCTTTCATCTGGATCATGTAGCACCACAGTGGTCTTAGCCATGTTAGCAGGATTCTTAGCCCCACCTTTTACCCTTTGTAGGAGAGAGGGCTTGTGGATATCTCTCCAACTGGCTTCTACCCCGCTCTTTATTGGGGTACCAGTGAGGCTCTTCCTCTGGGAAGTTCTCCCAAGCTCAGTTCTCCACATCTATTGGGCCCCCTGGGGCATTGGCCTGGAGCCATTTTCTAGCCTTTGTCATGACTCATCCACATTCCTCTGTATTGAATAGGGTGAGGAGATGCTGCAGGCAGTCTCCCCAGGTGGGGCAGTGGGTCTGGAAGATGGATTCTAAGACACCAATCACCGCTTGGGGCTTTTCAGAGTATGAGGGGTGTGCTGTTTCCAGTTAAGGAGATCAGTCATGGAAAAAGGCTGGTAGTCAAAAATGGGTCAACAGAGCAGAAACTGTGAGCTTGTTTATGTCTCTTGATGTAATTGTAGATTTGTGGGACCACTGTCCGGAGATTTCACTGGCCATCCTTTCCTCGTTCCTGTTTTGGACAGGGGCGCCACAGAGATACACTGACCAGTCTCCCCGAGCCTGTGGATGCCTCGTGCCTCCTCCTCTTGTTGCTCCAAGTCTCATGTTCTGTCACCTTCCTCTCTGCCTCTGATGTGAGCCAGGCACATGCACACACACAGAAAGACACACAAACACAGGCAACATAAGCATACCTGTGTAAACACACACGAGGAAGGCACAGTGACACAAACAGGGAACACAGGTGTTTCAGTAGCTGAGGATGCCTGTGTCCAGCAATATGGGAGATGGTGTCAGTAGGCACCCTGTCCTGCCCTTTTGGGATCCCTGTCCATTTCTTCTGCCAGCTGTTCAGTATTATCACCACCTAGCCTTAAGTCATTTCCAACTTTACCTGTGTGGTGGTGGTGAGAGGCCAATCAGTGGATGTGGAAATTCACAGAAGACCCCAAAGTCAGCACAAAAGTGCCAAGGGACAGTCATTCCAACTGGTGGCGCTTTCCAGGAGGAAGGTCAGGACTTAAGGGCCCAGGGGAATCTCAAACTCAGTGAGCAGCAGGAGGCCTGGGGGTGGCTCATCCTAGGGAAAGATGGTTCTGACAAAGGTGCTTGATTCACCCTGTCTCTATCAGAATCACCTAGGACTCTCTCATCTTGTAATCACAGCTTCTTCGAGTGAGGCTTGGACACACAAAGTCCCCAAGACTCCATTCTCAGCCTGTCACTTGCTACCAGTATGACCTGAATCCAGGCTCCACATCCAGCCTGCATGAGCCTGAGCATCCACATTTGGGAAAAGAGAGTGTCCCAGCCTCTATGTGGCTGCCCCTTCAGGGCCCACCTTTGACCCCCTCACAATCTGTGTTTCTGTCAGTAACCTCTTGTGGCAGGATCTACCTCCATGGAAAGTACTGCAGGAGGTCGAGCCACACGTTTTTGCTGATTATCTGCTGGAAACATGAACAAGGTCAGCATGGGGCTCACCAGGACCCGAACCCTTCGTGAACAGTGAAGAACTCCAACACGAATCACCAATTCCGCAGAGGCCCAGAGCAACGCCATCTCAGCAGTCCTGTTTGATCATGGGCTGTTGTGATCCAACAACCAGTTGAGGAATTTAAAGCTGCTGGCTTCCAGCCTGTGGCTTGGAGCTCCCCATTTATAAACCCAGAACCAGTGGACTGGAGTGGAATGACAGGGCATATATCCTGGAGGAAATGGGAGGCAGGGAAGGATCGTGCAGGAGGAGCATCCACTCCCTTCCCCACCCACCCACACCACCCTGGGAGGCAGGTTGTATCAGTGATATTAAGATAGTACTCCTTAAGGGTCAGTGTGTTCCTGAAGTAGGGTTTGCTGCGAAAAGCAACTTAGCAGCGTGCAGCGGGACCAGGGATGCCTCAGTTCCTGCACCTGCCAGGACCAGGAGGAGGGGAAGTGTGCAAGTTTCTAGGGTCCAGAGCTTGCCTGCAGGGCAGGCCTCAACAGCTTCTGCCTCTCCACTCCAAGTGCTCACACCACATAAGATGGTCCCCCACTTCCCTGCCCAGCTCCCCTACCCACCTGTCCTCATTCTCCCTCACTGACCTTCAAGTGGATCACGTAGCTAAGCAAGAGTTCAGCTTGTTCACTGATCATGACGTATAGTTGGTGGTTGTTCACAATCCGCTGCAGGTCAAGGAGCCAGTCATTCTACATGCCGGGCCAGGTAGAACCACAAACAACAGGGCTAGTCTGGGGAGGAACAAGTGAGAGGGTAAGAGGCAGGGAAGCTAGGGGCCCGCCAACGGAGGAAATAGGCTGCAAGTGTCAGGCATTTTTATCTCTCTCTCAAGGAGTTGGAGGAAACAAACTACAAGCGTCAGATTTTTTCTGTGTAGAAAATTAAAAGGAGGTTTCTTTTAAAATTCTGTGTTGCCATGATGACACCTGGTTCCACCTGAACTTAACTTTTCTCAAACCTTGAGCTAACCTGTGTTTTTCTTATGGAAATGTTTTTCTTAAGCTATGTTAATGAACTAAGTATTTACCCTAGACTCTGTCTTTCTTCATGTTTGTTCCACCTAAGGCTCAGAAGGGAGAATGCCTCAACAAACCAGTATGTTTTACTCATACAACTTTTCTCCTAATCTGTATTAATAAGACTATGTATTTGCTTAGAAACCTACCTTTCTTCAAGATTCATGTCAATCATTTTATGGCCCAGGATGACTCACCTTGTGCCAATGTTATCTCAAGACACATGTTGTGGGTGAAGGGCCTGGTGCCACTCTCTGTGTGTTGAGACATTTCCTTTCTCTAATTAGCAGCCTGCTATTTGGTATATAACTTCCTGCTAAAGACTAGCAGGGGGCACTCTTTCTGCCCCCTTCTGATGTCTATGTCAGAATCTTACTCTATCTCTTTTATACTTTAATAAAACTTGATTACACAAAAGCTCTGAGCGAACAAGCTTTGTCACTGGCCCCGGATTGAATTCCTCTCCTCCCCAGGCCAAGAATCCAAGCGTCTTTCATGGCTGAGTAACAGCCTTTCACAGGGACACTGGAACAGGCCTCTGCAAGCGCTCTGGGCACTGACGCTTGCCTGCCCACCCCACCAAGGTCCCCAGCCAGTGCCGTAACATCAGACATGCTCACGGCTCTTGGTCCTTGGGCTCTTGGTCTCCTGTGGTCTTCAGCGTCTGAAGTTGTCTGCATTTGCAAAGGGAGGGTCTGTTACCACTTCTGACCTCTTGACTGGCTGGTGTGTGCTGAGTAGTGGCATGTCACTGCTTAGAATGTCAGGAACTGCAGTCCCTTTGACACACCGTGTCTGCTGGCAAGTGTGTCTGTTGTGTGGGGGTATGTGTGTGTGTGTGTGTGTTTAGCAAGAAAGCCCTAGGTCTCTGACCTGCTCCCTGTCTTCACAAGGGTGTGTCTGGAGTCATCTTGCACTCACAGCAAACGAGACAGCAGCCCCTTCCATCTCCACCTTGGGTGTGGGAAACCTCCTGCTTCTGCACTGCACTAGTGGGAACAACTACAGGGGCTCTGACTGACCGGGATGGGTTGTGGGACTTGCACTGTCTCTGTTACTTCCCGGGATTATCCATAAATACAGTAATAACTCTCTGGGAATGCCACTCTGGCCTAATGTTTCTGGTCACTTCTGATATAGAATCCCCACCTGCGAGGACTGCTCCTCTTCAGATGCAGGCCAAAATGTGTCACCCAAAGTCACGGCTCAGACACCTACAGGTGTTTTGGCCATGCCCGAATTCTGCTCCTGTCATATCTTTGGACCTCCATACCCCCAGCACCCAGTTCCCTCGGCCACCCCTCACCTTGCCTGTGCCCTTGTCCCCACCTCTATTCCTGCTCCGGGTCCTTCTCCTCCTCCTGAGCAGCTGACTCCGAGGAGCAGCAGTCAGGATAGGGCTTGGGCCCAGAAGCCTGCGATGCCTTGGTGGATGACGTGTCTCTGAGCCAGGTGACCCTTCCTCCTCTGATGGTTGTTCCACCTGATGTGAATGTAGGCCCTATGGTCATTCACATTCCCAGAGCTAAACTCACTGCTTGAAGGGCTACTGGTGACTAGCAGCCCCTCCAGCATGGGCCGGTAGATCACTCAGGGCTCCTGGCCTTGCACGTTCTTGCCTCTTCTTCAGCTTCTCTGGCTCCTGTGAGAACAACTGCTCCTCCACCATGGAGTGGTCCGCCACCACCTCCACCCCCTCCATGCTGTCTTTTTCCACCAGCAGCCTGACCTCTCACCCAATCACTGCCACCTCTCCCTCTTCCAGGGCCTCACCTTCCTTTCTTTGCCACCACACTGAAGAGAGCCATGTCCTTGCCTCGTGCACCACCTGGTCCCTGCAACATCCCTAACACCCCCACCATGAGGGCAGGCCCCAGGGCCTCAGTTCCCTGAAGACTTGGCCTCACAGCTAGGAAGATCCAGAGTCCCGGGGTGCTCCCGCGTCCTCTGGCAGCGTCTCACTCTGGACGTGGGCCTGGCTGTGGCTCGAGCTGGAGCAGCTGTGAAGGGGTTGGACATGACTGCACAGCAGGTGGCCTGCTCAGCCGATGCAAATGCTGCCGTCACCCAGTGGCCATAGCTCCTCCTTCTGGGGGTGCCCTGCGACTGAAGAATGCGGTGGGGGACCACCTGGAGCAAGGTGCGCCGGCAGGACAGATTACCCAGGCTAATGGGCCCCTAGGCTGCTGGAGCTGTGAACCACTCCCAGGCTGCTGGGCCCAATCTCAGCCATTGGCAGAGAGGGTAGTGGGTGTCACGCTCCACAGACAGGCCTCTAGCACCAAGGGAATCTCCTCGGTCTCACCCCCACCCCCTTCCCCTGGCCTCTGGGGCTCCAGCGAGTCACGTGATGCCTCTGCTTCTCTGAGTGCCTGTCTCCAGGCACATGCCTGTCTTCCATCTGGCAAAACCCAGGTGGAAGCTGCCATTTCCTTGGCCTCCAGAAATTCAAACTGTGAATTCCCACTTCCATATCCAAAAAAGACACTCCTGTGTCCCACAGGACCTTTAACCTCTGGGTGCTCTCCTAAAGTGTCCAGTGAAAGGCAGGGGGACAATGTGGCTGGATAGTTTCTTCCATTGAGCAGAGAGCCCAATGCGGTCTGGATGATAGGAGAGTGGGTACAAACCCAGTTTGATACAGTTGAGCTCCTTTGCTCAGGGGCACCAGAGCCACAGGGTACAGAGCTCTCTCTGTGTCTCTGTCTCTGCTTCTGGCATGCACTGTTTCTCTGTCCATCTTTCTTTGTATGTAGTAGGGGCTTTTATCTGTGTGTCTCTGTCTCTCTGGCTGGTGCTGCTGCCCTCTGCCACTCTCTGGACACCAGCGCTCATAAAAGACACTTAACCTAGGCATGAAGCCAAAGCTCTCCTCCTGTGTGAGTTGCCCCACGGGAGATCTGACTTTGTCAGTTCACACAGCTGGGGAATGCAAATACTGGGTAATGCAAATGAGAGGCAAACACAGGCGATCTCTGCTGAACCACAGGAGCCAGGTGTCCCTCCCTCCCTCACTTGGTGGACATGAACACCGCAAAGGACTACGGTGGCTTGGCCACACTTTGGACAGGGGGAAAATAGGGCATGCTCTAGCTGGCATGAGGGGACTCCCCGAAAATAGCTTGAATGCCAGTCAGTGAGACGCTAAGGACAGCTCTCCATTAAGGGCCATGACTCACCAGTGCCAGAGGCATTGAAGTCTGCCCATTTAGCGTATACAGGCCCTTTTAAAGTGTTGCTGTTCTCATTCAGCCTCCACGTTGAGAACACACTGCAGCCTACCCTGTATCCCCAGGCCTGTGGGGTCGGGAGCACCAAAGGATCAACTGAAGCCATCCTTTGTATAGTCCTGATATCCAAGCGTTCTGCAGAGTATAAAGAGTGATGTTTTAAACTGGCAAACTCTGCAGATAGCAGCTGCTTATACTGCAAGTCGCATCAGTCAACCAAAGCTTACATAAAAAGCAAGGTGTGCTCATGCTGCTGGTCATTTTGGGAAAAGAATGCTGCTACACTTGAGGACAGAAGGATCTTTGTAGCTGGGTGTCCAAGGGGCTGTAGCCCTGCTCCCTCTTCTGTGCCTGGGAATCCACCCCATTCTGTTTCTTGGCTCCTTTCCATTGTCACTGACTTCCCACTGGTGCTTTCTACCTGCCTATCCTTTCGGTAAGGGATTTAAGGTGCAGCAGCACACTCGGAAAATGAAGGAATTCACATCAAGACATCTTTCAATGAGCAATGTGGTGTCTTCCTCGTGACTGCTATTCACTAATGCCTGGATCCTAAATATAGCAGGCTCTGAACTGGAACCTGTCTCTCACGGTCCCAGGGTCCCTGCATGCAAACAGCCTGCTGTCCTTGCTTCATCCCTGTTCCCTCCCTCACAGGCAGACACTGGCAGAGGGGCACACACACACACCCCACACCTGTGCTTTCCTCAACTTTCTGCACTGCCAGGTAGTTGGAAGTGCCCATCGGATTCCACGGTCACACCCCGTCTCTGCCAGGATGCCTGGGGGTTCACTCTGAGAGCCTAGCTTAGCATGTCATTTGTCTCGCATGGTGCCAATATGTAACACACTTGGAGAGGGAGTGTGCTGGCTGACAGGCTGATCCGAGGCAGCACTAGCACAAGACTTTCCCAGATCTCCTTCTCACATGTGTGGAACAATCTGCAGTGAAGCTGGCTCTCATTCCCATCCTCCTCCTTCTAGTCTCTTCCTTTTTCCAAAGGACTCTGGCCTCTTCAAAATCGGGGGTCCTGCCCTAGCCTCGTCCAGCATTTCCACAGGGTAGCCAATGTACCACAGACTGATGAGTCCACAGACAGTGGTTTTAAATCCCCACATCACTCGATTTATTTCCTCTGGGTGACTCTTCAAACGCACCCCCTCCACTGCTTACTGATACAAACACACAACACAGCAGAAATTGTGAGCTTGGTTATGCCTCTTGATGTAACTGCAGATTTGCAGAGTCACTGTCCAGAGTTGTCACCTGTCATCCTTTCCTCATTCCTGTCCTGGACAGGGGCATCACAGAGATGCATGGACCAGTCTCCCCTAGTCTGTGAACGCCTCGTGCCTCCTCCTCTGGTTGCTCCATCTCTCATGTTCTGTCACCTTCCTCTTGGTGTCTGCAGGGGGCAAGAACCTTGCACACACCCCCCCCACACACACACACATGTGCACCACAAGCACACATGTATAAGGGATAGGGACACAAATGCAAACAGGGAACATGTGGCAGTACATGAAGAACCACTGGTTCATACAAAATATAGAGATTTCCATGTTTCTTATGGGAAAATCTCCATTCTGATCTTCAAATGTGAACTATACCAAAGTCCAACTTCCATGAAGGAGCATTAGCACCTAGATTTTGATATAGGAAATATAGGGAATTCCATATTACGTGGCAGAAAATCGTTGTCTTGATATATGTATGAGAAACACGAAGAATTCTATATTTCATGAAGAAAGAGCAGTGCTGATATTTTCACTTGTGAAATAGGGGCAATACCAATACCATACTGGATCTCCGTATCTTAAGAAAAGCAATGCCTAGATTTTCTTGTGTGAAATGTAGAGTAGCCCAGATTTAATGTAAGAAAATCACCACCCAGTTTTTCATATAGGAAGTACAGAGAATTCCATATTTCATGTAAAAAACTCTGCATACAGATTTTAATACAGTGAAATAAAAAATTCAATATTTCATGTAGTAAAATTAGTATTGAGATTTTCATATGTAACACAGAGAATTCTACTTTTAATAGAGTGAAAATGTCACAGTGATTTTCATATCTGCAATATACAGAATTCTGGAAGGCATGTGGGGAAACTGGTACCCAGGGTTTCCTATGTGATACACATAATGTTCAGTACTTCCTCTAGGAAAATTTGAGCAGAGATGTTCATATGTGATACATAGATATTTCATATTTATATAGAAAATGGATGGCCCTATTTCAAATATGATAGGTAGAGAATTCCATAATTCATATGGGAATAATGGAAGTCATATTTTCATATCTGAAGCATAAAGATTTCCATATTTTTGGACAAATATCTGGGCCAAGATTTTCTTATATTAAATGTGAAAAATCTCATATGACATGTATGAAAATCTGTTTACAGATTTCTATATGTGAAATATAGAAATGTCCTAATTCATGCAGGAAAATCTGTTCCCTGATTTCTATAAATTGAAATATAGAAAATTATATACTTATTTCAGAAAACTTAATTAAGATTTTTGTATACGAAATGTACAGAATCCCATACCTCAATATAGCAGAAAAGACTTTGTTCCAATTATCATCTGTAAAATGTATGTGATTCCATATTTCATTTAGGAAAATCTGCACACTGATTGGCATGTGTGAAACATACAGAATTCTGTATTCTACATTTGAAAATCTATGCCCACAAAAGCCATGGTAATATTTTCATATGTGTTCTAGAGAAAATTTAATGTAGGAAAAAGAATGTCCATATATTCAAAGGTTTAATATGGAGAATTCCATATATTGTGTAGGAAAATGTGCTCACAGATATTCATTAATGTAACATAAACAAGTCAATATTTCCATCAGAAAATCTTTATCCAGATTTTCATAGAGTGTATTCCATATATCATGCAGCACAATGTGTGCCTAGATTTTCAAATGTGAACTATAGAGAATTACATACATTTAGTGCAGAAATAATAGCACTCATATATTTCTATGTGAAATAAGAGTATTGCATATGTAAATCAAGGAAATCTGGGCCCAAATGTCTTTATGTGAAGTATAAAATATACCATATTTCAGGTAAGATAATCTGTACCTTGATTTTCATTTTTGAAATGTACAAAGTTTCTATTTCATGAGTGAAAATTTGCATCATGCTTTCATTTTTGAACTATTGGGAATATACTTCATGTCAGAAGATCTTAATGGAGATTTTCATATGGAAAATATATAAAATTCTATACTTCAAGCAGGAAAATGTATGCTCAAATTGTCCTATGTGAGATATACACAATTCCATATTAATGTAGGAAAAAGTGTGCACAGACATCCAGATGTGTAACATCCCATAAGCCATGTATTACAGCCAGAAATATACAACTAGATTTTCAAAAGTGAAATGCAGATTTTGTATTTCACGTAGAAAACCCTGAACCCATATTTTCATATGTGAAACATAGAAAAGTACAAAAGTTCCTTCATGCAGGAAGATCATCCTTCAGGTGTACATATGCATGAACTAGGGCATCCAAAGCCAGTGATCTGGAAGAACCCAGAGGAATAGGGTGGGGAGGGATGTGGGGTGGGCTTAAAGATGTGTTGGACACATGTGTACCTATGGCTCACTAAACTTGATATATGGCAAAAACCATCACAATGTTGTATAGTAATCATCCTGGAGTTAAAGAAATCAATTTAAATTACTGACAAAATAAGAAAGAAAAGCACAAGGAACTCAGTGCTCTGTGGTGACATAAATGGGAAGACAATCATGAAGGGATCTATGTAAGCATATAATTGATTCACACTGATGTACAGCAGAAACTAATACAACAATGTAAAGGAACTATAATCAAATAAAAATTGATTTAAAAATATTACAATGCGACTATACCTCCAGCAGTGAATAAATAAATGGTTTCCCCATTTGCAACATATATGTCTTCAGGGACATTACGCTAAGTAAAATATTTCAGTTAGAGGAAGACAAAAACTTTCTCATCACATGATATTGTTAGCTAAAATACCTGAGTTATAGAAACAGAGAGTTGAATGTGGTTATCAAGGGCTAGCGGAAATGGACCATGATGGTCCAAGGTACCAACTTTAGTCATACGTTGAATAATCTCACCAAAGAAGATACTGTAAGAGGGCAGGAGGAATATGGAGCTCAGGTCCATTAGTGAAGTTCAAAATCCAGCTCCACCAGAGTCAGCCTCTCAGAAGACTTTAGTTAAAGATATATTGCAGGCTTTGCCCAGGGCCCTCCAGGTCCTCTGGCCTTGGGCTGGGGAGCAAGCCAGGGCACCTGAGGACAAGCTAAAGGCTGTGTCTTGCAGCGGCCTGGAGCTGCTTGTTAGAGCCCCTCACTGGCCTGGCCCCAGGTTCAGAGCAATATCCAAGCTCTCCCATCCCCACCTCCATGACCAAATGGTTGGGGCTTCTGCATGAGTCAGTCTACAGGACCCAGCCCCCGCCCACTGGGTAGACTGAGGAGACTGAAGGCCAGCTGCATGCTGGACACCTGGCTCCCTCATTGAAGATGTTTGGGCAAGGTATGGGACCTTGGTAAGAGGAGGGCCCAGAGACTGAGGGCTGCCTCTTCAGCTGGGCCTGGCCACTGTCAGAGGATCAAGACTGGGTGCTGGATGAATGCTCCCAGTCAGGATAACCAGCCTGCCCAGGGTTCCCCTCCTCCTAAACAGGACCTTGGAGTGTGAAAGTCAAGCTTGGAAGCTTTACTTTCAGCATAGGGAATAATATTTGTTCACAATAGGCTTGCATGAACACTGTTACCTCACCGTGATCTTATTTCAGTAGCAGAGGATCTGACAGGAAGACATTTGCAACAGTTAATCACACCCCTCCCTCACCTCTCCCAGAAGTGTGTTTTGCCGAAAACTCTTGGGGAGCTCAGGATTTTTAAAGCCCTATGCCACCCATCTCCTTTCATGGCCCTGCAATAAAACTCTCTCTGCTTTAAGCTCCAATGTTCTGATATCGCTTGGCCTAACTATGTTGGGTACATGGGTATTCATTAACACTAGCCTCTAAAGTCTCATTTTTGTAGAGGGTGACTATCTGAGAGAATGCCTCATTCCAAAACCACATTCAGTCATTAAATTATGGGCAATTTATCATTTTTCCATAGAAAGCAAATTACCAAACACTGATGGCTACAACAAATTACCAGGTGAATTTAGGACAAAATAACTGTGATAAATGTTGTCATCAGGCCTTATTTGAGGACTATATATTATTTTGAAAACTTTGTAATGACTGTGCTTAATAGGATCATTTCAGTTGCTCAGTTGTGTCTAATTTTTTGCGACCCATGTATTTTTTGTGACCATGCACACGAGGCTTTCCTGTCCTTCTCCATCTCCCAGAGCTTGCTGAAAATGTCCACTGAGTTGGTGATCCCATCCAACCATCTCATCCTCCATTGTCCCTTTCCCTGCCTTTGATATTTCCTAGCATTTGTGTCTTTGCTAATCAGTCAGTTATTCACATCAGGTGGCCAAATTTTGGAGCTTCAGCTTCAGCATCAGTCCTCCCAATGAGTATTCAGGACTGATTTCCTTTAGGATTGACTGGTTTGACCTTTGTGCTTTCCAAGGACTCTCAAGAGTCTTCTGCAACACCACGGTTCAAAAGCATCAGTTCTTCAGCATTCAGCTTCCTTTATGATCCAACACTCACATCCATACATGACTACTGCAAAAAACAAGTTTGACCACACGGACCTTTCTCAGTAAAGTAATGGGTCTGCAGTTTAGGTGTGTCATACCTTTTCTTCCAAAGAGCCAGCATCTTCTAATTTCATGGCTGCAGTCACTATCTGTGGTGATTCGGGAGCCCAGGAAAATAAAGTCTGTTACTTTTCCATTGTTTCCCCATCTATTTGCATGAAGTGGTGGGACCAAATGCCATGATCTAAGTTTTTGAATGTTGAGTTTTAAGTCAGTTTTTTCATTCTCCTTTTTCACTTTCAACCAGAAGGTCTTTAGTTCCTCTTCACTTTCTGCCATAAGGTTGGTATCATCTGCATATCTGAAGTTACTGACATTTCTCCCTGCAATCTGGATTCCAGCTTGTTTATCCAATCCTCCATTTGGTATGATGTACTCTGCATGTAAGTTAAATAAGCAACATGACAGTATTCACCCTTGACATACTCCGCTCCAAATTTTGAAAAAGTGCATTGTTCCATGTCCTCTTCTAACCATTGCTTCTTAACTTGCATAGAGATGTCTCAAGAGGCAGGGAAGGTAGGATGATATTCCCATTTCTTGTGATCAAGAACATCTCCAAGAAAAAGAAATGCAAAAAGGCGAAAAGGTTGTCTAATGAGGCTTTACAAATAGCTGAGAAAAGAAGAGACACTAAAGGCAAAGGAGAAAAGGAAAGGTATACCCCTTTGAATGGAGAGTTCCAAAGAATAGCAAGGAGAGATAAGAAAGCCTTCCTCAGCGATCAATACAAAGAAATAGAGGAAAACAATAGAATGGGAAAGACTAGAGATATCTTCAAGAAAATTAGTGATACCAAGGGAAGTTTTCATGCAAAGATGGGCACAATAAAGGACAAAAATGGTATGGACCTATCAGAAGCAGAAGATATTATGAAGAGGTGGCAAGAATATACAGAAGAACTATACAAAAAGATCTTCATGACCCAGATAACCACAATGGTGTGATCACTCGCCTAGAGCCAGACATCCTGGAATGCAAAGTCAAGTGGGCCTTGGGAAGCATCACTACAAACAAAGCTAGTGGAGGTGATGGAACTCCAGTTGAGCTATTTCCAATCCTAAAAGATGATGCTG
This sequence comes from Oryx dammah, assembly GCF_014754425.2. NCBI lineage: Eukaryota > Metazoa > Chordata > Mammalia > Artiodactyla > Bovidae > Oryx > Oryx dammah. The sequence continues at coordinate 21,731,531 of NW_024070207.1, forward strand.
GGAAAGTGCTACCCCCAATATGCCAGCAAATCTGGAAAACTCAGCAGTGGCCACAGGACTGGAAAAGGTCAGTTTTCATTCTAGTCCCAAAGAAAGGCAGTGCCAAAGAATGTTCAAACTACCACACAATTGCACTGATCTCACACACTAGTAAAGTAATGCTCAAAATTCTCCAAGCCAGGCTTTGACAGTAAGTGAACTGTGAACTTCCAGATGTTCAGGCTGCACTTAAAAAAGGCAGAGAAACCAGGGATCAAATTTCCTACATCCACTGGATCATCAAAATAGCAAGAAAGTTCCAGAAAAACATCTACTTCTGCATCATTGACTATTCTAAAGCATTTGACTGTGTGGATCACAACAAACTGGAAAAATCTTAAAGTGATGGGAATACCACTTACCTGTCTCCTGAGAAATCTGTATGTAGGTCAAGAATTAACATGCAGAACTGGACATGGAACAACAGACTGGTGCCAAGTTGGAAAACAAGTAAGTCAAGCCTGTATATTATCACCCTGCTTATTTAAATGTTATGCAGAGTACAACATGCAAAATGCCAGGCTAGATGAAGCACAAGCTGGAATCAAGGTTTCCAGGAGAAATATCAATAACCTCTGATAAGTAGACGACACTACCTTAATGGCAGAAAGTGAAGAACTAAAGAGCCTCTTGATGAAAGCGAAAGGGGAGAGTGTAAAAGTTGGCTTGAATTTCAACATTCAGAAAACTAAGATCATGGCATTTGGTCTCTTCACTTCATGGCAAAGAGATGGAGAAACAATGGAAACAGTGACAGACTTTTTTCTCTCGGCTCCCAAATCACTGCAGATGGTATTACTGCAGCCATGAAATTAAAAGAGGCTTACTCCTTGAAAGAAAAGCTATGACCAACCTAGACAACATATTAAAAAGCAGAGACATTACTTTACCAACAAAGGTCCATCTAGTCAAAGCTATGGTTTTCCAGTAGTCATGTATGGATGTGAGAGACAGACTATAAAGAAAGCTGAGTGCTGAGGAATTGATGCTTTTGAACTGTGGTGTTGGAGAAGACTCTTAAGAGTCCCTTGGACAGCAAGGAGATGAAACCTGTCCATCCTAAAGGAAATCAGTCCTGGATATTCATTGGATGGACTGATGTTGAAGCTGAAGCTCCAATACTTTGGCCACCTGATGTGAACAGCTGACTCATTGGAAAAGATCTTGATGCTGGGATAAATTGAAGGCATGAGGAGAAGGGGACAACAGAGGATGAGATGGTTGTATTGGCATCACCAACTCAATGGACATGAGTTTGAGTAAGCTCCAGGAGTTGGTGATGGACAGGGAAGCCTGGCATGCTGCAGTCCATAGGGTCACAAAGAGTCAGACACAACTGAGCAACTGAACTGAATACTGACTACTCATTTCAACAGAGTAAAGGTCATATACAATAAAGCCACAGGAAACATTATTCTCTATATTGAAAAACTGAAAGCATTTCCTCTCAGATCAGCAATAAGACAAGGATGTTCACTCTTGCCACTCTTATTCAACATAGTTTTGGAAGTCCTAACCCTGGCTATCAGAGAAGAAAGAGAAATAAGAGGATTCTAAATTAGAAAAGAAGTAAAACTGTCACTGTTTGCAGGTGACATGTTACAATGCATAGAAAATCCTAAAGATGCCACCAGAAAACTACTGGAGCTAATCAATGAATTTGGTAAAGTTGAGGATGAAATAATTACATACAGAAACCTCTTGCATTCCTATAGGCTAACAATAAAGGTTCAGAAAGGGAAAATTAAGGAAACAATATCATTTACCATCAAAACAAAAAGAATAAAATACCTAGGAATAAACCTACTTGAGGAAGCAGAAGAACTGTATGCAGAAAACTACAAAACACTGATGGAAGAAATAAAAGATGACACAAACAGATGGAAAAATATACCAAGTTCTTGGATTGGAAGAATCAATACTGTGAAAATGAATATACTACCCAAAGCAATCTACAGATTCAGTGCAATTCCTACCAAGTTGCTAATAGCGTTCTTAGCAAAATTAGACCAAAAATTTTAAGGAAACGCAAAAATACCCCCAAATAGCCAAAGTAACCTTGGGGAAGAAAAATGGAGTAAATGAATTAGACTCGCCAACTTCAAACTATAGTACAAAGCTACAGTAGTCAAGACAGTATTGCAACAGCAGAAAGACAGAAATATAGAACAATGGTACAGGATAGAAAGCCCAGAGATAAACCCCTGCATCTATGGTCACCTAATCTACATCAAAGGAGGCAAGAATATACAATGGAGGAAAGACAGCCACTTCAATAAGTGGTGCTGAGAATTCTGGACAGCTACATGTAAAAGAATGAAATTAGAACACTCCATACACAAAAATGTAACACCATACACAAAAGTAAACTTAAAGTGGATTAAAGGCCTAAATATAAGCCTGGACACTGAAAAACTTTTAGAGGAAAACATAGGAGAAACATTTGTTGACATAAACCACAGCAAGATCTTTTTTGACTCATGTCCTGGAGTAATGAAACTAAAAACAAAAATAAACAAATGGGACCTAATCATATGAAAAAGTTTTTGTACAGCAACAGAAACCATAAACAAGATGAAAAGACAGCCCTCATCATGGCAGAAAATATTTGCAAATGAAGCAACTGACAAGAGATTAATCTCCAAAATATACAAGAATCTCATGCAACTCAATATCAAATGAGCAAACAACCCAATGAAAAAATGGGCAAAAGACCTAAACAGACACTTCTCCAAAGAAGACATACAGATGGCCAACAAACACTTGAAAAGATGCTCAAACTCACTAATTATGTGAGAAATGCAAATCAAAAGTACAATGAGGTACCACCTCAGACAAATCAGAATGGCCAGCATCAAAAATATCTACAAACAATAAAGATCTGTAGAAGATGTGGAGAAAAGTGAACCCTCCTGCACTGTTGGTGGGAATGTAAACAGATATAGCCATACAGAGAACAGTATGGAGATTCTTTTTAAAACTAGGAATAAATCTACCATATGACTCAGCAACCCCGCTACTGGGCATTTACCTGCAGAAAATCATAATTGAAAAAAGCACACGTACCCCAATGTTCATAGTAGCACTATTTGCAATAGCCAGGAAATGGAAACAACTGAGATGTCCATCGACAGATAAATGGATAAAGCAGATGTGGTACATATATACAATGAAGTATTATGCAGCCCTAAAGGTGAATGAAATTGAGTCTGTTGTAGTGAGGTGGATAAATCTAGAGCCTGTTATATAGACTGAAATACGTCAGAAAGAGAAAAACCAATATTGTATATTAATGCACATATATACAATCTAGAAAAATAGTGATGAACCTATTGCAGGGAAAGAATGGAGATGCAGACATAGAGAATGGACTTGTGGACACTGCAGGCGAAGGAGAGAGTGGGACAAATAGAGCAAGTAGTATTGACATATATACATGATCATGTGTAAAGTAGATAGCTAGTGGGATGCTGCTGTATAACACAGGTAGCCCAGCCTGGTGCTCCATGATGACCTAGAGGAGTGGGAGGTGAGCAAGGGAGGGAGGCTCAACAGGGAGGATATATATGTGTAATTATGGCTGATTCACATTGTTGTACGGCAGAAACCAACACAACATTGTAAAGTAATTGTCCTCCAGTTAAGAAAATAAAAATTACAATGAGATGTCATCTCACACCTGTCACACTGGCCATCATGAAAAAATTCTACAAACAATAAATGCTAGAAAAGAGGTATAGAACTCTCTTGCACTGTTGGTGGGCAAGTAAACTGATACAGCCACTATGGAGCACAGTATGGAGGTTCTTTATGAAACTAGGAATAAAACTACCATTTCACCCAGCAATCCCACTACTGAACATGTGCCCTGAGAAAACCATAATTCAGCACTAGCTACAATAACCAGGACGTGGACACACACTAAATGTCCATCAACAGAAAAATGGATAAAGAAGTTTGATATAGATGCACAATGGAATATTACTCAACCATAGAAAGGAATGGAATTGGGGCATTTGTAGTGATGTGGATGAACCTAGAGTCTCTCATATAGAGTGAAGTAAGTCAGAAAGAGAAAACAAATATCGTATATTAACACATATATATGGAATCCAGAAAAACAGTGATGAACCTATTTGCAGGGCAGGAGTAGAGACATAAATGTGGAGAACAGACTTGTGGACACAGGGTGGGTGGAGGGAGAGGGTGGGACGAGTTGAGAGAATTACACTGACATATATACACTACCATGTATAAAACAGATAGCTAGTGGGAAGCTGCTATATAGCACAGGGAGCTCAACTTCGTGCTCTGTGATGACCTAGAGGGGTGGGGAGGGAGAGTGGGAGGGAGGTGTGAGGAGAGAGGATATATGTATACTTAGAGCTGATCCACATTGTTGTACAGCAGAAAGTAACACAACACGGTAAAGCAATTATGCTCCAATTTAAAAAAATAAATATAAAAATAAATAATGACAACACAGAGAGTGAAAAGACAACCTATAGTATGGGAGAAATTATTTGCAAATCATATACACAATAAGGGATGTATCCATAATATATAAAGAAATCTTACAACTCAATCCAAAAATAAACATAGTTTAAAAAATGGGCAGGGGAAGAATAGACTTGAATAGACTTTTCTCCTAAGAAGATATACAAATAGCCAATTAGCACATGAGAAGGTGCTGAACATAATTAATTTCAAAAAAGTGAAATTCAAAGTCACAATTAAATACCACTACACACCCGCTGGGATGTCTACAATAAGACAGATAAAAACAAGTGTGGAGAAACTGGAAGCCAGATACAATGCTGGTTGGAGTATAAAATGGTACAGCTGCTTTCCAAAACAATATGGCAGGTTCTCAGAAGTTAAACAAGAGTGACCATATGACCCAGAAATTCCTCTCCTAGGTATATACCCCCAAAGAAAAAAAGCTTATGTATACTCAAAAAACTTGTATATGATGTTCACAGTAGCATTAACAATAATTGCCAATAAGTACAAACAATAGAAATATTCATGAACTGACAACTGGATAAACATGGTACATTCATACAGTAAATGCTATTCAACAATAATAAAAAATGAAATACATAATGGATGAGCCTTTAAAATCATTTTTAAGTCAAAGAAGCCAGTTATAAAGAATAATATAAAGTATGATTCCATTTATGTAAAATGCTGAGAAAAGACAGACATAAAGTGCATTTGTAGGGGCCTAGCATTAGAGTTTCTCTTTGGATGATTAAAATATTCTTTAAAATTCTTAAGTTGTGTTGATGGTTGCACAATTTTGAGAATATACTAAATATCACTGGCATATTCATGTTCAGGGAGTCTATTGTGTGATTTGTAAATTATACTGCAATAAAGTTGTTAAAATTGATATAAGTAAATAAATTAATTACATAACATTTAGATCCATGTCAGATATTCCAATAATCCCAACGCTTCTCTGGAAATGACTTAGTCCTGTACATGCTGGCATGTCATGCTGAGGGATGATAACTGTATTACTTGTGTGATAACACAGAAAAGTAAGTCAAAATTCTATTCCTGCAACAACACATAGCTCAGTACAAGAGGTTGTTTGGAATGGTTGTTTTTGTCCAGTCGCTCAGTCGTGTCTGACACTTTGCCACCCCGTAGACTGCAGCACGCCAAGCTTCCCTGTCCTTCACCATCTCCCAGAGTTTTTTCAAATTCATGTCCATTGAGTCGATGATGCCATCCAACCATTTTGTCCTCTGTTGTCCCCTTCTCCTCCTGATTTCAATCTTTCCCAGCATCAGGGTCTTCCTATGAGTCAGCTCTTCACACCAAGTGGCCAAAGTATTGGAGCTTCAGCTTCAGCACCAGTCCTTCCAATGAATATTCAGGGTTGATTTCCTTTAGGATTGACTGGTTTGATCTCCTTGCAGTCCAAGGGTCTCTCAAGAGTCGTCTCCAACACCACAGTTCGAAGGCATCATTTCTTCACTGCTCAGCCTTTTTTATGGTCCAACTCTCACATCTGTACATGACTACTGGAGAAACCATAGCTTTGACTATACAGAACATTGTCAGCAAAGTATGTCTCTGTTTTTTAATATGTTGTCTAAGTTTGTCATAACTTTTCTTCCCAGAAGCAAGTGTCTGTTAATTTCATGGCTGCAGTTACTGTCTGCAGTGATTTTGGAGCCCAGGAAAATAAAGTTTCTCAATGATTCCATCATTTCTCCATCTCTTTGCCATGAAGTGATCATACTAAATTATTTATCTTAAATTAATGACTATGAAAGAATTGCTTCCAACTTTTACTTTCATCCTACCTACACTACTATGTTACTCCTCCACAATCACTAGCAAACTTCCTCCATTCTAATAAGCCCCCTGCAATAATTCATGAATAAGTTGCAAGTAATCAGATTAGACTTCTCAGAGCTTTCCAAGCCTAATCTGCCTGTCTTGGACCAGGCATTCTCTGCGATCCCTTCTGCATACATACTCCTAACAGCACTCAGTCCCTCACGTCTGTTCAGGATCTCATGGCTTTTATTAATACTTTCTCAGGGACTTTGCTCCTGCAATTTTCACTCCTCTCCCCTGAACCAGCAGCTACCTCTTCTGTATTGGAACATTCTCTAATGTGGATTTGTTAGGCAGAAACATACACTCTCACTGCATGTCCTTCTGCAGCTACTGGCACCTTTGTATGTTGCTCTTCACAGCAGATTATCTCAACTTATCCTGAGACCATTCTGTCTTCAACCTATTTCAATAAATATGATGCCCCTTCAAATATGATTATCAAAATCATATAGAAAAGCAATTTAACTACAAACAATGCCTAAAATAATTCTGAAGAATTTTGTTAGAGTATACACTATATCTGATTTCAAGACTTACTATAAAACCATGGGAATCAAGACAGTGTGATATTGATCAAAAAGTCAACAGAGTCTGTTAAGAAATTCATACATATATGATCAATTAATTTTCAACAAAGATCCAAAGACAGTTCAAGGTAAAAGACAAACTTTCAACAAAATTTTTTGAGTAATTGGATTCCATAAGAACAAAAATAAACATTTACCTATAACTACCATCACATACAAAAATTAAACCAACATGTATCATAGAACTAAATATGACACCAAAAGTTATAAAACGTGTAGAAGAAAACATAGAAGAAAATATTTGTGACCTTTAGTTAGTGCAGTGGGCTGAATAGTGTGTCTCCAAAACTTATGTTCACCCAGAATCTCAGCATGTGACTTTATTTGGAAATACAGTCTTTGAAGATGTAAATAGTTCTGTTAAGATGGGGTCATACTAGATTAAGGTGGGCCCAAAATCCAAAGAATGGTGCTCTTATAAGAAGAGAAGTGGAGACACAGAAACAAGTGGAGGGGAAATCACCACGTGAAGACAAAGGTGAAGACTGAAGTGATGCACCCATAATCCAAGTAACATCAGGTCTTGCCAGCAGAAGCTAGGAGAGAGGCATGGAACAGATTCTCCCTTAGAGCATCTAAAAGGAACCAACTTTGCTGACATCTTGATTTGGGATTTCTGGCTTTAAGAAGTGTACAGAATAAATTTTTGTTGTTCTAAGCCATCAAATTTGTGATAATTTGTCATGTCACCCCAAAAGTAATATAGTTAAGCAAAGATTTCTTACAAGCACAATCCATACAAGAAAAATTCATACATTAGAATTCAAGATTGCTCTTAGAAAGACATAGTGAAAAGAAAGACAAGCCACATAAAGGGAGAAAATATTTTTAAAACAATTATTTGATAAAATACTTATAACCAGAATATAGAGAAATCCTCAGATCTCAAGAATATAAGAAAATAGGACTTCCCTGGTGGTCCAGTGGTTAAGAATGCACCTGCGAATGCAGGGGACACAGGTTCAATCCTGGGACTGGCAAGATTCCACATGCAAGGGGCCAACTAAGCCTGGGCACTAAAACTGCTGAGCCCACACACCTTAGAGCTCCTGATCTGCAAGAAGAAAAGCCACAGTGAGAAGCCGATGCACTGCAATGAAGAGTAGCTGCTGTTCGCTGTAACTAGAGAGTCGGTGTGCAGAAAGGAAGACCTAGAGCAGCCAAGAATAAACAAATAAATAATTTGAAAGGAATGTTTATAAAAGAAAGAATAGAAATAAACAAGCTAATTACAAAGGGGGCCAAAGTTTGGAATAAATATTTTACCAAAGATATATGGATTGCAAATATACACATGAAAAGATATCGTAGTCATGTAAGGAAACAGCCACCTAAGTCCAAGAAGGCCAGAGAGGCCCGTAGGGGATACCCTAAGGCTAAACACACCATGACACATATTAAACTAACAAAAATTTAGCAAGGGAAGTGTGACAAGAAATGAAGAGGAACCCCAGGGACAGGAGAATTCTACTGCATTCACTCTTGGGACTCACAGGCACACATTGCACAACGACCCAACAATGTCTTTGGGCTGATGGGTAGCTGGAGTTTAGGAGTTTAGTTTTCTGGAGCTGATCTCGGTTCCCGCTCTGTTGCAGGTGAAATCCAAGGGAGGAATCTGCATCACCTGAGGAAAAAATGTGGAAAGGGACTGAATCCAGACGAAGCCTAAGCAGGCAATGGGCTAGGGGACCTTGCAGCTGAGGCTGAGGAGTGGACATCCCTTCCCAGGGATGAGCTAGACGATGAGATCCAGATTCAGAGGGATCTGCAGATGCCAGCAGGGTCACTGAGGCTCAGTCATCCAGGGAGCACAGGGTCCACGGCAAGAGGAGGCAGACAAAAAGGCAAGTTTCACCACCCCCAATTGTGGGCTGTACAGGTCCACATCACCAGCTGGAGCCAGGAGAGGAGAGTCATCGTTCCATCAGGGACCACTGAGGCCACTCTGAGGAACAAAAGTGTGCCATGTTATAGATTCCCCCTCCCACAATTACTGCGAGCCTTACAAGTGACATATAGCCCTGCCCTGTGGCTGAAAGAAGTAGAGAGCATTTTCACCAGAACAGACTGAGCATGTGTGGACATTGAGTTGGTTGCATGCAACCACACTTTCCAGGTTAGAAGTAAATTCAGTGGGGGTTTTCCCTTTACTAACCAGTATGAAGGGTGAGCACTCATGATGAAGATCAGATCAGCCAGGGAGAACAAATACACCAAAGTGCCTGTGGAATCTGAGGCGCATACATTGAGACTGTGATTTCAGCATCCCTTACCCCTTACCACCACCACCTCAGCTCTTCCCATGACCAATGGGTCACTGAGGCAGAATGGGGCTCAGAGGGAGAAGAAGGAAGTCTTCCTGGAACTCCACAGCTGCTTTGAAACCACCAGACTCCCCACTCCTCAACTTGAAGATTCGCCTGTGAGGATCATTCCAATTTTCCACTCTTCTAGTCAACAGTCCTGATTATTTTCAGGGATTTTTGGAACTTGCATCCTGGTCTTTTTGGTTTAGGAACAGAAAATAGCATACCCTGCAAGCACACAGCCCTCTATTTCCAATACCCTGCATCTTTAATTCCTTTCAAGCCATGCTTCTTGAACGTGTAGACTCCAGAAACATCCTGATCTCATTGCCTCTCGATTCCTCCTTCATGTGCCCATCCACAGAACATCCCCTTGCTAACATCTCCCAAGAGTTTCATGGGCCTAACCATGATACCCAGTGCTGTACTGGCCAAAGACACATTCTGTTTCAAAACTTTGGTCAGAGTCTGTGACAGAAGCCCACCCTGGCTTTCCCCCTACCTCTCAGTCCATTACTTCTACGTCTCCTTGTCTGTCCATTTACTTTGATGCCCTCCTAAATTTTTATTTCCTTTTCCTCTGGTTTCCAACCTTTGCTCTGTCCTCTTCCATTCTATATATGACCCTTGGTTGACCACATCACCCTCCAGAGCTTTTACCCATCTGACTTCTTTTCATCAGTATCCCCTGTGTGCTGATGGCTTTTCCTATCACCAAATCCATCTAAGATGTCTCAACAGGGCCCCAGATCCCCCACAGGCTGAGACATATGGGTCATCTGCACTCATTTGTCCCATAAGCCCTATGGACCTGCTAGTAGCCCCAGGCCAACATTCTCTGTCTCACGCATGTGCACTGCCATCCACCCAATTCCTTAAACCACAATCCCAGGCATGCTGCTGGGTGTGATCTTCACCATGCCATGACTTCCCCAGAGCTGGTCTGGAAAAGGCTCACCCAAGATCTTCCTGTAGCCACAGGTGGGGATCACCTCTGAGAGGCCCTGTTCCTGGAGACATGATCTGAAGGTGTCCTGAGCACAGGCCATCACCCTCTTTTGAATCTCTGAGAGAACCCAGGCACTTTAATACCTCTTAGAGGTTGAAAGCCCTGTCTTTATCAAGATGATGAGTCAGGACACAGCAGTGTAAGCCCATCATTGGGGAATGTGCCAAAGAATATTCAAAAGAGATCCCTAAAGGAGAACGTTTAAGAAGGTGGGTCTTCATGGGTGCACACCAAACAAGGGATTGCTTAACTGTGTTTTTCCCAGTAGACTTCCCATTCCTATTTGGTCTTCATCTAAGCACGGGAGTTAATTTGATAACACAGGAAAAAGTCTAGAACTGCAACTGAGCACAGACAGGAGATCCTTCTACATCTACATCAACAGCTACAATTCTCAGCCATCTTTAATCTTTGAAGCACTATTCTGATCTGTTGCATGAAGCTATCTCCACAGTATTTTAGAAATGTATTCAACTAACTAGGCATAAGGGATCCTGACAAGAACTAAAATGTACTGAGTTTCATTAACAGCAGCAGGATTTTAACTGTAAAACTTTGGATTCAGAACATGCAGCAGAGCAAGCACAAAGTCAGTTTTCAAACAAGTATTAATTTGGGTAAGTTGTCCCTTTCCTCAAGCTAAAACAGCCATCAAGCATAGCAGATCATGATGAAAGCCTGCTTTCCTGATAGAATTTGCAATTTTTCAATTTCCTCTTGAAAGAATGGGTTCTGTTTCCATAACTGTGATCTCGGCTTTCAGAAGAGAAATTTTTCAGATAATGCTCATGCCAGGGCCACATTCCAAACCTACTACTTCAGACTCTCTGGGGGTGTCCTGCCAGCATCGGTTCTTCTACAGCCTCTCCAGGGGTGATTTGATGCACAGTTTGGGTTGAGAAGCACAATCTCATGATGCTTCACCCATCCTGGTTTTAAGTAGAATCCTGAATTGAAGAGCCATGTTTGCTACTTATGAAATTTTTTTAAAATGTAGTTATGTGTCTTCCCTTCTGAGAGGTATTTTTCACGAATTTATGCACAGCCATATTTAGAACAATTTCAAAGACTCAGTGGTGTTTTTATGCCCCCAACTGACCTTCCTTACCAAACACGCAGGCAGATGGAGGGGAGGGAACACACCTCAGTCCTGGCAGCAGAAGGAGGATGGATGGAGTTCCGTTGTCTTGGTTACTGCTCTGCTGAGGATCCCTCCTTGGTTGCTGAGTGCAGGCAGGGGGCCTCACACCTGGCTACAGGTATTCCCGTGACCAAAGGATGGGGCTAAGGGCTGAGGTCTGTTACCAGGAAAATGGAAGCTGGGCTCATGTGATTTGAGAAGAATAGGAAAAAAGCTAAGTAGAATTTCAGATACACGGTGGGTTATGGGAACCTGCCCAGAGCCATTAACTTGTGGTCACACAACGGGCAACTGTGCATGAACACAGAGACACACTAGACATGTGTGCTCACTGGGGATTCTGTCCTAACGTGCACAGCGACTGTTTCTGGAGGGAGCATCTAGCACATGTAGAGGAGGCCAGATCCAGAACATGGAAGGAGCAGGGGCACTCCTCGTTGTTAGGAAAGCAGTGGCATATCTTTTCCCACATGTCTCACTTGGACATCTGCATTACCTTCCTAAACCGCTTTACTGAGGTATAATTACATACCACAAACCACACCCATTTGATGCATCCAGTGCAGTGAATTTTCATAACTTCACACAGTGGTGCAACCACCACCACAGTGCAGTTGTGGAACACTGCCAGCACCACAGAAAGGTTCTGTGTACCCATCAGCAGTCAATCCCCCAATAGGACCTGCAGGCCCAGGCATCCTCTCATCTAATTTCTATCTCTGTAGTTTTCCCCTTTCTGAGCATTTCATACAAAGGAACTCCTACAGGAAGTGGCCTTTTGTGTCTGGGTTCTTTCATTAGCATAATGTTTTGGAGGCTCACCCATGTGGCAGCAGAAAGCAGAATTTCATCACTTTTCATCCATCTATGCTCTTCCACTATATGGGTACAGAATACTTTGTTTACCACTTTCCAGCTGACAGACTTTTAGGTTGCTCCCCTATTTGGAGTTTACAAACAGTACTGCTGTGAAAGACATTTAAAGACAAGTATTTGCATGGACACAGGTTTCATTTCTCATTTCTCCACGATTTCATTTCTTGTTTTGCACGGTGCACAGGCTAGACACTTCAGTCAGTGTGGAATAGAAGTGGTTGAAGCAGACCTCCTATCCTTGGTCTGGATCTCAAGAGGAAAGCATTCACTCAACACTACTAGCTGTGATGTGACGCGAGCTGGATGATTCTCGGGGATGTTCTTTAGCACAATGAGAATGATCCCTTCTATCCCAAGTTAGTTAACCATGTTTATTGATTTAGTTAGTTACTTATTTATCATGAACAGGTCTTGAATTATGTCAAATGCTGTTTGTCTATCAAGGTGACAGGTGGTTCTTTCATTATATTAATACACTGTTTCCCATAACTGAAGTTGAGTGTTTATCCAATATTGCAAGCCCGGCATAAATCTTGCACAACTCTTCGCAAGTGTTTCTTGATTTGGCTTGCTAATACTGTGTTGAGGGTGTATGCATTACTATTCATGATAGATATGGGTCTGTAGCTTTCTGGCGATGTCAAGTCCAGCTTTGGTAGTGGGGTAATATTGTTCTTATAGGATGAGCTAGGAAATGTTCCCTCCTCCCTGCTGTCTATTCAGGAAGAATCTGTGAAGGATGGGTGTTATTTCCTCTTAAAACTTTTGTTAGATTTCAATGATGTAACCAGGAGGCCCAGGACTTCCCTCTGTGGGAAGGTCTTTAAACATATGGTTCAATAAATTTACTTGCTACGGGGACATTCAGATTCGATATTTGGCCACTGCATTTCAGACAACTCCCATCCAGTATTCTCTGGCCTGTTGGTTCCTATGGCTCAGACTCTGGCCTGGAATTTGATGTGCTAGACATCTGCACATCACAGGATTCTGGCTCCCACTCTGCAACTGGGGAGAGTACACTGTCTCAGAAGTGACCACCAGATCACCTAAACCCAATAGGCAGGTTGGGGATACAGACTTTGAGGTGAGGAAGGGGTGGCACTACTGATAACTTCATTTGCATCTGCCCATCCATATTCTGGGTGCCCTCATGCAGGCTGTGGGCAATTCTGCAGTTGGAACTGGCACAGCAAACACCCGGAGTATCCTGTCCCCTCCCCTGCAATGTCCACGTCACCCTACCCTGATCCTTCTCACTCTTCTTGTCTGCTAGCAACAGGGGGATCAGTGATGCACTTGCCACCACATCTAAGGGTATCAGATCTCCTCTGGGCTTAATGACTTAGCTCTCGAAGGCAGTGACAGTCCATGAAATTCCTCCTCACCTCCTCATCTCAATAGCCAACCTGGCATGGCATGAGGGGGGTTGTAAAAACTTCAGATATAGTGAAAAACTTCATGATTCACTAAAGGAGGGACTGTGGTTGGTGGGATGGACCTGGGTTGGCTGCTGGACTGAGCCCATGGCATCCCCACCCTGGGGAACTTGTGCCAGGTGGGGATGCCTATCCCTGCCCCAGTGCATTGTGGGTAGCATCAGTGACATACCTTATCCAGACATGGTGTGCAGCCAGCTGTGGATGGACACTGAACTCACCAGGTCTTCTCACTTCACCCCAGCCTTTACAGAGGGTACAGCTGGGGATGCTCTGTCAGAAATAAACCTGTGCTCATATGGTCTATTACTCTATCATAAAGGAGCCAAGAACATACATTAGGGAAAATGCTGTCTCTTCAATAAACGGTTATGGGAACACCCGACCCCTTTCTTACACAACACTCAAAAACAAACAACAAGAACAAAACTTTAAAGACGAAATTTTTAGACCTTGAACCATAAAACTCCTAAAAGAAAACATAGACAATATGCTCTTTGACATTGGTCTCAGGAATAGTTTTTTTGACCTATCTTCTCAGGCAGGAGCAACAAAAGTAAAAAGAAACAAACGGGAGTTCAACAAACTAAAAAGCTTTGACACAGCACGGGAAACTGTCAAGAAGACCAAAAGGCAACCTGTTGAGTGGGAGAAGATATGAGCAAGTAATATATATCCGAAAAGAGGTAGATATCCAAAATAGCTAAAGGACACATAGAGTGTATTATGAAAAAGACCCGAAACCTGATTTAAACCTGAGGCAAAGCACTGAATAGACATTTCTCCAAAGAAGAGATACCGATGGCCAATAGACATATGAAAAGATGCTCAATATCTCATCATCAGGGATTAGAAAATCAAGACCACAATAAGTACTCCCTCATACCTGTCAAGAAGCTAATATAAAAAAGACATCAAGTAAGAAATGTTGCTGAGGATGTAGAGAAAAGGAAACCAGCATGCGATGTGGGTGGGAATATACAATGGTGCAGACACGATGGAGAAAATGAGGGTTTCCTCAAAAACTGAAAACTGGAACTACCATCAGATCAGATCAGTCGATCAGGCATTTCCGACTTTTGCAATCCCATGGACTGAAGCATGACAGGCTTCCCTGTCCATCACTAACTCCCAGAGAGTACTCAAACTCATGGCCATTATGTTGGTGATAACATCAAACCATGTCATCCACTGTCATCCCCTTCTGCTCCCACCTTTAATCTGTCCCAGCATCAGGATGTTTTCCAATGAGTTAGTTCTTCACAATAGTTGGCCAAAGTATTGGAATTTCAGCTTCAGCATCAATACTTCCAATGAATATTCAGGACTGATTTCCTTTAGGATGGACTGGTTTCACCTCCTTGCAGTCCAATAGTCTCTCAAGAGTCTTCTCCAACAACACAGTTCAAAAGCATCAGTTCTTCGGTGCTCAGCTTTCTTTATAGTCCAACTCTCACATCCATACATGACTACAAACCATAGCTTTGACTAGACAGACCTTTGTTGGTAAAGTAATGTCTCTGCTCTTTAATATGCTGTCTAGGTTGGTCATAGCTTTCTTCCAAGGAGTAAGCATCTTTTAATTCCATGGGTGCAGTCACCATCTGCAGTGATTTTGGAGCCCCTAAAAATAAAGTCTGTCACTGTTTCCATTGTTTCCCCAACTATTTGCCATGAAGTGATGGGAACAGATGCCATAATCTGTTTTCTGAATGCTGAATTTTAAGCCAACATTTCCCCTCTCTTCTTTCACATTCATCAAGAGGTTATTTAGTTCTTCTTTGCTTTCTGCCATAAGGGTCGTGTCATCTGCATATTTGAGGCTATTGAAATTTCTCCTAGCAATCTTGATTCCAGCTTGTGCTTCATTCATCCCGGCATTTCGCATGATGTACCCTTCATATAAGTTAAATAAGCAGGGTGACAATATAAAGCTTTGATGTACTCCATTTCCGATTTGGAACCAGTCTGTTTGTTGTTCCACATCCAGTTGTAACTGTTGCTTCTTGACCTGCATACAGATTTCTCAGGAGGCAGGTCAGGTGGTCTGGTATGCCCATCACTTTAAGAATTTTCCATAGTTCATTGTGATCCACCCAATCAAAGGCTTTGGCATAATCAATAAAGCAGAAGTAGATGTTTTTGTGGAACTCTGTTGCTTTTTCTATGATCCAGCATATATTGCCAACTTGATCTCTTATTCCTCTGTCTTTTCTAAATCCAGCTTGAACATCTGGAAGTTTACAGTTGAAGTACAGTTGAAGCCAGACTTGGAGAATTTTGAGCATTACTTTGCTAGAGTGTGAGATGAGTGCAATTGTGTGGTAGTTTGAACATTCTTTGGTATTGCCTTTCTTAGGGATTGGAATAAAAGCTGCCCTTTTCCAGTCCTGTTGACGCTGCTGAGTTTTTCCAGATTTGCTGGCATATTGAGTGCAGCATCTTCACAGCATCATCTTTTAGGATTTGAACTAGCTCAACTGGAATTCCATCACCTCCACTAGGTTTGTTTGTAGTGATGCTTCCTAAGGTCCACTTGACTTCACATTCCAAGATGTCTGGCTCTAGGTGAGTGATCACACCAAAGTGGTTATCTGAGCCATGAAGATCTTTTCTGCATAGTTCTTCTGTGTATTTTTGCTACCTCTTCTTATATATCTTCTGCCTATGTTAGATCCATACCATTTCTGTCCTTTATTGTGCTCATCTTCGCATGAAATATTCCTTTGGTATCTCCAATTATCTTGAAGAGATCTTTAGTCTTTCCCATTCTATTGTTTTCCTCCATTTCTTTGCATTGATCATTGAGGAAGTTTTTTCTTAACTCTCCTTTCTATTCTTTGGAATTCTGCATTCAAATGAGTATATCTTTCCTTTTCTCCTTTGCCTTTCAGTTCAGTTCATTTCAGTCGCTCAGTCATGTCCGACTCTTTGCGACCCCATGAATCGCAGCACGCCAGGCCTCCCTGTTCATCACCATCTCCCAGAGTTCACTCAGACTCACGTCCATCGAGTCAGTGATGCCATCCAGCCATCTCATCCTCGGTTGTCCCCTTCTCTTCCTGCCCCCAATCCTTCCCAGCATCAGAGTCTTATCCAATGAGTCAACTCTTCGCATGAGGTGGCCAAAGTACTGGAGTTTCAGCCTCAGCATCATTCCCTCCAAAGAAATCCCAGGGCTGATCTCCTTCAGAATGGACTGGTTGGATCTCTTTGCAGTCCAAGGGACTCTCAAGAGTCTTCTCCAACACCACAGTTCAAAAGCATCAATTCTTTGGTGCTCAGCCTTCTTCACAGTCCAACTCTCACATCCATACATGACCACAGGAAAAACCATAGCCTTGACTAGATGGACCTTAGTCGGCAAAGTAATTTCTCTGCTTTTGAATATACTATCCAGGTTGGTCATAACTTTTCTTCCAAGGAGTAAGCGTCTTTTAATTTCATGGCTGCAGTCACCATCTGCAGTGATTCTGGAGCCCAAAAAAATAAAGTCTGACACTGTTTCCACTGTTTCCCCATCTATTTCCCATGACGTGATGGGACCGGATGCCATGATCTTCATTTTCTGAGTGTTGAGCTTTAGGCCAACTTTTTTGCTCTCCTCTTTCACTTTCATCAAGAGGCTTTTGAGTTCCTCTTCACTTTCTGCCATAAGGTTGGGTGTCATCTGCATATTTGAGGTTATTGATATTTCTCCCAGCAATCTTGATTCCAGCTTGTGTTTCTTCCAGTCCAGCATTTCTCATGATATACTCTGCATATAAGTTAAAAAAGCAGGGTGACAATATACAGCCTTGACAGACTCCTTTTCCTATTTGGAACCAGTCTGTTGTTCCATGTCCACTTCTAACTGTTGCTTCCGGACCTGCTTACAGATTTCTCAAGAGGCAGGTCAGGTGGTCTGGTATTCCCATCTCTTTCAGAATTTTCCACAGTTTATTGTGATCCACACAGTCAAAGGCTTTGGCATAGTCAATAAAGCAGAAATCGATGTTTTTCTGGAACTCTCTTCCTTTTTCCATGATCCAGCGGATGTTGGCAATTTGACCTCTGGTTCCTCTGCCTTTTCTAAAACCAGCTTGAACATCAGGAAGTTCACGGTTCACGTATTGCTGAAGCCTGGCTTGGAGAATTTTGAGCATTACTTTACTAGCATGTGAGATGAGTGCAATTGTGCGGTAGTTTGAGCATTTTTTGGCATTGCCTTTCTTTGGAATTGGGATGAAAACTGACCTTTTCCAGTCCTGTGGCCACTGCTGAGTTTTCCAAATTTGCTGGCATATTGAGTGCAGCACTTTCACAGCATCATCTTTCAGGATTTGAAACAGCTTAACTGGGATTCCATCGCCTCCACTAGCTTTGTTCGTAGCGATGCTTTTCAAGTACCACTTGACTTCACATTCCAGGATGTCTTTTCTCAGCTATTTGTAAGGCCTCATCAGACAACCTTTTTGCATTTTTTGCATTTCATTTTCTAGAGGATGGTCTTGATCACTGCTTCCTATACAAGGCCATGAATCTCTGAGCATATTTCTTCAGGCACTCTGTCTATCAGATCTAACCCCTTGACTTTATTTGGCACTTTCACTGTATAAACATAAAGGATTTGACTTAGGTCAGACCTGAATGGTCAAGTGGTTTTCCCTACTTTCTTCAACTTAAGTCTGTATTTAGCAGTAAGTATATCATGAGCTGAGCCACAGTCAACTCCTGGTCTTGTTTTTGTTTGTTTTTATGACTAACATGCAATCTAGCAATTACACTTCTTGGTATTTTTCTGAAGAAAGAAGAAACACTAGTCACAAAAGATATATGTGCTCTTCTGTCCATTGCAGCATTATTGAGAATGACCAACATATGGAAGGAACCTAATGCCCATTGATAGATGAATCAAAAAGGAAGAAATGGTAGACACACACACACACACACACACACACAGGAATATTACTCAGCAATTAAAAAAGAATGAAATCTTGTCATTTGTGACAACATGGATGGACCTAGAGGGTATTATGACAAGTGAAACTAGGCATACAGAGAAAGACAAATGCCACATAGTTTTATTTATGTGTGGAATCTCAGAAATAATATAAGAAATCAAGGGAAACAAAACAGAAATAGAGTCAGAGACCCAGAGAACAAATTGGTGCTTACCAGAGGAGGAAGGAGTAGGGAGATGTGTAAAACAGGGAAGGGATTAGGAGATACAAACTTCCAGATGTAAAATAACTGATGGGAATGGAATATACATACAAGGAATATAGTCAATAATCTCATAATAAATCTCTATGGTGACAGATGTTAACCAAATTTATAATGTTTAAAAATAAGGAATCACTTTGCTGTGCCCTTGAAACTAATATAATATCGTATGTCAACTTGGATTTTCTCCAGTGGCTCAGCAGTAAAGAATCCTCCTGCAATGCTGGAGCTGCAGGAGGCGTGGTTTCAATTCCTGGGTTAGGAAGAACCCCTGGAGGAGGGAATGGCCACCCACTCCAGTATTCTTGCCTGGAGAATCCTATGGACAGAGGAGCCTGGTAGGCTACAGTCATGTGGTCACAAAGAGATGGACATGACTGAAGTGATTTAGCATGCATGCCCACATGGCAACCTTACTGAAGAAATAAAGAGTGTGGGCGCCAAATGGACAATGCCGAAATTTGTGGGTCACATTTCCTCTGACAACCTATATGGCTGTGAGCAATCCCCCTTACTTCCCTGTCCTCTGCTTTCTCACCTTATCAATTAGGGTTAAAATCTTCCAAAATGATGGGTCTGTGAAGGAGGATTAAATAGGGTGACAGAAATAAATATATTGAATGTGGTCTGATATCTCGAAAAGGATGAACAGCCTTGAAATGCCATGTTACCCCTGCTAAACAAACCCACAGTGAGTAAATTCAGGCCTCTGAGGTTCATGAAGAAAAACCTGGCCTGACTTACCTTCTCCCCTGGAGCTGGGAGATAAGTCTCGCAAGATTGGTTGAGCTCTGAAGCTATCTGATGAGATCACAAGTTCAGACTTCAGTAAATTCACCTGTTCTCAAGCACCTCTATCTGCAGAAGCCTCGTGGATTTCTGCAGAAATATAACTATGGGGACTATCTGAGAGCGTAGCATAATAGAGAGCAGAATTCATTTTCACTTCTGAAGAATCTCATGGGCACTTGCTGAGTACACAACACTGGGCTCTGAGTGTGGGGAGGGAAACTAGATTTCATCACTCATGTCTCCTGTAATGAAAAGGGAAGCTATTTGCTATTACAGGAAAGAAGTTTGTGAATCACAGATCTGAGAAAAGTCTTATATTCAGAATATGTAAGGAATTTTACAATTGCAAAGGAAAAAGTGTAGTGAAGGAAGACAGATCTTTTTGCCAGGGATTGGGTTGTGGAAGGGGAAACCAGAAAGGGGCAGCATCTGGGTGTTTTCTGGGCAATGGACATGGCCAGGGTCCATGGTGGTGGTCACTGGATTCTCTCTGGGTGTCAGGACTTAGAGAGCTGCACACCCAAAGACAACCAGGCCAGGAATTCCCTGTTTGTTCCATGGTTAAGAATCCGCCTGCCATATAAAATAAATACACAGAAATCCCTTGCTTTCCTATATGCTAACAATGAAAAATCAGAAAGAGACATTAAGGCAAGAATCCTATTCACTATTGCTATGAAAAGAATAAAACACTTAAGAATAAATTTACCTAAAGAAACAAAAGACCTGTATACAGAAAAGTATTATAAAAACTGATGAAAGAAATCAAAGATAACACACACAGATAGAGAAATGTACTGTGTTCCTGGATTAGAAGAATCAATATAGTGAAAATGACTATTCTACCCAAAGCAATCTATAGACTCAACACAATCCTGATCAAAATACCAATGGTATTCTTCACAGAACTAGAAAAAATAATTTCACGGTTTGTATGGAAACAAAAAAGACCCAAATGCCCAAAGTAATCTTGAGAAAGAATGATGGAACTGGAGGAATCAACCTTCTTGACTTCAGACTATACTACAAAGCTATAGTCATGAAGAGAGTATGCTACTGGCATAAATACATAAATATAGGTCAATGTAACAAAATAGAAAGCCCAGAGATAAATCCACACACCTATGCACACGTTATCTTTGACAAAGTAGGCACATATATAGAGTGGAGAAAAGACAGTCTTTTCAAAATATGTTGCTGGGAAAACTGGTCAATGATGTGTAAAAGAATGAAACTAGAACACTTTCTAACACCATACACAAAAATAAACTCAAAATGGATTAAACATTTAAACATAAGACCAGAAACTATAAAACTCTTAAGAGGAAAACATAGGCAGAACACACTCTGACATAAATCACCGTAAGATCCTCTACAACCTATCTCCCAGAATTCAGTTCAGTTCAGTTGTTCAGTTGTGTCTGACTCTTTGCAACCCTGTGGACTGTAGCATGCCAGGCCTCCCTGTCCATCACCAACTCACAGAGTTTACTCAAACTCATGCCCATTGATTGGGTGATGCCATCCAACCATCTCATCCTCTGTCATCCCCTTATCCTCCTGCCTTCAATCTTTCCCATCATCAGGGTCTTTTCCAGTGAGTCAGCTCTTCACATTAGGTGGCCAAAATATTAGAGTTTCAGTTTCAATATCAGTCCTTCCAATGAATATTCAGGACTGATGTCTTTCAGGATGGACTGGTTGGATCTCCTTGCAGTCCAAGGGACTCTCAAGAGTCTTCTCCAACACTACAATTCAAAAGCATCAGTTCTTCAGTGCTCATCGTTCTTTATAGTCCAGCACTCACATCCATCCATGACTACTGAAAAAAACATAACTTTGACTAGATGGATCTTTGTTGGCAAAGTAATATCTCTGCTTTTTTTTATGCTGTCTAGGTTGGTCATAACTTTTCTTCCAAGAAGTAAGCGTCTTTTAATTTCATGACTGCAGTCACCATCTGCAGTAATTTTGGTCCCCCCAAAAGTAAAGTCTGCCACTGTTTCCACTATTTCCATGTATTTGCCATGAATTGACTTGCTATTACCTCCCAGAGTAATGGAAATAAAAACAAAAATAAACAAAAGGGACCTCGGTTCAGTTCAGTTTAGTCACTCAGTCGTGTCCGACTCTTTGCGACACCATGAATCGCAGCACGCCAGGCCTCCCTGTCCATCACCATCTCCGGGAGTTCACTCAGACTCAAGTCCATCGAGTCCATGATGCCATCCAGCCATCTCATCCTCTGTCGTCCCCTTCTCCTCCTGCCCCCAATCCCTCCCAGCATCAGAGTCTTTTCCAATGAGTCAACTCTTCGCATGAGGTGGCCAAAGTACTGGAGTTTCAGCTTTAGCATCATTCCTTCCAAAGAAATCCCAGGGTTGATCTCCTTCAGAATGGACTGGTTGGATCTCTGTGCAGTCCAAGGGACTCTCAAGAGTCTTCTCCAACACCACAGTTCAAAAGCATCAATTCTTCGGCGCTCAGCCTTCTTCACAGTCCAACTCTCACATCCATACATGACCACAGGAAAAATCATAGCCTTGACTAGACGGACCTTAGTCAGCAAAGTAATGTCTCTGCTTTTGAATATACTGTCTAGGTTGGTCATAACTTTTCTTCCAAGGAGTAAGCATCTTTTAATTTCATGGCTGCAGTCACCTAATTGAACTTAAAAACTTTTGCACAACCAAGTATACTATAAGCAAGGTGAAAAGACAGCCCTAGAATGGGTGAAAACAATAGCAAATGAAACAACTGACAAAGAATTAATGTCCAAAATATAAAAGCAGCTCATATAGCTCAATACCAGAAAAACAAATGACTCACTCAAAAAGTGGGCAAGAGACCTGAACAGACATTTCTCAAAGAAGACATACAGATGGCTAATAGACACATGAAAATTTGCTCAACATCACTCATTATTAGAGAAATGCAAATCAAAACCACAATGAGGTATCATCTCACAGTGGTCAGAATGTCTATCATGAAAAAGTCTACCAACAATAAATGCTGGAAATGGTGAGGAGAAAAGGAAACCTTCTTACACTCTTGGTGGGAATGTACCAAGGGATTTCTGGTATAGCCACTCTGGAGAAGAGTGTGGGATTCCTTTAAAAACTGGGACTAGAACTGCCATATGACCCAGCAATCCCAGTGCTGGGCACACACACTGAGGAAACCAGAACTGAAAGAGACACATGTACCTCAGTGTTCATTGCAGCACTGTTTACAATAGCTAGGGCATGAAAGCAACGCAGATGTCCCTTGGCAGATGAATGGATAAGCAAGTTGTGGTATCTACACACAATGGTATATAATGCAGCTATAAAAGGGAACACATTTGAATCAGTTCTAATACGGTGGATGAACCTGGAGCCTGTTAGACAGAGTGAAGTCAGAAAGAGAAAGACAAATAGTATATGTTAACACATATATATCGAATTTAGAAAGACGGTAGCAATGATACTACAAGCAGGGCAGCAAAGGAGACAGAGACATGAAGAACAGACTTTTCAAGTAGGCGGGAGAAGGCAAGGGTGGGATGATTTGAGAGAATAGCAGAGAAACATGTTCATTACTGTAAGTAAAAGAGATGACCAGTGCAAGTTCCGTGCATGAGGCAGGACACCCAAAGCCGATGCTCTGGGACAATGCAGAGGGAGAGGGTGGAAGGGGGGCTCAGGATGGGGGGACACATGTTTACCTGTGGCCAATTCATGTTGATACATGGCAAAAAGCCATCACAATATTATAATTATTCTCCAATTATATTAATGATCAAAAATAAAAAAAAGAATCCACCTGCCAATGCAACCGGCAGGCATTCGATCTCTAGTCCAGGAAGATCCTACGTGCCGCAGGACAATTAAGCCTGCGTGTCACAACTGCTGAACTTGCGTGCTGCAACTACTGAAGCCCACAAGCCTAGAGCCTGTGCTCCGCAACAAGAGAAGTATCTGCAATGAGAAGCCCGTGCACCGCCACCAGAGTAGTCCCCCTTCTCCACAACTAGAGAAAGCCCTTGCGCAGCAACAAAGACTCAGTCCAGCCAACGATGAACAAATGAATAAGAAAGAAAACCAGGCCAATCTTACTGTATGTTCATTTGAAAAATCCAATGGTAGATATTGAAGTAGGTGCATCTCTCTATATTCTTTGAATAATCTTATCTTGGGTGAAGCTAACAAAAATTACACCACAGGCTGTATTAAAACTTTAGATCAGCTTCCCAGGCACTTCTCTTTTCTAGAGAGCTACTTTTCTCAGAGAACTCTTACTTAGCATCTTTAGTAACTGGACCTGCAGCCTCCAGCACATTCAAGGGTAGGAAACAAAACACATTAGAAAGACACGGTTCAAATCCTATGAGTTGCCTGTGAGCACAGGCTAGGAGGAACACACATCCTAGAAAGAGCCTCTTCACATTTCAGTAACTGAAACCTGTATGTCGACCACTTAGTTCAGTTCTTTAGGGCTACTGCTGTCCCCTTATACAAACACATGGTGTGAAACATTTGGAAAATGACCTGAGCCCCATTCATTCCCAACCACTTTTCACATGTCACAAGGAATCTCTCACCATGGTATTTCTTCACATACAAAGCCAATTCTCAGATAAAGAAAAGATTTCACACTCACACTCACACACACACACCACACTCACACACACACACCACACTCACACACACACACACACGCCACACTCACACACACACCACACTCACACACACACACCACACTCACACACACACACACCTTGTAAAGATACAGTGAGATTTTAGAAACTGACTCTCAAATGACCCATGGTTCACCATTCTCTTCTCTCTCTTCTCCCTCCATCCACTCTGAGAAATGAATATTTGGCCATGCCATCTGATTTGCCCACCAAGTTTCTCATAAAACACACATGATGTTGTTCCTAGTAAGCCTATACACAAGACATTAACACCAGCCAGCCCTATTGAAGTCAGCTGCCTGGGGGCAGGGAGGTGGCTGGGGTAATAAATTCATCATCTCATTTCCTTCATCACCCCACCCATTTCATTCCCTGCAGTCACTTGGCCCATATGAATCAAGATCTCACAACAAATCTCTGCTTCAATCACCACTGCCTCAAGTTTCCTTCGTTATCTCATGTGGCTTCTGAGGCCAGGGAACAGATTATACTTGAGATGAGTAAAGCTAGACAGTCAGCCTATTGACCAGAGATTCTGTTTGGGAGGTGATGTCTCTCAGTGTACTGCTTCCCCACGGTGATGAATAAGTAAAAGTCATCTTGGCTTAGCTCTGGTGCCCTGTTGTTCAGATGTTAGCCACTAGATGGTGGGCTACAATGGTACTTGGATCTGTGATTCACATTGTAATAATTAGACTTTAATAGAAGTGGATTACCCTGCATAATAAGGGGGTGGGGGCGAGTGGCAGGGCTGGGACAGCCTGTTCATCCAATCAGTTGAAGAACCTTAAGAGCAGGGACTGAGGCTTCCTGAGAGTGATACAATTTAGCCTCAAGAGTACAGCCTGAGAAACCCTGCATGAGACTCAAAGTTGCTGGCCTGCTCTGCAGATTTGGACTCTGGACGGCAACCTGGATTTCCAGCCAGCCGACTTGCCCTAAAGATATCAGAACTGCCAGCACCAACGAACCCATGATCCAATTCCCTAAAATAAGTCTCTCTCTATTGGTTGTGTTTCTCTGCAGAAGCCTGACAGATACACCCCCAATATGTCACATCTTACTCAGTCCAATCCAAAGACATTGACTGAGTCACCGTATTATCCCACACCAGCTGCTGTGCATTACAGAAGCTGATAGATAGAGGGCACACCCATTTATTTAGTGCCTTCCCCCTGCCAGGTCGTGGGCGCTAGGTGTTTTACATTTGTTATCTCCGGTAGGTCTCCCAAGAAACCTCACCAACAGGTAGAGTTATTGCCATTTTATAGATAAGGAATTTGAGCCTGAAGGAGTGTGACTGGGCCTGTAGGGGCTGCACAGGAACACAGCTTGAGTGTTAACTGTGAACTGTGAGATGGAGGAAGATGACATGGGGAGAGGAGTTTGGGCACAGGCCCCAGAGACTTTCAGTGCCATGCAGAAACAGGGAAACATCACACCCTTGTTGTCAGTGCTGGGCATCCCCTTGCAATAGAAGCAGCCCCAATCCATCTGAGGACAAACCTGCCACGAATTGAGTCATACATGCAGTAGAAGATGAAGTCCGGTGGTGGTTTCCAGGTGGGAGACGTGTAACAGAAAAGCCAGCCTCCTGGTGAGGGAAAAGCTTGAGGACTGTGGCTGAGAAAAAGGAGCCTCTAGGAGTGGACACTGATGTCTAACGTGACCTTGAAGCGTTCGCTGATGCTTGAAGGTAAGGTCTGACCTGCAACCTGCCCCGTGGCAGCTCGGTAGTTGTTACAACAGGGAACAAGCCAGCACATTTCTACAAAACTCATTCCATGCTCACAATTACAACCTGCTCAGTTCATGTCGTCATTAAGAATAATTCACCCATTTTCAGGTGAGATAGTATGGCACAGTGGGCCAATTTAATTTCTCAAGATGATATGATAACAAGTGGCAGAACTGGGTTGAAAGCAAGGTTGTCTAAATCAGAGGTAGTGTCCTCACCCACGACACCATATTGTTTCCTCATAAAAGGAAAAAAAAGGAAAAATAAAAAAGGAAAAAACAAAGGAAGAAGAATAAAAGGAGACCCACGATGCTTACTGTATTTGGGCATCCACCTTGGGCTGTGAGTGAAGAGACAACTCCTCAAAGTGGCCTAATCAGAAAGGTAACTGACAATCACACAACATGAAGTCAGGAGACAGCTCAGGCTCAGGCACAGAGTACATGGACATGGAGAGCAGTGGGAGCACAAAGGAGGGCACAGGGGAGGGTAAGGAGGACAAGCAGCTATGGAAGCAAGAGGAAGATGAGGAGAGTAGAGTGACAGAGCTCCTGGGGACTTGCCCAAGGACACTGATCAGCGGGTTCAAATTGTCCATCCTGCTGATTGCAGCCTGCGTGGAAGCTACACTTTGCACCTGTGAAGTAAAGTAGCCTGGCTCTCGGAGCTGTATTCAACCAACAAGTATCCCCCCAGCGCCCACCTGGTCATCAATGCCCTCAGCACAGTGCTGAAAGCAGCCATAACCTAGGAGACACCTCAGTCTCAGGAGGCAAAGGACTGTCCAAAACACAGAATAAAGGGCAAGCCAAGTGGGAAGAGATGGACACTAGACACTCCTGTCAGAGTAGAGATAGAAGACAGGATGCCCCTCACGCACTTGAAGGAACAAAACCTTGTGCCAAGGATTTTCAGGGTTCACTCACAATTCGATTGAGAAATGGCTGCTACAATGGTTACACACTAGGAAGGGGAAATGTGGGTGTTACTCTGGTACAATAAGGTTCTGGATAATGTGGGGATAAAAGACACAAACAGCCCTGGGCCAACAGAAAACTGAGCCAATCGGTTTGCTCTAGCCACTCGTTTCCTATATGTTGTTTGCAACAAACAAATTGACAGCATAACAACAGCTACATTGCTCTGTGTACCTCACCTTATCATCACTCATAAGATGGTAAACGTGTTCTGAGCACCTGTGGGGCACCAGACTTCCAGACTGATGCATTCCAGACTTCGTGCCCACAGGAACGTTTCATGTGGGAAAGGGTCCTCAAGGAGCCCACAGTGGGCAGGGAGCCAGACTGAAGTCAATGGTGCAACAAGTGTGATGAGAACCGTGGCCTCGGGAGCCAGCAGAGCCTGGGATCAGATGGTGAGGAATGGGATTAGTCTGTGGGTGGGAAAACATATACTATTATTGTCCATATTTCAGACAAGGGAACTGAGGATCAGAGAGGGTGAGCATCTTACTCAAGGTCACACTGCTTGGTAGTGGTCCTGACCATTTTTCATCTATGTCTGCTAAAATTCATTACATCTGCACTATTCATTACACCTCTTTCTCTCGCTCTCTTAATGTTGTCACCTATTTTAACTCACTATCACCACCTTATACATTCCCTTGGCTCTACATCCCCCTTTATTAGATAAATAATCTGCAGAACAAATTATAGATTTCCTGTTAGCATATCTAGTCTCTCTACTGTATAAACAAAATTTCCTTGCAGGGCACATTGGCCCCATCCAAACTGATGGTTTACACTGAGTTTGTTCTGTACCCATATGCAGGGTAAAGAAAATGGATCACTGAGATCTGTAGTTTTACTTAAGTATTTTACACAATCTCAAGCATAATTTTAAATGTAGCCAATATGCAAGTAAGAACAGTAGAACCACTGCTTTCCTAAAATGACCACTCACGAAAGAGTTCATTGAATGTCAATATGTTCTAGGCAGGAGACTAAACCCCTTTCATAGGGAGTTGTGGAAATTCTTTCCCTTAAGGAAATTCTTTCTTTTTTATACATTTTCTCAGTTGCTGGTTCCCTGAGGGACTCAAGCAAGCAAAGCCACTTCACTTTTCTGTTTTTGACAAAATAAACAAGCAAAGCAAGTCTAACACACAGGCACACAGACATATGTAATACACCCAAAAGAGGTATGTCAAATATAAGGCAGTTGTATTGGAAATACAAGGGCTTCTCTGGTGGCTCAGTGGTAAAGAATGTACCTGCTAATGCAGGAGACTGGGGTTTGATCCCTGGGTCATGAAGATCCCCTGGAAAAGGAAATGGCAACCCATTCCAGTATTCTGGCTGGGAAATCCCGTGGACAGAGAAGCCTGGTAGGTACAGTCCACGGGGTTGCAAAAGAGTGGGACACGACCTAGGGACTAATCAACAACAATTGAAATACAAATGGAGACCCCTAATGAATCATATACCCAAATTTCTGACCTCAGCAGAGGTCAACTGTCCAGGATCAGCTGTACTCCAGAAAACCAGACAACCAGATACTTGCCTATTAAAATTACTATACACTGCCTTTTGTCCATTTGTAAGATAAATGTTTTCAAAAGCATTGCTCCAGAATGCAGGGCTCAATGAACCTATTAAAAGTACGTACTTATTCCTATGTCACATCAGCGTCTGACTCACACACTTAGGAAAGAATGCCTGCTCTAATTTCAATACCCCTGACCAGTAATGCTGAAGAAGCTGAAGTTGAACAGTTCTATGAAGACCTACAAGACCTTTTAGAACTAACACCCAAAAAAGATGTCCTTTTCATTATAGGGGTCTGGAATGCAAAAGTAGGAAGTCAAGAAACATCTGGAGTAACAGGCACATTTGGCCTTGGAGTACAGAATGAAGCAGGGCAAAGGCTCACAGAGTTTTGCCAAGAGTACTCACTGGTCATAGCAAACACCCTCTTTCAACAACACAAGAGAAGACTCTATACATGGACATCACCAGATTGTCAACACCAAAATCAGATTGATTATATTCTTTGCAGCCAAAGATGGAGAAGCTCTATACAGTCAGCAAAAACAAGACTGGGAGCTGACTGTGGCTCAGATCATGAACTCCTTATTGCCACATTCAGACTTAAATTGAAGAAAGTAGGGAAAACCACTAGATCATTCAGGTATGACCTAAATCAAATCCCTTATGATTACACAGAGGAAGTGGGAAATAGATTTAAGGGACTAGATCTGATAGACAGAGTGCCTGATGAACTGAGGAAGGAGGTTCGTGACATTGTACAGGAGACAGGGATCAAGACCATCCCCAAGAAAAAAATGCAAAGAAGCAAAATGGCTGTCTAAGGAGGCCTTACAAATAGCTGTGAAAAGAAGAGAAGCAAAAAATAAAGAAGAAAAGGAAAAATATAACCATTTGAATGCAGCATTCCAAAGAATAGGAAGGAGAGATAAGAAAGCCTTCCTCAATGATCCTTGCAAAGAAGTAGAGGAAAATAATAGATTGGGAAAAACTAGAGATCTCTTCCAGAGAAGGCAATGGCACCCCACTCCAGTACTCTTGCCTGGAAAATCCCATAGGTGGAGGAGCCTGATAGGCTGCAGTCCATGGAGTGGCAAAGAGTCGGACACGACTGAGCAACTTCCCTTTCACTTTTCACTTTCATGCATTGGAGAAGGAAATGGCAACCCACTCCAGTGTTCTTGCCTGGAGAATCCCAGTGATGGAGGAGCCTGGTGGGCTGCCGTCTATGGGGTTGCATAGAGTCGGACATGACTCAAGTGACTTAGCAGCAGCAGCAGCAGAGATCTCTTCAAGAAAATTAGAGATACCAAGGGAACACTTCATGCAAAGACAGGCTCAATAAAGCACAGAAATGGTAGTGACCTAACAGAACCAGAAGATATTAAGAAGAGGTGGCAAGAATACACAGAAGAACTGTACAAAAAAGATCTTTATGACCCAGATGATGACGATGGTGTGATCACTCACCTAGAGCCAGACATCCTGGAATGTGAAGTCAAGTGGGCCTTAGGAAGCAGATTGAGTCCCACAGGCAAGGAATATTCAACGTGTCCAAACTGCACCCATCCGCGCCACTCCCCACACAGCTGCACCTCGTTTACTGTTGCCTGACTCAGGGCAAGGCAGCCTTCTCCCCAGCTGCTTAGGCCAGAGATGCTTAAAGCCATCCTTGCCTGCTGCCTCTCTCTCACCACACTCTCAATCATCATCACCTCTCTGCCTCCGAAATCTAAGTAAGATCCTGTTCCTTCTCTCCATCAGCACAGTGAGTTCCCTAGGCCAGGTCACCTTCGTCTCTCTCCTTGACAAGCGCCATGTTGCCTAAGAACACACAGTTCATAAGTGGATGCGAGGAGATGTCAGGCATCTTGCCTGAGATCATACACCTCAGAAGTGGAAGCACAAAGTGATTAGCCAATTTATGTAAGATCAAACAGCTGAAAAGTGTGGAAGCACCTAGTGGTAAGGTAAATTTTTATGGTCACACAGCTCGGATATGGATGCACAAAAAGTTTTGGTACTTCCCCAAGACCGCTAGCTCAGAAGTGTAAGCATAGGGAGGTTAGGCAATGTGCCTCCTGTCACAGAGCTCACATATAGAAGCACAGAGATGTAAGGCAACTTCCCTAGGTCACACAGCTCAGCTGTGGAAGCACAGAGAGGTTAGGCAACTTACCTAAGGTCACAGAGTTCAGTAGTGGAAGCACAGAGATTCTGGCAACATCCTGAGATCAAACAGCTCAGACGTAGAAGTACAGAGAGGACAGGCAACTTGAATAATAGTACACAGCTCTTAAGGGGAACAACAGAGAGGTTATGTATCTTGCCTGGGGTCACACAGATCAGATATGGAAGCACAGAGAGGTTAGGCTACTGTCCTAAGACCACACCCCTCAAAGGTGGAAGCACAGAGACTTTAGGCAACTTCCCTAAGATCAAGCAGCCCAGAACTGGAAGCACAGGGAGGTTAGCAAACTTGCCTAAGATCACACAGCTGAGATGGGGAAGCACAGAGAGGGAAGGAAACTAGCTAAGGTGATACAGCTCAGATATGGAAACACATAGAGTTAGGAAACTCACATAAGACAATATAGCTCAGAAGTGGAAGCTGAGAGAAATCAGGCAACTTGATTAAAATTACAATGCCAAGAAATAGAAACACAGAGAGTTCAGGCAGCTTGCCTAAGATCACAGAGATCAGAAGTGGAAGCACAGAGAGGTTATGCAACTTGCCTAGAGTCACAGAGCTCAGATATGGAAACACAGAGAGGTTAGGCTACTGTCCTAAGATCATACAGCTCAAAG
The DNA here is from genome assembly GCF_014754425.2 of Oryx dammah. Classification (NCBI taxonomy): domain Eukaryota; kingdom Metazoa; phylum Chordata; class Mammalia; order Artiodactyla; family Bovidae; genus Oryx; species Oryx dammah. The sequence continues at coordinate 21,763,019 of NW_024070207.1, forward strand.
GTAGAAGCACAGAGAGTTCAGGCAACTTCCCTAAAATCAAATAGCTCAGAAGTGGAAGCACTGAGTGGTCAGGCAATTTGAACAAGACCACACAACTTAGATGTGGAATCACAGAGAGATCAAGCAACTTGCTTATGAATACACAGCTTATGTGGAAGCAGATAGAGTTCAGGAAACATGTGTAACATCACACAACTCAGAAGTAGACACACAGAAAGGTCAGGCAACTTGCTGAAGATCACACAGTTCATAAGGGGAATCACAGAGAGGTCAAGGAACTTGCCTAGGATCACAAAGCTCAGAAATGGAAGCACAGAGAGGTTAGATAACTTGCCTAAGACCACACAGGTCATAAGTAAAGCACAGAGAGGTCAGGCAACGTCCCTAAGATCACACAGCTCATAAGTGGAAGTAAGAAGATGTCAGGCAACTTGACTAAGATCATACAGCTCAGAAGTGGAAGCATGGAAAGGTCAGGCAAATTACATAAGATCACATAGCTCATAAATGGAAGCACAGAGAGGTCAGGCAACTTGACAAAGAGCACAGTTCAGAAGTGGAAGCACAGAGAGATCAGGCAACTTACCTAAGTTCACACAGTTCAGAAGAGGAAGCAGAGAGGTTAGCAAAATTACCTAAGATCACACAGCTCAGATGCAGAAGCACAGAGAGTTTAGGCAACCTGCCTAAGTTCACACAGCTCAGATATATAGGAACAGTGCATACAGGCAACTTGCCTAAGATCACAGAGCTCAGAAGTGAACACACAGAGAGGTCAGGCAACCTGCCTAAGATCACACAGCTGAGATATGGAAGCACAGATAGGTTAGGCTACTTGCCTACTATGGGATGGGTGCAATCTCAAAAATGATAAAACAATCTCTGTTCATTTCCAAGGGAAACCATTCAATATTGCAGTAATCCAAGTCTATGCCCCAACCACTAATGCTGAAGAAGCTGAAGTTGAATGGTTCTATGACCTACAAGAGATTCTAGAACTAACACCTAAAAAGATGTCCTTTTCATCATAGGGGACTGGAATGCAAAAGCAGGAAGTCAAGAGATACCTGCCATAACAGGCAAGTTTGGCCTTCGAGTACAATATGAAAAGCAGGATAAAAGCTAATAGAGTTTTGACATGAGAATACACTGGTCATAGCAAACAAACTATTCCAGCAACACCAGAAATGACACTGGACATGGACATAATCAGATTGTCAATACCAAAATCAGATTGAATATGTTCCTTGCAGCTGAATATGGAGAAGCTGTACAGTCAGCAGAAAGAAGACCAAGAGCAGAGCCTGGCTCAGATCATGAACTCCTAATTACCAAATTCAGACTTAAACTGAAGAAAGTAGGGACAACCATTAGATGATTCAAGTATGACCTACATCAATTCCCTTACGATTTAACAGTGGAAGTGACAGTAGATTCAAAGGATCATATCTGATAGGCAGAGTTCCTGAAGAACTATGAACAGAGGTTCCTGACATTACCTAAGAGGCAGTGATCAAGACCATCCCCAAGAAAAAGAAACATAAAAAGGCAAAATGTTTGTCTGAGGAGGGCTTACAATAAGTGAGAAATGAATACAAGTGAAAGGCAAAGGAGAAAAGGAAAGATATACCCATCTGAATGCAGAATCCCAGAGAATAGCAAGGAGAGATAAGAAAGCCTCCTCAGAGATCAAGTCAAAGAAATAGGGGATAACAGTAGATTGGGAAAGACTCGAGATCTCTTCAAGAAAATTAGTGATACCAAGGGAAATTTTCATGTAAAGGTGGGCACAATAAAGAATACAAATGGTATGGACCTAACAGAAGCAGAAGATATTAAGAAGAGGTGTCAAGAATACACAGAAGAACTATACAGAAAAGATCTTAATGACCCAGGTAATCATGATGGTGTGGTCACTCACCTAGAGCCAGACATCCTGGAATGCAAAGTCACGTGGGCCTGAGGAAGCATCACTGTGAACAAAGCTAGTGGAGCTGATGGGATTCCAGCTGAGCTATTTCAAATTCTAAAGGATGTTGCTGTGAAAGTGCTGCACTCAATAAGCCAGCAAATTTGGAAAACTCAGCAGTGGCCACAGGACTGGAAAAGGTCAGTTTTCATTGCAATCCCAAAGAAAGGCAATGCCAAAGAATGTTCAAACTACTGCACAAAGGCACTCATCTCACACACTAGGAAAGGAATGCTCAAAATTCTCCAAGCTAGGCTTCATCAGTATGTCAGAGAACTTCCAGATGTCCAAGCTGGATTTATCAAAGGTAGACGAACCAGAGATCAAATTGCCAACATCCACTGGATCATAGAAAAAGCAAGAGAGTTCCAGAAAAACACCTACTTCTGCTTTATTGACTACACCAAAGCCTTTGACTGTGTGGATCACTACAAACTGTGGAACTTTCTTAAAGAGATGGGAATACCAGACCACCTTACTTGCCTCCTGAGAAATCTGTATGCTTGTCAAGAAGCAACAGTTAAAAGCAGACATAGAACTACAGACTGGTTCCAAATTGGAAAGGAGTACCACAAGCCGTATATGATCACCCTGCTCATTTAACTTATATGCAGATTTCTGCATGTGAAACACCAGGTTGATGAAGCACAAGGTGGTATCAAGATTGCCAGGAGAAATATCAATAACCTCAGATATGAAGATGACACCACCCTTATGGCAGCAGGTGAAGAGGAACTAAAGAGCCTTGTGATGAATGTGAAAGAGGAGTGAAAAAGCTGGCTTAAAACTCAACATTCAAAATGCAAACACAGTGGCATCCAGTTTAATTACTTCATAACAAATGGAGAGACAGTGGAAAGAGTGACAGACTTTATTTTCTTGGGCTGCAAAATGACTGCAGATGGTGACTGCAGCTAGGAAATTAAAAGATGGTTGCTCCTTGGAAGAAAAGCTATCACAAACCAGGACAACATGTGAAAAAGTAGAGACACTACTTTGCTGACAAAGGTCAAATCAAAGCTACGGTTTCTTCAGTAGTCATGGGTGGATGTGAGAGTCAGATCTAAAAGAAAGCTGATCGCAAAAGAATTGATGATTTTGAACTGTGTTGTTAGAGAAGACTCCTGAGAGTTGCTTGAACTGCAAGGAGATCAAACTAGTACATAAAGGAAATAAATCTTGAATATTCATTGAAAGGACTGATACTGAAGCTGAAGTTTCCTTACTTTGGACACGTGATGTGAAGAACCGACTTATTGGTAAAGACCCACTTGCTGGAAAATACCGAAGGCAGGAGGCCAAGGTGATGACAGAGGATGAGTAGGTTGGATGGCATCACTGACTCAATGTACAGGAGTTTGAGTTGGTGATGGACAGGGAAGCCAGGCGTGCTGCAGTCCATGGGGTCACAAAGAGATACTGCACTTTACTGAACACAGCACAGATATGGAAGCACAGAGAGGTGAGGTAACTTGCCTAAGATCACAGAGCTGAGAAGGGGAAGAAGTAGTTGTCAGGCAAATTGTGTAAGGTCATAGAGCACAGAAGTGGAAGCACAGAGAAGTTAGCAAACTTGTCTAAGATCAGAAAGCTTAGAAGTGGAAGCACAGAGACATCAGGCAACTTGCATAAGATCACACAGCTCAAAACTGGAAGTGAGATGTCAGGCAACGTGCCTTATATTGTCTATTTTGATTTTCTTATATACTTACTAGATGTTAACCAAATCTGTATTAGTACCAGTTGCAGTTGAACTTGTTTACTTACCCTGAAGTTTTACTTACAAGCATATATGTATGTTATCAGAATCTTGACTTTATTATGTGTCTTCTTCATATGGTTTTGATAAACTATATGCTCATTATTCAAGATTTTAAATTGTCAGATGGCTAGCACATTCTTCATTACTACCCTTCTTGGGAATTGGGATGAGGATTGACCTTTTGCAGTCCTATGTACACTGCTAGGTCTTCCAGATTTGCTGACACATTGAATGCAGCAACGTGATGGCATAATCCTTTTGAGAACTGCATAGTTCCACAGGAATTCCATCACATCGTCTAGCTTTATTAACAATAGTGCTTCCTAAGGTCCTCTTGACTTCGCACTCCAGAATGTCTGGCTCTGGGTGACTGACCAAACCATCATAATAATCAGGTTCATTAGGATCTTTTCCACACAGTTCTTCTGTGTATTCTTTCCATCTCTTCTTGATCACTTCAGCACCTGTTAGGTCTCTACCGTTGCTGTCCTTTATTGTGCTCATCTAAAGCCTTTGACTGTGTGGATCACAATAAACTGTGGACAATTCTGAAAGAGATGGGAATACCAGACCACCTAACCTGCCTCTTGAGAAACCTATATGCAGGTCAGGAAGCAACAGTTAGAACTGGACATGGAACAACAGACTGGTTCCAAATAGGAAAAGGAGTCCGTCAAGGCTGTATATTGTCCCCCTGCTTATTTAACTTTTATGCAGAGTACATCATGAGAAACGCTGGGCTGGAAAAAGCACTAGCTGGAATCAAGATTGCCGGGAGAAATATCAATAACCTCAGATATGCAGATGATATCACCCTTATGGCAGAAAGTGAAGAGGAACTAAAAAACCTCTTGATGAAAGTGAAAGAGGAGAGTGAAAAAATTGGCTTAAAGCTCAACATTCAGAAAATGAAGATCATGCCATCTGGTCCCATCACTTCATGGAAAATACATGGGGAAACAGTGGAAACAGTGTCAGACTTTATTTTGGGGGGCTCCAAAATCATTGCAGATGGTGATTGCAGCCACGAAATTAAAAGACGTGTACTCCTTGGAAGGAAAGTTGTGACCAACTTAGATAGCATATTGAAAAGCAGAGATATTACCTTGCCAACAAAGGTCCATCTAGTCAAGGCTATGGTTTTTCCTGTGGTCATGCATGGATGTGAGAGTTGGACTGTGAAGAAAGATGAGCGCCAAACAATTGATGCTTTTGAACTGTGGTGTTGGAGAAGACTCTTATTTATTTATTTATTTATTTTTAATTTTTACTCTTGAGAGTCCCTTGGACTGCAAGGAGATCCAACCAGTCCATCCTAAAGGAGATCAAGGACTGATGGTGAAGCTGAAACTCCAATACTTTGGCCACCTCATGCAAAGAGTTGACTCATTGGAAAAGACTCTGATGCTGAGAGGGATTGGGGGCAGGACGAGAAGGGGACAACAGAGGATGAGATGGCTGGATGGCATCACAGACTCGATGGACATAAGTTTGGGTGAACTCCGGGAGCTGGTGATGGACAGGGAGCCTGGTGTGCTGTGATTCATGGGGTTGCAAAGAGTCCGACACAACTGAGCAACTGAACTGAACTGAACTGATGGACAAAATGCTCGTTTGATATTTCCAGTTCTCATGAAGAGATCTCTATTCTTTCTCCTTCTGTTGTTTTCTTCTAGGTTTATGCACTGTTCATTGATGAAGGTCTTCATGTCTCTGCTGCTGCTGCTGCTAAGTCGCTTCAGTCGTGTCCAACTCTGTGTGACCCCATAGATGGGGGCCCACTGTCTCTGGGATTCTCCAGGCAAGAACACTGGAGTGGGTTGCTATTTCTTTCTCCAGTGCATGAAAGTGAAAAGTGAAAGTAAAGTCGCTCAGTTGTGCCCGACTCTTAGCGACCCCATGGACTGCAGCCTACCAGGCTCCTCTGTCCATGGGATTTTCCAGGCAAGAGTACTGGAGTGGGGTGTCATTGCCTTCTCCCTTCATGTCTCTAAGGCACTCTTATTGGAATACTGCCTATAGTTGGATGCACCTTTCCCTTTCTCCCTTGGTTTTTGCTTCTCTTCTTTCTTCTGTTAGTTTAAAGCCTCCTGAGATAATCACTTTGCCTTCTTGCTTTTCATTTTCTTTAGAATGGCTTTGTTCACTGCCTCCTGTACAGTATTACAGTCCTCCATCCATAGTTCTTCAGGCACACTGTTAACTAGATCTAATCCCTTGAATCTATTTGTCACCTCCACTAACATATTCATAGGGGATTTGATTTCAATTGCACCTGGCTCTGCTAATTGTTTTCCCAGCTTTCTTTAGTTTAAGCCTGAATTTTGCTATGAAAAGCTAATGTGCAGAGACAGTCATCTCCAGGTCTTATTTTTTCTGACTGCATACAGCTTCTCCATCTTTGGCTACCAAGAATGTAATCAGTTTGATTTCTGTATTGACCATTTGGTGATGTCCATGTGTTAACTCATCCTTTGTGTTATTCAGAAAGGGTATTTGCTGTGATGAGTGCATTCTCTTGGCAGAATTCAGCTAGCCTTTGCCCTGCTTCATTTTGTTCTCCAGGGCAAACTTGCCTGTTATTCCAGGTATCTCTTGACTTCCTACTTTGGAATACCAATCCCCACTGATGAATACATCTGTTTTTGGTGTTAGTTCTAGGAGGTCTTCTAGGTCTTCATATGACTGATCAGCTTCAGCTTCTTCGGCATCTATGGTAAGGGCATCAACTTGAATTACTTTGAGGAGAATGAAAGAAAAATACATCACACTTAAGTTAGGGGATGTAGCAAACTAAATACAAATAGGCAGCCATGGGAAACAATAAACATTAGAGCAAAATAAAGGAAATAGAGAATAGAAAAATGACAGAGGTACTCAAGAAAGGAAAATTTTGTTATTTATAAAGGTCAAAATATTGGCACAACTTTAGCTATATTGATCAAGGACGGAAGAAGACTCAAATTACTAAAATGAGGAGTAAAAAAGGAAAACATATTACCAACTTTAGAGAAATAAATATCATTGTAAAGGAATACCATGGCACTAATTATAAATTTTAGTTGAAATGGATAAATTTCTAGAAATACACAAATGACGGAAATTGACTCAAGAAAAAAATAAAAATTTGAATAGCAAAGTGATAGAATCAGTATTTTTAAACATCTTGCCCCAACACCTCACAAAAATCCCCCTACCATAACTAGACACAGATAGCCTCATTGCTGAATTCTACCTTATATTTAAACCAAAAGTCATGCCAATTGGCCACACGTGCATTCAAAATGTATCCATAGAAGTGGAAAGGGACTTTTCGCAGCTCATTCTATGAGGCAGTATAACTCGAATGCTAAAACTAGAGACCAGTTATTTTGAAGAATTCTCTTTAACTTTGCTCCATCCAGTATTTGCTCATGATGAATATCATGCTTTTCATTTTTGACAGGAAAATGGTGGAAATGATACTGTTATCATCTCATTCTATCAGGTGGTTCATGATTTCAATGTATCCCAACATTGATGATGTTCCCTTGGATCACTTGATTAAAGTGGTTGCTGTCAAGCTTCTCCACTGTCAAGTTACTCTCCCCTATGTTGTAATTAAAACATTCTTTTCTATCTTAGAGTATATAAATATTTTATTCCTCACCAAACTTTAGATTTATTAATTTAATTAAATCTATTTGATTAATAGTCTCTTATTTTACTAAAGGTATCATGACTTGTCACTATCATTATTTATTTTGATATTCATATTGTTCCAGCTTCAGATAGTGGGAACCTCCTTAAATTGGGCTCTCTATCCTTTTGACAGACATCTCCCCATCATTCTTTGAACAATCGATCCTTTTGGTACAAGATATTCTATGCATGCCTTGTACTTTCCCTGATTCATGGAATGAACAGTTTCTGCAGGAAGTCCCAATATTTTTTAGTGGAAAATGGAGTTTAGAATTCAATATATGAGACTTGTATGTACTCATTAGTTCCCAGTTCCTCTCATTTGACAGAGTCTGGAAAATGTACATGTGTGTGTGCATGCCTGTGTATGTGTGTATCCTCCCTATATCGCTCTGACTCGGATATCACAAAATGCTGGATTGTCCCCAACCCATGTGAATGCCTTTCTCAACATATTCAGACTCTGGCACCCACTCCAGGCAACTCTTTTATAGATATACCCCCTTTACCCTGCTTGGGCTTTGATACTCTGCACTGGGTCACCCCCACGTACCCCTTGTTCCACTCAGCATCTAACTAACTGCCCACACAGGGCTGCCCCACTTCCATGCCCTTCTCCTTTCGCTTGGGCTCTGACTTTCTACACACACAAATCTGCCTCCTCCATATGGATTTTCTCTTCTCTGGACTTAGAATTTTACTCTGTCAAGCTTCTCTGCTGTCAAGTTACTCTCCTCTATGTTGTAATTAAAATATTCTTTTCTATCTTAGAGTGTATAAATATTTTATTCCTCACCAAACTTTAGATTTATTAATTTAATTAAATCTATTTGATTAATAGTCTCTTATTTTACTAAAGGTATCATGACTTGTCACTATCATTATTTATTTTGATATTCATATTGTTCCAGCCTCAGATAGTGGCTGGCCAGCTTCCTATTTAATATCCTCTGGACTAAACTGACTCTTGTGGCAGGCTTCTCTGCTCTGTGAAGGCCTCTTAATCCCACTTTACTGAATACCCATGAAACGTCCTAGCACAGATATCCTGTTTTCCCTGCTCAAGTTCTCACATTTCATGCTACATACCTCCCTTCCCTGTTCTTGTGGATCTTATCGTTTCACCTTATTTGAGTTCTGACTCCCTGTACTAGGATACTCTGTCTGCATGGATATCTTCTTCACCCCTACCCTCTCATCTGGCCCACTACAGTACCATGCTCCCCTGTCATGGATGCCTGTCTTGATAGATCTCACTGAATTGCTTTATGAATAGTTGCTTTATACTTTGGGGTATAATCCCAAAGGATGACTTAATTAATTATGTTGTTCATCCTGTTCTAGTTTTGGCCATTGGAAGCTCATTCCTGTCTTCTTTGACATAACCCCATTATTCCAGGGCATTTTTTTAGCACTTCCTTTTTGATACAATAAGAACCTCTGGACTCCTCTTCTATATTTCTTCTCTGAGCCCTACAATCAGTAGTTTCTCCAAGAAGCCTGGTTTCTTTTCTTGGAAAATAGTATTAGGAACCAAGATCTGTGCTTATTTCTACATCATTGTTTCTTTCATATTTTGGGAGTATCATTTCTCTTTGACCCTTTCAGCTAACAGAACAAAGAAACATATGTATGTATGCTCATGTGCCATCTATTTAACTGTTAATTCAAGTATGCATGTGTAACAGTATCAAGATTGTTAACTTGTAATCCTACAAGAGAGAACATTAACAACTAGATCAAGTGCTTTTATCTTGGCTTTCAGTCTTGCAAACTCCAGTTCATTTTCAAAGTTACTCAAGTCAGGCGTTCTTATTGAGGTGGTTGTATACATTTGCAATATAATCAGATTGTTTAGTCAAATTCTGTATTCCATTCTTTATGTCAAAATGGTTTCTATTTTAATATACATACATTGATTCACTTTTGGTGCTGTAAGATTCTACAGGTATTGACAAATATGCAGTGCCATGTATTTACCATAACATCATACAGAATAGTTCCACTGCCCTAAAACATCCTCTATGCCTGGAGAGAAGGAAATGGCAACCCACTCCAGTATTCTTGCCTGGGAAATCCCAGGGACAGAGGAGCCTGGTGGGCATAGGCCATGGGATCTCATAAAGCCAGACACAACTTAGCAATTTAGTGCAGTCATTTTTAGGAACACTGTAGGCCACATAAAACACATCGGTGGCTCCTAGTGTGTGGCCTCTCATTTACTATCTTTCTTTCCCACTTGGCCCTCTGCTCCACAGGGGCACATGTCCACGAGTCTGCTCTGCTCACCCAGTGTCTGGATTTAACAAATGGAAAAATAAAAATAGAAGATGAACTCACCCTCCCAGTAGAGCACCAGGTTCAGAAAGAATACACAGGCAAGGAAATAGCATTCTGTCATTTCCCACCTCTTCTTCAATTGCCCGCTGGAAATGTTGCCATTTCTCTTTAAGCCCTACTCCCAGTTGACCTCTGCAAGCCTCCTTATCCTGTGTCCTGAAGTCATCACAATGGCCACATAGGTTCTGGCTGGGGCGGGGCCCACTGTGACATCGGCAAGGGCCCAGCCCTGGCTGGCCCTCAGTCTCCAAGTGCCAGGGCAGACCAGAGCACCACGGGCCTTTTCCTCTCAGCTCACCATGTGGTCCCTCAAATGGTTCCTGTGCTTATCCATGGGTGTTACCTATGTTTCTGCCTTAATTTTTACTTCTCTGAGAGAGAAAGCTGAAGAACTCCAGGGGAAGGTTCTGTGCAGAGGGCACTTTTTAATTTGGCAGAATCTATCAGAGCATGCCCAAGACTGGCTTGAGATCACGTTGTTCTGGATTTTCCTCACTGTGCTGATGTACCTGACAGTGAAGTTGGCAGGAGAAAGTGGCCAGAGTAATGTACAGAATCCTCCTGCCCATCTACTAAGTCACTTCAGTTATGTCCGCCTCTGTTCGATGCCATAGACGGCAGCCCACCAGGCTCCGCCATCCCTGGGATTCTCCAGGCAAGAACACTGGAGTAGGTTGCCAGTTCCTTCTCCAATGCATGAAAATGAAAAGTTAAAGTGAAGTCGCTCAGTCATGTCCGACTCTTTGCGACCCCATGGACTGTAGCCTACCAGGCTCCTTCGTCCGTGGGATTTTCCAGGCAAGAGTACTGGAGTGGGTTGTCATTGCTTTCTCCATCCTGCCCATCAGGGCACTTCATTTTGCTCTCCCAGAAGGAAAAAGGAAAAGGCATCTCCCAACAAAGACTACAAGTTCCAAACCGTAATCCTGCTCATGATGGACCTTGTAAAATTTGTGTCCAATATGCAGAATCTGAAACTCACCACAGCAAACGGGATTTACCTCAATTCCTTCCAATGTCGACGTTTCTGTAGATGCACACAACAACATTACAGTATATGAGCTCTGGGGCAACGAAGAATCCAATTGAGTGGATTTGTATGTCAAAGTAGGTGAATTGTAGAGCGTTGACATACCTTATACAAAATAATAAAACTATTCTGAAGCAAGAGGAAAAAAAAGCCTCTGATATTTTTTTTTGCTCTACAGTTTTACCTTTTCCAGAATGTCTTATAATTGGCAGCATGCAGTGTATAACCTTTTACAGATGAGCTTATTTCACTTAATAACGTTCATTTTGGTTTCATCCATCTCTGTTTGTGATTTGATAGCTCATTCCTTTTCATTCTGGAGTAATATTCTGTTATGTTGATGTACCGTAGTTTGTTTATCCAGTCGTATATTAAAGGGCACTCTTAAGTAAGTGAAGTCACTCAGTCGTGTCTGACTCTTTGCAACCCCATGGACTATAGCCTACCACACTCCTCCATCTATGGGATTTTCCAGGCAAGAGTATTGGAGTGGGTTGCCATTTCCTTCTCCAGAGGATCTTCCCGACCCAGGGATCAAACCCAGGACTCCCACATTGTAGGCAGACACTTTACCATATGAGCCACTAGGGAAGGCCAAAGGACACTTTGGTTGCTTCCAATTTGTGTGTGTGTGTGAGAGAGAGAGAGAATATAAACTAAGCTGTTATAAAATTCATGTGCATGTTTTTATGTGGGCATTAGCTATCAAATCAATTGTTGAACTCTCTAGGAGCATAACTGTTAGATCATGTGGTATGACAATGTTTAGCTCTGTAAGAAATTGCTTCCAAAGTGACTCTACCATTTTGCAATCCCATTAACAACGAATGAGAGTTCCTGTTGTTCCTCATCTTTGCCAGTAATTGGTTTTGTCCGATTTTTCTATTTGACCATTTCAGTAAGTATGTAGTGGTATCTCACTGTTTAATTTCACCAGTCTACTCTAAAAAAAAGTTATCTTATTTCCATATTTCCATTGCGGCATGTCTATTGTGTTTCATTACCATAAATTCTTCAGGTGTTTTACCTTTAATCTGAGGTTTAAATAGATCTTCTGCTCACCAGAATTCTGCTGCTGTTTATACCATCACTGATTACTTTGCTTAATTAGTCTTATAATTACTTTTTCATGAAGGACTGATAAGTTGAAATCATGTATATTGGAAAATATTTATTTTTAATTGAACAACACTGAAAACACTTTCTTTTCCTGAGTATTGCTTTGTCCACTAATGTTTAGTGCCTCCACACAAAAGTTTAAGTTCAGCACGAACTTCTCCTCCACCGCTTTTTTGTGTTTGTTTTGATTCTCTTATATACTTACTAGATATTAACCAAATCTGTATTAGTACCAGTTGCCATTGCAACTGTTCATTTACAAGTTTTACTACAACCGTATATGTATTTTATCAGAATCTTGATTTTATTATGTGTCTTCTTCATGTAGTTTTGAAAAACTATATGCTCATTATTCAAGTTTTTAATAGTCTGTGTCTCTTCTCCATTGAGATTCAAACAAATCCATTTATATTATTGAAGAAAATATATTGAGTGAAGCACTTTCACAGCATCATCTTTTAAGATTTGAAATAGCTCAACTGGATTACATCACCTCCACTAGCTTTGTTTGTAGTGAGGCTTTCTAAGGCCCACTTGACTTCGAATTCCAGGATGTCTGACTCTAGGTGAGTGATCACACCATCGTGATTATCTGGTTCATAAAGATGTTTTTTGTATAGTTCTTCTGTGTATTCTTGCCATCTCTTCTTCATATCTTCTGCGTCTGTTAGGTCCATGCCATTTCTGTCCTTTATTGAGCCCATCTTTGCATGAAATGTTCTCTTGGTATCTCAGATTTTCTTGAAGATATCTCTAGTCTTTCCCATTCTATTTTTTTCCTCTATTTCTTTGCATTGATCACTGAGGAAGAAATGAGTATATCTTTCCTTTTCTCCTTTGCCTTTCACTTCTTTTCACAGCTACTTGTAAGGCCTCCTCAGACAACCATTTTGCATTTTTGCATTTCTTTTTCTTGGGGACTGTATTGATCCTTGCCTCCTGTACAATCTCACAAACCTCCATCCATAGTTATTCAGGCACTTTATCATTCTAATCCCTTGAATCTATTTCTAACTTCCACTGTATAATCACAATGTATTCAATTTAGGTCACACCTGAATGGTCTAGTGGTTTTCCCTACTTTCTTCAATTTCAGTCCGAATTTGGCAATAAGGAGTTCATGATCTGAGCCACAGTCAGCTCCCAGTCTTGTTTTTGCTGACTGTACAAAGCTTCTCCATCTTTGGCTGCAAAGAATATAATCAATCTGACTTCAGTGTTGACCATCTGGTGATGTCCATGTGTAGTGTCTTCTCTTGTGTTGTTGGAAGAGGGTGTTTGCTATAACCAGTGCATTCTCCTGGAAAAACTGTTAGCCTTTGCCTTGCTTCATTTTGTACTCCAAGGCCAAATTTTCCTGTTACTCCAGGTATTTCTTGACTTCCCACTTTTGCATTCCAGTCCCCATAATGAAAAACACATCTTTTGGGGGTTCTGGTTCTAGAAGGTCTTGTAGGTCTTCATAGAACCATTCAACTTCAGCTTCTTCAGCATTACTGGTTGGGCCATAGACTTGGATTACTTTGATATTGAATGGTTTGCATTGGAAACGAACAGAGATCATTCTGTCATTGTTGAGACTGCATCCAAATACTGCATTGTGGACTCTTTTGTTGACTATGATGACTACTCTGATTCTTCTAAGGGATTCTTGTCCACAGTAGTAGGTATAATGATCATCTGAGTTTAATTTACCCATTACAGTCCATTTTGGTTTGTTGATTCCTAAAATATTGATGTTCACTCTTGCCATCTTCTCCTGTTTCATCACTTTCAATTTGCCTTGCTTCGTAGACCTAACATTCCAGGTTCCTTCGCAATATACCTGTCAGAGAGGCTCAGAGGGCTCAAACAAACCTTGTGTGCACAAGCAGCCAGAGTTCCCATGGAGACTGGGACAGAGCTGTGTTTGAGTGTCTCCTGTGAAGATATGGGTCAGCAGTGGACTGCCGCAGGGGCAGGGGCTCTGGATGCAACAGACTTGGGTATGGCTGAGTTCAGCAGACTTGGGTATGGCAAAAACTCTCTTGGAGGAGGTCACCTATAGCCCCAACATAAAGCTGCCAGAACTTACACAGGGCTGGGGAAATAGACTCTTGGAGGGCACAAACAGAACTTTGTGCATGCCAGGACCCAGCAGAAAGGAGCAGTGACCCCACAAGAGACTGACCCAGACTTGTCCTTGAGTGTCCAGGAGTCTCTGGTGGAGGCATGGGTTGGCGGTGCCCTGCTTCAGGGTTGGGGGCACTGAGTGTAGCAGTGCATGGATGGGACCCTTTGAAGGAGGTCGCCATTATCTTTATTACCTCCATCATAGTTTGGCCCCAGATAATAACAGGGAGAGAACACAGCCCCAACCATCAACAGAAAATTGGATTATAGATTTTACTGAGCATGGCCCTGCCCATCAGAACAAGACCCAGTTTCCCCCTCAGTCAGTCTCTCCCATCAGGAAGTTTCCATAAGCCTCTTACCCTTCTCCATCAGAGGGCAGACAGACTGAAAACGACAATCACAGAAAACTCACCAATCTGATCACTCTTTGCGACCCCGTGGACTATAGCCCACCAGGCTTCTCTGTTCATGGGATTCTCCAGGCAAGAATACTGGAGTGAGTTGCCATTTCCTTCTCCAGGGGATCTTCCTGACCCAAGGATCGAACCCAGGTCTCCCGCATTGCAAGACATAGACCACAGACTTGTCTAACTCAGTGAAACAATGAGCCATGCCTTGTAGGGCCACCCAAGGTTTCTTGGACTGGTCATGGTGGAGAGTTATGACCAAACGTGGTCCCCTGGAGAAGGGAATGGCAAACAACTTCAGTATTCTTGCTTTGAGAACCCCATGAACAGTATCTCATACTAAAACATCAAATTGTTCAAAGAATGGTGGGGAGATGTCAAAAGGACAGAGGCCAGCTTAAGGAGGTTCCCACTGGCCAAGGTTGGAACAATATGAACTTCAAAATAAATAATGATAGAGACAGATCATGATTCATTTAGTAAAATAAGAGATTATTAATTAAATAGATATAAATAAATTAATAAATCTAAAGTTTCAGTTCAGTTCAGATGCTCAGTCATGTCTGACTCTTTGTGACCCCATGAACCACAGCACACCAGGCCTCCCTGTTCATCACCAACTCCCAGAGTCCACCCAAACCCATGTTCATTGAGTCGGTGATGCCATCCAATCATCTCATCCTCTGTCGTCCCCTTCTCCTCCTGCCCCCAATCACTCCCAGCATCAGGGTCTTTTCAAATGAGTCAGCTCTTTGCATCAGGTGGCCAAAATATTGGAATTTCAGCTTCAGCATCAGTCCTTCCAATGAACACCCAGGACTGATCTCCTTTAGGATGGACTGGCTAGATCTCCTTGCAGTCCAAGGGACTCTCAAGAGTCTTTTCCAACACCACAGTTCAAAAGCATCAATTCTTTAGCACTGAGCTTTCTCTATAGTCCAACTCTCACATCCATACATGACCACTGGAAAAACCATAGCCTTGACTAGAAGGACCTTTATTGGCAAAGTAATGTCTCTGCTTTTTAATATGCTGTCTAGGTTGGTCATAACTTTCCTTCCAAGGAGTAAGCGTCTTTTAATTTCATGGCTGCAATCACCATCTGCAGTGATTTTGGAGCCCAGAAAAATAAAGTCAGCCACTGTTTCCACTGTTTCCCCATCTATTGAAAAATAAAATATTTCTGTAATTTACAATACACAAAAAAAGGTTTTAATTACAGGATAGGGGAGAGTAACTTGACAGCGGAGAAGCTTGACAGCAACCACTTTAATCAAGTGATACCAATGAATATTATCAATATTGGGACACATTAAAATCATGAACCACCTGATAAAATGAGATGATATGAACACAGCATCATTTCTGCCATTTTCCTGTCAAAGATGCAAAACTGAACTTCATCATTAGCAAATCCTGGATGAACCAAAATTCAGGAGCACTCTACAAAATAATTGGCCTCTAGTTTTTGCATCTGAGTAATACTGCCTCATAGAATGAGCTGTGAAATGTTCCTTTCCAATTCTATAAATACATTTACAATCCATGTGTGGTGAATTGGCATGACTGTTGGTTTAAATATTCAGTAGAATTCACCAGAGAGGCTATCTAGGTCTAGATAGGGTGTGGGGAGTGAGGGAGGGAGTTTTGTGAGGTAGGTTGGGCAAGAAGTTTAAAAATGATTAATTCTATCTCTTTGCTCTTCAGATTTTCATTTTCTTCTTGAGTCATTTTCAGTCATTTGTGTATTTCTAGAAAACTTCATTTCATCTAAATTTTCTATTTAGTGCCATGGTATTCCTTTACAACTATATTTATTTCTCTAAAGTTGGTAGTAATTTTTCCTTTTTTATTTCTAATTTTAGTAATTTGATTCTTCTTCCTCCCTTGAACAATATTGTTAAAGTTGTGTCAATTTTTTGACCTTTTTAAATAACAAAATTTTCATTTGTTGAGTACCTCTGTTGTTTTTCTATTCTCTCTTTCATTTATTTTGCTCTAATATTTATTGTTTACTATGGCTGCCTATTTGAGTTTGGCTCGCTACATCCCCTAACTTAGGTGTGGTTTGTTTTTGCTTTCATTCTTCTCAAAGTAAAGTTGATCCTTGAACAACAGGAGTATTAACTGTGCAGGTCCACTTATACAAAGATTATTTTTCAATGGTAAATACTACAGGACTACACCATCTGCAGCTGGTTGAATCTGCAGAGGTGAAATTGTGGGTGTGGAAGAACCACATAGATGGAGGGCCGACTATAAGTTATACACGAATTTTCGACTGCAGAAAAGGTTGGTCCCCTAAATCCCACATTGTTCAAGGGTCAAGTATATTTTCTACTTGTGATTCTTTCTTTGACCCATTGACTATTTAGGAGTATGCTGCTTAACATCCACATATCAGTCTGTCTCTCAAAATGCTTTGTTTTCTAATTTCATTATATTCAGAGGATGTACTTGATGTGGTTTGAGCCCTTCAAAATTTATTTAGATTTGTCTTATGTCCTAGCATATAGGGGATCCTGGAGAATGTTCCTTGCACTCTTAAGAAGAATGCATATCCTGTATTGGATAAATTGCTCTATACATAGATGTTAGGTTCAGTTGGTTTATATTATCATTCAAGTTCTCTGAAAGTGAAAGTGAAGTCGCTCAGTCACATCCACCCCGTGGACTGTAGGCCACCAGGCTCCTGTGTCCATGGGATTTCTGAGGCAAGAATACTGGAGTGGGTTGCCATTTCCTTCTCCAGGGGATCTTCCCAACCCAGGGATCGAACCTGGGTCTCCTGCATTGCAAGCAGACGCTTTAACCTCTGAGCCACCAGGGAAGCCCAACATTAACACACTGTAACTACTTCATAGTTAATCTTCTGCCTAGACTTTTTATCCCTTATTGAAAGTGGATCAGTAAAGTCTAGCAATTATTTTTGAATTGTCTATTTCTCTCTTCATTTCTATCAGGTTTTTTTTCCTCCATGCATTTTTCAGTTGTCTTGTTAAGTGTCTTTCTGATAGACTCTCCTGTTTATCATTGTAAATGTCCTTTATCCCTAGTAACAGTTTTTAATAAAAATCATTTTTGGTTGACATTAGTACAATACAGCCAATTATCTGTTTGGTTAATGTTGGCCTGATATATAGTTTTCAGTCATTTCACTTAAAATCTATATCTTTGACTCTAAATTATCTCTCCCATAGATAGCCTATAGTTGGATCTTTGATTTTTATTGAGTCTAAAAATGTTTGCTTTTTGATTAGATTGTTCAATTTATCTATTGTATCATTATTTATATGATCAAATTTATGACTGCCATTTTATTTTTGCTTTTTCAAAACTTCAAATTTTTGTCCTTTTTATCTTTATTGCTCTTCATTTATAAATGAATGTTCTCAGTGTAGTATTTGGTTTGCTCTAATGCTATATTTTAAATTTTATTTTCTTAGTAACTAGAATAGGACTTTCCATATCTATATTAACTTATTAGCTTTCTTCATCTTTATACTCACTGTAACAGCAGTGAGAAAAATCATTAACATCCTGGGTAACAGTGAACTAAACTGGACAGGAATGGGTGAATTTAATTCAGATGACCATTATATTGACTACGGTGGCAAGAATCCCATAGAAGAAATGAAATAGCCCTCATAATCAACAAAAGATTCCCAATAAGAACTACTTGGGTGAAGCCTCCAAAATGACGGAGAGATCTTAGGCCGTTTCCAAGGCAAGCTATTCAACAACACAGTAATTCAAGTCCATGCCCCTACGGGAGTTGGTGATGGACAGAGAGGCCTGGCGTGCTGCGATTCATGGGGTCGCAAAGAGTCGGACACGACTGAGCGACTGAACTGAACTGAACTGAACTGCCCCTACCACAGATGCTGAAGAACCCGAAGCTGATCAGTCCTATGAAGACATAGAAAACCTCCTAGAATTAACATCAAAAATAGATTCATCAGTGGGGATTGGTATGCCAAAGTAGGAAGTCAAAAGATAACCTGGAGTAACAGGCAAGTATGGCATTGGAGAAGAAAATGAAGCAGGGCAAAGGCTAACTAAATTCTGCCAAGACAATGCACTCGTCATAGCACATACCCCTTCTGAACAGCACAAGAGACGACTTTACACATGGACATCACCAACTGGTCAACACCAAAGTCAATTGGTATCCAAATTGTAGCCAAAGATGGAGAAGCTGTATGCAGTCAGGAAAAACAAGACCTGGAACTGACTGTGGATCTGGTCATCAGCTTCTCATAGCAAAATTCAGGCTTAAACTAACGAAAGCTGGGAAAACCACTAGGACTGCCAGGTAGCTGTGAAATCCAATCCCCTATGAATATGCAGTGGAGGTAACAAATAGTTTCAAGGGATTAGATCTAGTTAACAGTGTGCCTGAAGAACTATGGACAGAGGTCCATAACACTGTATGGACAGCAGCAAAAAAAAAAAAAAAAAAAGCTGTCCCAAAGAAAAAGAAAAGCAATAAGACAAAGGGGTTATCTCAGGAGGCTTTCAAAGACCTGAAGAAAAAAGAGAAGCAAAAGCCAAGGGAGAGAGGGAAAGGTACATCCAACTAAACGCAGAGTTCCAAAGAAGATCAAAGAGACACAAGATGGCCTTTCTTGATAAACAGTGTATAAAACAAGAAGAAAATAACAGAAAGAGAAAGACTAGAGATCTCTTCATGAAAATAAAGAATAGAGACCTTTTCATGAAAATCAAAAACGTCAAGGAAACATTTCAGGAAAAGATGGGAACAGTAATGGACAGTAATGGCAGAGACCTAGTAAACGCTGAAGAGATCAAGAAGAGATGGAAAGAATACATGGAAGAACTGTACGGAAAAGATCCTAATGAACCAGATTTTTTGATGGTGTGTTCAGTCACCCAGAGAGAGACATTCTGGAGTGCGAGGTCAAGAGGGCCTTAGGAAACACTGTTGTTAATAAAGCTAGAGGATGGGGGGCAGTCCTAAGATGGTGGAGGAATAGGACAGGGAGACCACTTTCTCCCCAACAAATTCATCTAAAGAACATTTGAACGCTGAGCAAATTCCACAAAACAATTTCTGAATGCTGGTAGAGGACACCAGGCACCCAGAAAGGCACCCATTGTCTTCGAAAGGAGGTAGGACAAAATATAAAAGATAAAAAGAGAGACAAAAGAGTTAGGGATGGACACCCATCCTGGGAGAGAGTCATAAAAGAGAAGTTTCCAAACACCAGGAAACCCTTTCACTATTGGGTCTGTGGGGAGTTTTGGAATCTCAGAGGGCAACATAACTGGGAGGAAAACTAACTAAATAAATAAAACCCACAGAATATGTTCCTAACAGTAACTCCCACTGGAGAAGTAGCCCAGACGCTCGTGTCTGCCACCAGCAAGCTGGGGCTCAACAGGGAGGCGCGGGCTGCATTGCTGAGGATAAGGACCGGGCCTGAATGCACACAAGACAATCTAAGGGAGCTAACATGAGATAGCAACCCAAACTGTGGGATAGCCAGAGAGAGAGAGAGAGAAAAAAAAGAGAGAACCAGAATTTTCCCTGAAAAGCGCTAACCTAAGGCACTGCCGGCCCGCTTACAGAACAAAGGACTGAGCGAATACCACAGGAGAGCTAGCAGGCTGTGGACCGGCCCATCCCCCGCCAGAGGCAGGGGGCAGGTGGGTGCCAGCCAGAGCCGGAAAGGGGCAAACTCAGCCCCAGAGATGGCATCCCCTACCAAACTGCGAACAGGCTTCCAGTTTCTAACCAAGACTTCCTGGGATTCTAGAAGGTTGATCAGCTGGGAGGGTCGCAGCCAGAGATTAGCTTCCCAGAAGAGACACATGGCACACTGCAGATGGGCACACCTGCTGCCACCCAGGAAACTGAGTGGCTGGGACCGGGGAGGTGATAAGATGCACTCACCGCCTGGGGAGAGTGAGCTCGCCAAGCACCTGGTTGCCTGAGCTGTTCGGACCTGGGAGGGGCACAAAACGCAGGCCCAACTGAGTCTGCACCTTTGTGGAGAACCTGAATCTGAGAGGCTTAGGCCTGGGAAGTGCACGCAACACAGGGCCCGTTCCCTGCAGAGCAGCCTGGAACCTGAGCAGTGTAGACTGGGAAAGCACACATGCCGTGAGCAGGGGCAAACCCAGTGTGGCCAAGACACTGCGAGCACTCCCCACACACGCCAGTGATATTTGTTTGCAGTATTCCTTCCTCCTCACAGCACGACTGAGCAAATGAGCCTGAACAAGAGACCACCTTCGCCCCCTTGTGTCAGGGCGGAAATTAGACAATGAAGCGACCTACAAACAGAAGAAGCCAAATAAACAGAGGGAACCGCTTTGGAAGTGACAGGTGAAACAGATTAAAAGCCCTGTAGTTAACATCGACTACATTGGAAGGGGCCTATAGATCTTGAGAAGTATAAGCTGGAACAAGGAACTATCTGAAACTGAACTGACCCCAAACTGCCTGCAACAGCTCCAGAGAAATTCCTAGATATATTTTTACCATTATCATTTTAAAAAATATTTTAAATTTTTTTCTTTTTTCTTTAAGTCCTCTATTACTCCTTTAATTTTCATTTTTATAACTTACTATTACCTTGCAAAAAAAGATGCTATTTTTAAAGAAAACTTCATATATGTTTCTTATACTTTTTGTGATTTTGTTTATTTGTTTTTTAATATTGTATTTTTGAGAGTCTAACCTCTACTCTAGATTTTTAATCTTTGCTTTTTGGTATTTGTTATCAATTTTGTACATTTGCTGCTGCTGCTGCTGCTAAGTCGCTTCAGTCATGTCCAACTCTGTGCGACCCCATAGACGGCAGCCCACCAGGCTCCCCCATCCCTGGGATTCTCCAGGCAAGAACACTGGAGTGGGTTGCCATGTTCTTCTCCAATTTGTACATTTAAGAATCCAATATTCCATACCCATTTTTACGTACAAGTGTGATTACTGGCTTGATTATTCTCTCCCCATTTTGATTCTCCTTTTTCTCCCCCAGGTCAACTCTATCTCCTCCCTTCCCCTTATCTTCTCTACCCAACTCTGTGAATCTCTGTGTGTGTTCCACTGTGGAGAATACTTAGGGAACAGAGTACTGCCTAGATCTATCTCTATCCTTTTGACTCCCACTTTTCTCCTCCTGCTCACCTCTATCTCCTTCCTCCCTCTATATAAAGAGTCAATATATAATGAATAATGCAATAAATGATATCAAAAACACTCTGTATGGAACCAATGGTAGAATAATGGAGGCAGAAGATAGGATAAGTGAGGTAGAAGATAAAATGGTGGAAATAAATGAATCAGAGAGGAAAAAAGAATTAAAAGAAATGAGAACAACCTCAGGGACCTCTGGGACAATGTGAAACAGACAACACAGAAATACAAAGGATCATAAGAGACTACTATCAGAAACTATATGTCAATAAAATGGACAACTTGGAAGAAATGGACAAATTCTTAGACAGTATAACTTTCCAAAACTGAACCAGGAAGAAATAGAAAATCTTAACAGACCCATCACAAGCACGGAAATTGAAACTGTAATCAGAAATCTTCCAGCAAACAAAAGCCCAGGACCATACCACTTCACAGCGGAATTCTAGCAAAACTTGAGAGAAGAGCTAACACCTATCTTAAACTCTTCCAGAAAATTGCAGAGGAAGGTAAACTTCCGAACTCATTCTATGAGGCCACCATCACCTGAATACCAATACCAGACAAAGATGCGACAAAAAAAGAAAACTACAGGCCAATATCGCTGATGAACATAGATGCAAAAATCCTTAAAAAAATTCTAGCAAACAGAATCCAACAACATATTGAAAAGATCATACATCATGACCAAGTGGGCTTTATCCCAGGGATGCAAGGATTCTTAAATATCTGCAAATCAATCAATGTAATACAACACATTAACAAATTGAAAGATAAAAACCATATGATTATCACAATAGATGCAGAGAAAGCCTTTGACAAAATTCAACATCCATTGATGATAAAAACCCTCCAGAAAGCAGGCATAGAGGGAACATACCTCAACATAATAAAAACTATATATGACAAACCCACAGCAAACATTATCCTCAATGGTGAAAAATTGAAAGTATTTCCCCTAAAGTCAGGAACAAGACAAGGGTGCCCACTCTCACCACTACAATTCAACATAGTTTTGGAAGTTTTGGCCACAGCAATTAGAGCAGAAAAAGAAATAAAAGGAACCCAGACTGGAAAATAAGAAGTAAAACTCTCACTGTTTGCAGATGACATGATCCTATACATAGAAAACACTAAAGACTCCACCAGAAAATTACTGGAGCTAATCAATGAATATAGTAAAGTTGCAGAATATAAAATTAACACACAGAAATCCCTTGCATTCATGGGGTCGCAAAGAGTCAGACACGACTGAGTGACTGAACTGAACTGGACTGAACTGAACAACGAGAAAACAGAAAGAGAAATTAAGGAAACAATTCCATTCACCATTGCAACAAAAAGAATAAAATACTTAGGAATATATCTACCTAAAGAAACAAAAGACCTATATATAGAAAACTATAAGACACTGATGAAAGAAATCAAAGAGGACACAAACAGATGGAGAAATACACCACGTTCGTGGATTGGAAGAATCAATATAGTGAAAATGAGTATACTACCCAAAGTAACCTATAGATTCAGTGCAGTCCCTATCAAACTGCCAATGGTATTTTTCAGAGATCTAGAACAAATAATTTCACAATTTGTATGGAAATACAACAAACCTCGAATAGCCAAAGCAATCTTGAGAAAGAAGAGTAGAATTGGAGGAATCAACCTGCCTGACTTCAGGTTATACTACAAAGCTACAGTCATCAAGACAGTATAGTACTGGCACAAAGACAGAAATATAGATCAATGGAACAAAATAGAAAGCTCAGAGATAAATCCACGCACCTATGGACAGCTTATCTTTGACAAAGGAGGCAAGAATATACAATGGAGAAAAGACAATCTCTTTAACAAGTGGTACTGGGAAAACTGGTCAACCACTTGTAAAAGAATGAAACTAGAACACTTTCTAACACTGTACACAAAAATAAACTCAAAATGGATTAAAGATCTAATCATAAGACCAGAAACTATAAAACTCCTAGAGGAAAACATAGGCAAAACACTCTCCGACATAAATCACAGCAGGATGCTCTATGACTCACCTCCCAGAGTAATGGAAATAAAAGCAAAAATAAACAAGTGGGACCTAATTAAATTTAAAAGCTTTTGCACAACAAAGGAAACTCTAAGCAAGGTGAAAAGACAGCCTTCAGAATGGGAGAAAATAATAGCAAATGATGCAACTGACAAAGAATTAATCTCAAAAATATATAAGAAGCTCCTTCAGCTCAATTCTAGAAAAATAAATGACCCAATCAAAAAATGGGCCAAAGAACTAAACAGACATTTATCCAAAGAAGACATACAGATGGCTAACAAACACATGAAAAGATGCTCAACATCACTCATTATCAGAGAAATGCAAATCAAAGCCACAATGAGGTACCATCTCACATCAGTCAGAATGGCTGCTATCTAAAAATCTACAAACAATAAATGCTGGAGAGGGTGTGGAGAAAAGGGAACCTTCTTACACTGTTGGTGGGAATGCAAGCCAGTCCAGCCACTATGGAAAACAGTGTGGAGATTCCTTAACAAACTGGAAATAGAACTGCCATATGACCGAGCAATCCCACTGCTGGGCATACACACCGAGGAAACCAGAATTGAAAGAGACACATGTACCCCAGTGTTCGTCGCAGCACTGTTTATAATAGCCAGGACATGGAAGCAACCTAGATGTCCATCAGCAGATGAAAAGATAAGAAAGCTGTGGTACATATACACAATGCAGTATTACTCAGCCATTAAAAAGAATATAATTGAATCAGTTCTAATGAGGTGGATGAAACTGGAGCCTATTATACAGAGTGAAGTAAGCCAGAAAGAAAAACACCAACACAGTATACTAACGCATATATATATGGAATTTAAAAAGATGGTAACGATGACCCTATATGCGAGACAGCAAAAGAGACACAGATGTATAGAACAGTCTTTTGGACTCTGTGGGAGAAGGCGAGGGTGGGATGATCTGAGAAAATAGCATTGAAACATGTATATTATATGTGAAACAGATCACCAGTCCAGGTTTGATGCATGAGACAGGGTGCTCAGGGCTGGTGCACTGGGATGACCCAGAAGGATGGGATGGGGAGGGAGGTGGGAGGGGGGTTCAGGATGAGGAACACATGTAAACCCATGGCTGATTCATGTCAATGTATGGCAAAACCACTACAATATTGTAAAGTAATTAGCCTCCAATTAAAATAAATTAAAAAAAGAATGACATTAGCAACTGCATGTAAAAGAATGAAAATAGAACACTTTCTAACACCATACACAAAATATAAACTCTAAATGGATTAAAGATCTAAATGTAAGACCAGAAACTATAGGAATCTTAGAGGAAAACATAGGCAGAACCCTCTGACATAAATCCCAGAAAGATCCTCTATGACTCACCTCCCAGAGTAATGGAAATAAAAACAAAAATAAACAAATGGGAGCTAAAAAAGTTAAAAGTTTTTGCACAATGAAGGAAACTATAAGCAAGGTGAAAAGACAGCCTTCAGAATCAGAGAAAATAATAGCAAATGAAACAACTGACAAAGAATTAATTTCCAAAACATACAAGCAGCTCATGCAGCTCAATACCAGAAAAATGAACCAAATCAAAAAGTGGGCCAAATAACTAAACAGACATTTCTCCAAAGAAGACATACAGATGGCAATAAACACATGAAAAGATGCTCAACATAACTCATTATTAGAAATGCAAATCAAAACCACAAAGAGGTAAAATCTCATGCCAGTCAGAATGGCCACCATCAAAAAGTCTACAAACAATAAATGCTGGAGAGGGTTGGAGAAAAGGGAACCCTCTTACACTGTTGGTGGGAATGCAAACTGGTACAGCCACGATGGAGAACAGGGTGGAGATTCTTTAACAAACTGGAACTAGAACTGCCATATGACCTAGCAATCCCACTGCTGGGCATACACACTGAGGAAACCAGAATTGAAAGAGACACATGTACCCCCAGTGTTCATCAGAGAACTGTTTACAATAGCTAGGACATGGAAGCAACCTAGATGTCCACTGGCAGACGCATGGATAAGGAAGTTGTGGTACATATACACATTGGAATATTATTCAGCTATAAAAAAAGAACACATTTGAGTCAGTTCTAATGAGCTGGCTGAAACTGGAGCCTATTATACAGAGTGAAGTAAGTCAGAAAGAGAAACACCAATACAGTATATTAATACATATGTATGGAATTTAGAAAGATGGTAACAACAATCCTATATGCAAGGCAACAAAAGACACAGATGTAAAGAACAGACTTTTGGACTATGTGGGAAAAGGCGAGGGTGAGATGGTTTGAGAGAATAGCATTGAAACATGTATATTACCGTATGTAAAACAGATGACCAGTGCAAGTTTGATGCATGAAGCAGAGCACTTAGTGCTCTGGGACAAGCCAGAGGGATAGGATGGGGAGGGAGGTGGGAGGAGTTTCAGGATGGGGGGACACATGTGCACCAATGGCTGATTTATGTCTATGTATGGCAAAAACCACCACAATAATCCTCCAATTAAAATTAATTAATTATTTTTTTAAAATGTAGCAACTTTTCATTAATTTACTCATAAATTATGTGAAGATATTGAAACCTGGAGAAGTAAAAAGATTTGTTCAAAATCTGAGGTCAGAGGTTGATGAGGTCTTAAGGGTTTTATGATGCTGACCACCCTCTTTCTTCTCCCTTCATCTCTCTCTGCACCAACTGCTGATTCAAAGAACATAGATGTCATAGAAAGCTAGGATACAGCACACAAAGTCAATGTCTGCTGAACTCTTATCCATTCACCCACATCAACAGGAGAGTGTGCCAATGATATGGTCCATAAGAGGTGATTGGCCAGTACAACTACTAGAAAACAGTCCCTTGTGACTTCCCCCATCAAATTAGTATAAGTTTCTAAATCACCTGTGTGTGTTACTACTAAAATCACAAACAGGACATTATAAATAATGACCTATTATTCTTTCAATATTACTGTGTATGCCTTAGGCTATAAACCAGAAGAATAAGATAGAACAGGCATTTGACAGCTCTAGTTTTCTTCCTGTTAAGATAAGACAAATGAGTTTCTGCTGGATCCTTCCCAATAGAGATTTCAACAAATAAACAAAGATTCTTAACTAGGAGGCCATATAGCAAAGTGCGTTTCACATGGGAAGTTACACACAGTCTTCAGGGATTCCAGCATAGAATGAAAAAAAGGTCCTTCCTTCAGAAACAGAGGGGACAAACATGATCACCTCAATTCTTTCCTAGCTCTGGGGTTTGTGAAATATCAGGATATTTTGATAGTTTTAAAAGGTCTCAGGTTTCTGAAATAACCCTGCCTTTGCACAGTCTTAGCATTAAGAACCCACCTCCATGGAATCAGTATAAAATCAATTAAAATCTTCAGAAACTCATCTTTGTAAAACACAAAGTAAACCTGGGAGTTCTATTCCTTACCTATCAGATGTGTCAAATCAGCTCCAGTAAAATACTGGTATTTTCTGGACTTTGAGTTTAAAGTGAGTTCAGTGCTGTTGGAACATACAAATAGGTTGATATTTGAATCCCACAGGCAGAACTCCTCTGACCATTACGATGAACAACTATAGCGACTGAACCCACCTGAACACACTACTAACAAGACAATAACTCGAGGAAATTCGGTGGGAGACCTGCCTTGAAAGAAGAGCCTACTGTACAGAAGGGGGAAACATAAAGCACAACTGAGGCCTGTACTACATACCTATCAGAAGTGTGAAGTCAGGGTCTGCTCTTTGTCTGTGCTTGTACTCTGGGTCCACACCAAGGCAATGGATGAACTATTGATCACACCCTTTGATTCTCTTAACTGCACCTGAAAAGAAAGAAAATATGGTTGAATACCTTTGCCACAGATGCAAATTAATTTCCCTCAGTAGGAATTCAGCAAGAAAAACATAAAAAACAAAACAAAAACACACCAGTCTTCTAGTTCCAAAAAAAAAAAAATCCATCCAGCCACTACCTACCCTGAGGAGAAATAAGCCTAAATGGACAGATGCTCTGGACTTTATACTGCAAAGACATTGTGTTGTAACCCACTGTGACCATTTAGTAACTTCATAGAGTAATTTGCTGGGATTAAGGTTTATGGTGAAACATACTGATGAGCCTTCTGCTTACTTAAATACTGGCCCTGAGGTTCCTGAAATAAATAACCTATTAGCTTTGCATCCACAGATACACAAACATTCTCACACTTATAACTTATTGATTCCCATGAGGGATGAGTGTTCTGGGGACACTCAAGGGAAAAATGACAATTTAGGGTTTGTTCAGCACTCTCAGTCACATAGCTAGAAACAAGTTACAAAACACGATGGAGCCACTTAAGTAAGATGCTCTGTAGGGACCAGTCTCTATACCTATTCCAAAAGGATCCATATTACAGGAGCACGCTCTTTGTACACATGGCAAGAACCTGGATTTATTCAAAGTGGCAATGGTCTTCAACCAAACCCTAATATGTGAATCATCAAGGTAATTCAGGCCCTAACCCTGACCAATAACAAACTGACAGAATACATCACAGCTCCTCTTGCTTCAAAACTGGAGGGTAAATGACTATTTGTATTCATAACTATCTAAATGATTTGACAGCATAACTTCATAAGCGGCACACAGGACATGATCCTCACAGGATGATGCCCCAGATTTCCACAGGGACATCCCCACACCACCTGGTCACTTCCTCAGGCCTTTATGTCTCCTTCTCAGGGAGGCCCTGGCCAAACAACCTACCTGCAAGTGCAGGTCCCTCCCCCTCCTCATGCCCAATTCCCCTTCTCTGCTTTTCTGTGGTGACAGCAGATGTCATTATCTATCAGAATACACCTGTATCTCATTGAGCATACTTTTCAGTCTCCCCCACTAGAATGTGAGCCCCATGTGAACAGGGATTTATGTCTCTTTTGTGTCTGTATTTCCAGCATGAGGAAGAGTAGCTGGCCCATAGTAGGTGCTCAGCAAATGATGAAGGTTACCTTTGGCCACCAGCCCTAAAAGTTTATGCCATTCTCAGAGCTGACCCTGTTAAATGTACAGTATGTATCCTCCAGAATTTCTTCTCCATATTTACATTCTCACACAGGGATCATTAGAAATAGATACTCTACACTATAATTAAGCAGTTAAATAATTCTACACTATTTAAAAATCACCTGTTTCCAGTCCTAACTGGAGATACAGCCAACTACATTTTGGTAATGCAACCAGAATCAACTCTTTTAGGTTGGTATTTTCACCCATATCACTCAATAGCATACTCAGAATGCTATGACTTATCAGTTTTGATAACATAGTTGCTTTTGGACAGTTTTAGCTCTTTATCATGAATCATTTCAAACAAGCCTATACAACAATATAACAAAAATTCTATGTCAGTTAAGCAGTTTTAACAATCAACATGTCTTCAAGTTTTTTTTTTTCTAACATATTCCAAAGCATATTTCTGGTATTTTACTATACCATGTGTATACCTAAAGAAGTTATTTCCTCCACATACTCTACTGTAACATAAACTATAAAAAATAGGACTTTAAAATATATAACCAAAATACTATTACTACATCTAAGAAAA
Source organism: Oryx dammah (assembly GCF_014754425.2). Taxonomy (NCBI): domain Eukaryota; kingdom Metazoa; phylum Chordata; class Mammalia; order Artiodactyla; family Bovidae; genus Oryx; species Oryx dammah. The sequence goes on from NW_024070207.1 coordinate 21,792,246, forward strand.
ATTACAATTATTCCCTACTGCCACATGAAGCCGTCCATGTCCAATATCCCTATTTGGTCTAAATATCTCTCTTAAATTAGATTTGTTCTTATTAGGATCTGAACAGGTAACTTAGATAGCACTAATTGAAATAGGACTTAGTCCTCTTTTCACCTATAACAGCCCCTGCTCCTCTTTTTTTTTCTTTTTTTTGGCTATTCTTTTGATGAAAAGGTTGGATTATTTGTCCTGTAGAATTACTCACATTCTGTATTCATCTATATCTATTCCGTCCTGAACAGGTTCCATTAGAAACAGAACATTCCCTAGTGAGATCTATGAACTTGGTTAGATGCAGGCTCAGTTATTTTACCAAGAACATTTTAGATGTGATGCTTCGTACCCCTATTGTATCATATCTGAACACCCACGTTGTAACCCACACTTTAATGTAAAGGCTGATCAGCGAGTTGTAGTATTCTAACCTTAATTCACCCACATTATAAAATTTTCCATCGACCTTTTACTGAAATTTTATTAAATGTATGTGCTGACTTACTATAAATTTTTGATATGCTCTTCACATACCATATAATTCACAATATTAAAATGTACTGGTTACTGATTTTTAGTATATTCAGAAAATTGTGGATCCATGACCACAATAAATTTTAGGACATTTTCAGCACCCCCAAAGAAAGTCTATACTTATTATCAATGACTGCCTATTCTCCTGATATGACTGATAACCCACCTGAATGGTACAAAGAGAAGTTCAAATTGAAAACATCTGAGCTACAAGAGAGGCAGAAATAAATCATTTCTGAACTTGCCTTATCTGACTAAAGCTGAACTTTGTAAGAGACAGCTGTTACAACCTCACCCACATTGCCAGGAAGTGGGGGTGGGGGGTGAGATATATGTCTCTGATCAGGGAGGCCTGAACTTGGACATTGGTTTAGTGGTTTAGTTGCTAAGTCCTTCCAACTCTTTGTGACTCCATGGACTGCAGCCTGCCAGGCTCCTCTGTCCATTGGATTCTGTAGGCAAGAATACTGGAGTGGGTTGCCATCTTCTTCTCCAGGGGATCTTCCTGACCCAGGGATCAGACTCAGGTCTTGTATTGCAGGTGGAGTCTTTACCAACTGAGCCACCAGGGAACATTTCAAAAGACTGCATAAATAAGCCTCATCAAATGCTTTCATCCTCTGAAGTTCTAATCCACCAAGCCCCTTGAAAAGCTGGTATATAAACCTCTATCTCTAGCCCTTTAGGGAGCCTCTTCATCTGAAAGTTCCTACATAGTTAATAAACATTTCTACTGTTAATTTACTGTTAATTACTTTTCAGGCCCCTAGCCAGTTGAACCTAAAATGGTAGAGAAAATGGTTTCTTCCCAACATTCCCTTCTCACCAGCCTTTGACAACCATGAATTGATGTTTTATCTCTGTAGATTTCCCTATTCTGGATAGTTTAAGTGAATGAGATCTTACAATGTGTGTTCTTTGGTATCTAGCTTTTCTCATGTATCACGTTTCCAAGATTAATCTGTATTTCAGCATGTATCACTGCTTTGTTTCATATTATGGTTAAATAAAAATCCATGGTAGGGGTATAGCATAGTTTGCATAAAAACTCAAAAGTCAATGGACATCTGGGTTGTTTCCTCCCTTTTGGCTTTGAATAATGCTTCCATAAACATTCATGAACAACTTTTTTTGAATATTTGATTTCAATTCTCTGGGATATACGTCTAGGAGTGGAAGTGCTGCTTATGTGGTCACTCTAGGTTGAAATTTTGGTGGAAGTGCCAAACTACTTTCTAGAGTGTCCCCATCATTTTACATTCTCACCAGCAGTGTGTGAGGAGTTCAATTTCTGAATATCCGTATTATGCTTCTTATTTTCATTTTTTAAATTAGAGCTGCCCTGGTAGATGTAAAGTGGTATCTCTTGGGATTTTCATGTTGATTTCTCTAATGACTACTGATGTTGAACATCTTCTCTTGTGCTCAGTGGCCATTTGCATGGAGAGAGCAGTGGATCTGCACCATGAGAGCCCCACCATGAACCAGGTGGCAAAACCATGTAGCCTCTTTGGACCTCAATTTCCAGGCACAATGAGTAGTTATTAAATCTGTGTTCATGCAGGGAAGGGACACAGAAAAAAAGACTTTGACTTGGATCTCTGTGTGGAGAAATAGCCACTACTAACTAGAGCCTGAGTGAACTCCGGGAGTTGGTGATGGACAGGGAGGCCTGGCGTGCTGCGATTCATGGGGTCGCAAAGAGTTGGACACCATTGAGCGACTGAACTGAACTGAACTGAACTGGAGTGAAGGAAAAGAAACTCACCAAGGAATCTAGAGGGCAGCTGAGATCCAGAGCCCAGGGGCTGGTCAGGTAATTCCACCTGGAGAGGCCATGGACACCCCCTTCCCTTTCCACCCTCAACAAGGTGGGCAAATTGTAGCAGAGCATGAACCCTCCCTTCACTCCTTGGGAATTGAAGGCTGCAGGGTTTTGTGTAATTTCCTGTGTTGACCTAAAATTCTTGGAGGCAACTTCCTGGGCAAAACTAAGCACCTGAGGGGCTTCATTGTCCTTCTCCTTTCTGCTCTGGAAATTCCCACCACCTCTGCCCAAAAAACGGAATGGGGGAGAAAAAGGGCTGAGAGTCAGATTCTGAGTCAAGATTGGGACTAGCCAGACAGCAGGTGGTCCTGGGGGCCCTGAGCCTGTGCAGGTCCTGTGTGGGGAGCAGAATGGGGGCAGGAAATCCTGAGGCATTAAGGGTAGGCAGCAGGTCAGTTGTGCTGCCCTGCAGTGGGTGCAGAGCTCATGGGTTTACTTCAATTGTTTCTTTGAAGGGTGGTTACACTGGGGAATAGATCTGGGTAGGGATGACTTCAGTTCTCCCTTGAAAAACTACATTTGTGATGATGTTTCTTCTTAAAAAGTAATCAAGCTTGAATTACATTTTTCAATGGAAATAATCAGTTAATAAAAACATCTTTATAGTCTTGATCATTTTAACCACCAAAATGCTGCAGGTTACTCATGCTCCTAGAGACAATCTTTATTTGTATCAATCTCCCGCTTTCTAAGCTCCACTAACACCTCTGTAAGGAACAGAGGTGGACACAGAGGTATCTGGTGGACACAAGACCAGATTTAACATCTGCCATCTCTGAGTGGAGGCATTATCTGTTATCTTCCTTTTCTTGTCTGTGCTACACGTGTCTCCTCTGCCTGCTAAGTTATTTCAGTTGTATCTGACTCTTTGCAACACCATGGACTGTAGCCCGCTAGGCTCCTCTGTCCATGGGATTCTTCAGGCAAGAATACTGGAGTGGGTTGCCATTTCCTTCTCCAGGGGATCTTCCATACCCAGGGATGGAACCCTGATCTTCTGATTTGGAAGTAGATTGTTTACTGCTGAGCCACGGGGAAGCCCATGTCTCCTTTATTTGAATATTATTTTGCTAGAGGAGAATGTTCTTTTCTTCCACAGGAAAAAATCAGACAAGGCACTTGTCAGGCAGGAGAAACATGTTTGTCACTGTGACTCTTTAGGACCCAGGACGTCTCCCCAACCAAGGTGGTGTGGACACCACCTGAGAAAACGCTAGGAAAACCCGCTTATGAGGCAGCAGCTCCCTAGCAGGCCCATGACAAAGAGTGGGAGGTGACAGAAGCCAAGGAGTTTCTGCTCTTGGGACACTGTCTTTCACCTAAGGTCAGAGTAATTCAAGTAATAATAACCTCAACTATATGAAAGATACAATAAAAGACAAAGAGGGACACAATAAAGTACAGCAATGGTACGGATCTAACAAAAGCAGAAAGGTGGGAAGAATACATAGTAGAACGATTCAAAAAAGATTTTAATGACCTGGATAACCACAATAATGTGATCACTCACCTAAAGTCAGACATCCTGGAGTGCGAGGTCAAGTGGGCCTTAGGAAGCATCACTATGAAAAAGCTACTGAAGGTGATGGAATTCCAGCTGAGCTATTTCAAATCCTAAAAGATGATGCTGTGAAAGTGCTGCACTCAATATGCCAGCAAATTTGGAAAACTCAGCAGTGGCCACAGAACTGCAAAAGGTCAGTTTTCATTCCACTCTTAATGAAGGGCAATGCCAAAGAATGTTCAAACTTCTGCACAATTATACTCATCTAACACGCCAGCAAATTAACGCTCAAACTCCACCATGCTAGGCTTCAACAGTACGTGAACCAAAAACTTCCAGATGTTCAAGCTGGATTTAGAAAAGGTAGAGGAACCAGAGATCAAGTTGCCAACATCCGTTGGATCATAGAAAAAGTAAGAGAATTCAAGAAAAACATCTACTTCTGTTTCACTGACTTCACTAAAGCCTTTGACTGTGTGGATCACAACAAACTGTGGAAAATTCTTAAAGAGATGGGAATACCAGAGCACCTTACCTGCCTCCTGAGAAATCTGTATGCAGGTCAATAAGCAATAGAACCAGAGGTGGAACAATAAACTGGTTCCAAATTGGGAAAGGAGTATGTCAAGGCTGTATATTGTCACCCCGCTTATTTAACTTATATGCAGAGTACATCATGTGAAATACCTGTGCTTGGGATGAATCCCAAGCTGGAATCAAGTTTGCTGGGAGAAATATCAATAACCTCAGATATGCAGATGACACCATCCTTATGGCAGAAAGTGAAGAGGAGCTAAAGAGCCTCTGATGAAAGTGAAAGAGGAGAGTGAAAAAACTGGCTTAAAACTCAACATTGAAAAAAACAAAGATCATGGCATCTAGTCCCATTACTTCATGGCAAGTAGATGGGGAAAAAATGGAAACAGTGACAGACTTTATTTTGGGGGGCTCCAAAATCCCTGCAGATGGTGACTGCAGCCATGAAATGAAAAGACGCTTGCTCCTTGGAAGAAAAGTTATGACCAATATAGGCAGCATATTAAAAAGCAGAGACATTACTTAGCCAACAAAGGTCCATCTAGTCAAAGCTATGGTTTTTCCAGTAGTCATGTAGGGATGTGAGTTGGACCATAAAGAAAGCTGACAACAGAAGAATAGATGCCTTTGAACTACAGTGTTGGAGAGGACTCTTGAGAGTTCCTAGGACTGCAAGGAGATCAAACCAGTCAATCCTAAAGGAAATCAGTCCTGAATATTTATTGGAAGGAATGATGGTGAAGCTGAAGCTCCGATACTTTGTTCACCTGATGCGAAGAGGTAACTCACTGGAAAAGACCCTCATGCTGGGAAAACCTGATGCGAAGAGGTAACTCACTGGAAAAGACCCTCATGCTGGGAAAGATTGAAGGTGGGAGAAAGGGACCACAGAGAATGAGATGGTTGGATGGCAACACCGACTCAATGGACTTGAGCTTGAGCAAACTCTGGGAGCTGGTGAAGGACAGGCAAGCCTGGCATGCTGCTGTTTGGACAGCAGCATGGACTGAGCGACGGATGGAGTATACAAACTTGTAAAATCGTCTGAAAGTATACTTATTTAAACTTTTTTCTCTAAAAAAAAGTTTTGAGACCGTTGAACAGTAAAACTTCCGTTTTACCATTCATTCACTTCTGTAGTTGGAGGCAGAGACCCTACAAGGGGGACAAGGTGGCTCTCGCGAGGTGTCTATCACTTCCCCAGTCTCACCTCTTGCACTCGCGGTTCCGGCTAGAGGCTGTCTCAGCCCTCCCCTGGGCGGGGTCAACAGCGGGGAACCCTGATTCCCCTGCCCTCTCTCTTAAGCGCCCTACCTCCAGAGGAGACGCCCACAACAGGGGGCGGGGGTCGTATTTGCGGGAAAACGCAGGCGACGCTTTACGGCAAGGGCCCGCCGCTGTCGAGCCTCGCTGGCT
>NW_024070207.1:21798497-21807088 GCF_014754425.2 Oryx dammah
TTTGCGACCCCATGGACTGTGCCCGCTAGGCTCCTCTGTCCATGGGATTCTACAGGCAAGAATACTGTACTGGGTTGTCATGCCTTCCTCCAGGGGATCTTCCCAACCCAGAGATCGAACCTGGGTCTCCCGCATTGCAGGCAGATTCTTTACCGACTGAGCCACCAGGGAAGGAGGGCAATCGAAATAAAAGGGTCAGGGATTTTCATGTAAAGGACTGTACATTTTTTACAGTGGGATTATAAGCATTTCATGGGTAAAAAGGTTTGGGGGCCACTTGAGACAATTCTAGAGGTGAGGGAATGTCAGGTAATACAGGCCTGTCTGAAAGGGCAGGTCTTGGTTGGAAATTCATACTTTGTATGAAATTGTACCATAGTGTAGTTTTTGTTTGTATTTCCTTTATATTAACATGTTATATAATATATATTCATGTATGTGGCTGGGGAATATTTTTATATATTTAAGAGCCTTTTGTGGCTCTTTAATTGTGAATTATTCTTTTTCTCTTGGTTGTTACTGTCTCTAAACGGATATCTAGAAGCTAGTTCTCTATATGTTAGAAAGACTACTGAAGTTAATTAAATTTTTTTTCCCATTTGTCAGTGCTTTTCTAACTTACAGTATGCTTTTGTTGTTGTTAGCATGGTAAATTTTATGTGTTCACATTTATCTTTTTTTTTTAAACGGGTTTTTGAGTCATACGTATCATAGGCTTTTCTTGCTCCACAGCTATAAAGGAATGTTGCCCATTATTTCTGTGAATAGTTGTATGGTTCTGTGTATTGTCCGTTTAATTCTTGGATCCCTGTATAGCTTATCCTGGTTTATTGTGAGAGGTGTGGCACTATGAGCCTATTCTACATGGGTATCACTTTGTCCCACAGCTGACTGTGTTCTCATTGATTTGGGAGGCTGCCTCATTGTATACTCAATTCTGGTATGTTTTCAGGTCTGTTCTTGAACTTTGTGTTCTACTACATATTTTCACGTATGGTATGAGTAGTTCTCGCACAATGTGGCTATTCCTTGTTATAACTCTCTTGTATATCCCTGCCTATTTATTTTGCCTTGTTTACAATGGAAAATAACTAAGTGTTGAAAAGCCTTTAGATTTTCTTTGAGATTCGAATGGATTGCTTGATTTACTGATGAATCGATATGTTCTTGAGCCTAAGTGTCTTTATCTGAGAATATAGTACATCCTTATTCTTGTTTGAGTCTACTTTTCTGTCTTACAGGAATTTTAAAGTTTTCCTCTTGTAAATTTTCATATTGTGATTTTACATTATCCTAAGCATCTTTTGTCGTTGGTCACTTAGAATCCTGTAAATGTTACTAGCTGGATATTTATTTATGAAATTGGCTTATAAAAACCATCCATAGGCACTTAATTGTTAGCAATTTTATTAACGTTCTCAGTTTTACTGAATGGTATATTATTGTGTTCTAATCAATGATTTGAAAGAAGTCTGGAGCCACATAAACTTCCTACCCAAGGCTGTGAACAAGGTGTGCCTTTTTGACCAAAGTTAACACCTGGGCATATAAAAATACACCAGATAGACCACCTGCTTGAGGTCCCAGATGTCTTTCCAAACAGGAGGATCTTGAAATCAGTCAGAAACAAGGAATTAGGCACTCAGTTGATTATTATGGACAAGAAGTATTGATAACAGACTTTGATCCAGTGATTCCAGAAAAGGATGAATATCTCAATAAATGTATAATGAAAGCATAGAGACATCCTACCCAATACATCACAAGATGGGCCAAGAAACTCTGGAGACTAGGACCCAGACATTAAAAATGTCCAGACAAAATTATCTTGATACGTTTGCATTACCCTTCCTTTGCATTGCCAAGAAAAAGGGGTAAAAATCTTCTCTATTGAAACAAATTACCAAATACTGGTGATTTTCTTCTTAAAAGACTTCCATTAATATTATCTCTTTTTATGATACACAGACTCAACATTAGTGATTAGGGGTGGATAGAGGGGGAAACATAAAATATTTTCAAACAGGAAATGCTAGAACCTTGCATTACCTAAGGATGGAGCTTTTGTCACTCATTTAGAGGAATTTGTATTTAATTTCTGGCACTGTGTTAAACAGTGGGAAACAGAGTGACCCTGCAGCAACTCTGGTTCCTTTGCTGTCTCTGATATGAACCTACCTTGTCTGGACGGACCATGTGTACAACCGTCAGGCTGGCATCTCTGTGTCTCTAGAGACGGCGCCTCAGCTGCACTAGTAAACGGGGGTAGGCCCATGCATGGTGCATCTCCTGAGGTCTCTTGCGCCACCCCAGTGCTAAAGGCACAGGAACGGAAAGGGGATAGGTTCAGATCTACTGCTACCTTCCTGGATGAGGATCCTTTGCTTTTCTGGTCAGCAAGGCAGGCCGAGGACCCAACAGGGATGAGGCTCCACTCATTGACATATGGAAAGGCTCCCCAAATGTGGCCAAGACAGTGAGCTGCCATGTTGGAGTCAATTTGGATAGGGGTTAGACAGGTTTTTTTCCCCCTCGCACAGGGCAAAGGGACAGGTCTTAGGGATTGGGAGGTGGGGTGGAGAAGGGCAGGATGGCATTTTTTGTGCACTGCTGCCATTGTGAGGAACTCATCCTCATATCCCACACACACAGCACTGTCTTTTAGAAACTATGCAGAATGAAGTCAGAGTCCCAGGCAGGATAAGGGACCAGCTCTGCCTCCACAACCCCAGGGTCCAAGCTTGGCCCGGTCTGGTGAAGTTTAGGCCAAGAGCAGCCAAAACTGGGAAAATTCCGGGCTCCAGGAAAATGACCAACTGTGCTACCACATAACACATAGCCAGAGGTGAAGTCATTGGACCCTGGTGGCTACCATGTCTGGGCGAGACTAGTGGAAACTGCTGTTTTGCAATGCCCAGTGCCACTCTGCACTGACCCGTGTGTGCCACCATCCATACCTGAATCCCCCTGGGACCCTGTAGGAGAAGAGCCAGGTCCTTGGTGGCCATCCATCCATTGTCCGACCAAAGAAAGTTGACGTCAACTGCTGACACCTGTCCAGTGCCTCTGGGCTGCCATCCTTTGTGTCCCTCTGTGACCCATGAGAATGGGGCTCTCCAGCCACTCGCCAGGTGTGACTCGATCTGTGTGCCCACACTCAGGATGTTTCCCGAAGTCTTAGGCAGCTGTAGGTGCTAAAGACACTGCTGCAGGTCCAGTGCTGGGTGCCTGCATGGGGTCTTCGCTCTTTTGTGATGAGGGCAGACTGAAAGGACCCCACGGAGACCAGGCCCCGTAGACTAGAGCGACAGACTTTAGGAGTGCCCCTCTGAAGTGGCCACGCTGTTGAGACATCTCTCTATGGCCAGGTTGGACAGGGCTTGGTGTTTCTTTTTTTCCTCAGTAAAGGGCTAAGAGAGACATCTTAGGGTGAGGGAAGGGGAAGGGCAGGTGGCCATCTCTGGAGCAGTGCTGCCATCAACAGGACAAGGGATCTGCCAAATACACGAACCCTGTACTGTCCCTTCCTGGAGAGGACTGATAAGGGATTGAAGGGACAAGGGACAGTGGTCCCTGGGAAGTGCAAAGCTCTGTTAGGGAGGTGCGAGAAGCAGGCCCCAGGGCTGGGTGGAGCCGTGAAAGCTCTAGGGACTCCACCAGGACAAGGGCACAGCCAGGGTGCCTGCCCTGGGGGTACAGGAAGGGGAGTCTCCATGGACCCTGGTGGCCACCATGTCTGGGCGGGACCAGAGGAAGCTGCTCTGAAGGAACCCAGTGCGGGGCTGCAGACTTTGGCCCACAGGCCCCTTTCCCCCGGGAGCCAGAGCAGGATGGGCCTGGGGGGGCCCAGAGCCCCAGAAGCCTCTGTCTGGGCCGCTATGTGGCCCAGGCAGAGACCATCCTGGACAACTGGAGTTCCGCTGCCATCAGGGGCGGAGGCAGGCCTAGTGACCTTCTGTCCAGTGCAGATGACATGTGGATCCTGGCTACCCAGTGCCAAAGGAACCCGAGCCCCAAGGATAGCTCCCAGTCAACCTCCAAAGGGAACAGTACTCGCCGGACACAGGAGGCACCGCAGAAGGCGCCCTTGTCCTAAGCCAAAGAATCTCAATGGCAGGTGCAATGTCATCTTCCAGGGTGTCCAGGATTCTGGCTCTGGCCAGTCTTGTCCCCCGGAGAAGGCAATGGCACCCCACTCCAGCACTCTTGCCTGGGAAATCCCATGGGTGGAGGAGCCTGGTAGGCTACCGTCCATGGGGTCGCTAAGAGTCGGACACGACTGAGCGACTTCACTTTCACTTTTCACTTTCATGCATTGGAGAAGGAAAAGGCAACCCACTCCAGTGTTCTTGCCTGGAGAATCCCAGGGACAGAGGAGCCTGGTGGGCTTCCGTCTATGGGGTCGCACAGATTCGGACATGACTGACACAACTTAGCAGCAGCAGCAGTCTTGTCCCCAGGTCTCCCAGAGCCACGTCCCAGAGAGCAGGGAAGAGCCCAGCCAAGTGGATCCCCAGGCCACGTCTTTGCAGGTTCAGCTTTCTCCTCAAAAGGCCCTGAGCCTCAGTTCAGTGACGAGAGGAGGGCAGGCCCTACCTTCCATTCAGCCCTGGCTCTCCAGGTCTCAACCCTGTGCTTGCACCTGCAGCCCAGGCAGGACATCAAGAAGAAGAGGTCTGAAGAAGCTGCCTGAAGCTCACCTCTATTGGACTGAGAGAAACGCCTCCTGCTTCCCTCTCTTTCAAGACCACCACTCTTCTAGCTTGTCTGCCAAGGTCAGGAGCCTGGTGCATCCTGCTGGCACAGGGCTCTGCCTTCTAGTCCCCGGCTGACCCAAAGTGCCACTTCTGGAGCAAGCTCTGGGGCAGCTCATGCCTGCCCTTTACTTGGCTCTAGCCTGTCTGAGGGGTGAGGGGTGGGGTGTTTTTGTGGTAAGGGACAGGGCTGAGGGGGGGTGGCTTCCAACTGGAAGGAAATTTCCATGCGGGAACACTACCTCTTCCAGACATACCCCCTCGCTTTCACCCCTCCTTGAAGGGTGCTGAATCCCACCTCATGCCCCTTCTTTCACACTACTAAGTTGCCTGAAATGTTGTCAGGGTAGGTTATGTGGGCAGAGCCTCCCTTAGGACTGGGCCCTGACCAACCTATGGGGTCTGATGGTTCAGCTGGCACAGGTGGTCTCCTTGTGCCCCTGTGCCCAGGACCAACGTCTGCACATGCAGAACATGGAGCCCCTCGTGAAAAATCACAGCAGTCCTCCCCAAGAAGAGGACCTGGGTTCTCCACGGTGGGGCGGTGGGGCAGTGGAGGTGAGGAATAGGGGCTCCCCTGGTTTCACAGTTCTGTTCCTGAAATAGAACACCAAGGAAAACAGACCTGGATCCCCTCGCTGGCTGCAGATGGTGACACCCAACTCAGCATGCCACTCTGGGGCCAGTTTCATGCACTGCCTGGATACCCTGTGTCACAGGGCACAGTAGGGGCCTCACGGGATCCTGTGGGGCATGGGACCCAGACTCTTTCGCAGTAGCAAAAGTAAACAAAAACTCAACTTGTACCCGGACATAAAGTGCACCTGCATTTGTCTGGGTCTGGGACCAAGCCTTCATCAAGCAAAATTCCACATCCTGTCTGCTGGATGTTCGCCCCTGACAGGGTTGCCACCTCTTCCCCTTTTGGCTTTGTCCATATGGCCAAGAACAGTGGCTCCACCAGGGCAATAGTTCCAGGGTCCCCGGTGGCCCTGAGACCCAAGTTACCCCACTGGCGGACCTTGCTTCTGTAGGAATGGTGAGGATATCCTGGCCAGAGGCCCTGGGGCTAGAGCTTCAGCTCCTTGTTCTTAAAAATAACTGATGCTGAGGCCATGCCCCGGAGGCCCTGGCAGCCATGGGCTCCTCGGTGGGCGAGCCCTGACCCAGAACACCACTGTTGCTTCCACACCAGCTCTGAAGGTGTGCCTGGTGTCCAGGTTCTCCCAGAAGCCTCTGTGTTCTCCAAACCCTCCCTTCCTCCCCTAAATGCCTTCCCCAGCATGATCCAGAGGCAGGACCTGGAGACCAAGCTCAAAAAAGCTTCCGCTTGATGGCACTGTTGCTCCAGAAATGCCATCCACCCTCTGGAGCCTGGCCTCACCCTCAACCCTTTGCAGGTCAAAAAAGGCCCATGGAGGCCCAAGAGTTGCAAGCCATCCACTGGAGTGTTATGGGAAGAGGTGTCTCCATTGGGGGCTTCCGCTCTGCAGTAAGAATGTGAAGATAAGGACAAGCAAAGGAAGCCATCCATCTCTGGGTGCATGTCTACAACACTCTTAAGAGATTCTGAGTCCACATGGCCTGATCCCCATTTCCTGGAGACCCAGACGTGATTTATTTTGTCACTTTATTTTTATTGGTCAGGATTAGGATAGAATTACCTTGACGTTTTATATAATTAATAATTGGTTGAAGAACTGTGCTACTTGGAATAAATCCAGGTTCTAGCCATGCATACAAAGTGTGTCTCCTGTAATATGGATCCTTTTGGAATATGTGTCGAGATTTGTCCCTACAGAACATTCTTACTTAGTGTCTCTGTCCAGTTTTGTAACTTGTTTCTAGCTAGGTGACTGAGAATGCTGAACAAACCCCAAACTGTTATTTGTCCCTTGTGCCAGGACACTCATCCCTCATGGGTATCGATAAGTTGTAAGTGGGAGAACATTTCTGTATCTATGGATGCAGGGCTAACAGGTTATTTATTTCGGGAACCTCAGTGCCAGTAGTTGAGGTAAGCAGAAAAGCTCATCATCGTGTTCAATCCCAGCAAATTGCTGTATGATACTAAATGCTCACAGTGGGTTATATCACAAATGGTTTGCAGTATAAACTCCAGTCCATCAGTATATTTAGGCTTCTTTCTTTCAAGAGTAGGTAGTGGCTGGCTGGATATTTTTTCTTTTTAATGGAACTAGAAGACAACGTGTGTTGTTGTTTTGTTTCTTACGTTTTTCATGCTGAATTCTTACTGATGGATATTGATCTGCATCTGTGGCAAAGGTATTCAACAGTATTTTCTTTTCAGGTCAGTTTGGTAAGAAAATCAAAGGGTGTGATCAACAGCTCATACATACAATGTCTTGGTGTGGACTCAGTTCAAGCACAGATGAAGAGCAGACACTGACTTCACACTTCTGATAGATATGTAACACAGCCCTCACTTATGCTTTGATTCTGTTTCCCTCTTCTGTACAGTAGGCTCATCTTTCAAGGCAGGTCTCTCGCCAAAATTCCTCGGATTAGTGTCTGGTTAGTAGTGTGTTCATGTATACTTAGTCGCTATAGTTGTTCATCCTAATGATGAGAAGAGTTTTGCCTGTGTGATTCAAATATTAACCTATTTGTAAGTTCCAACAGCCCTGAACTCAGTTAAAACTCAGAGCCTCGAAAAGGCCATTTTTTTTACTGGAGCCAATTTCACACATCTGATAGGTATGGAACAGAACTCCCAGGTGTACTTTGTGTTTTACTCCAGTGCTTTTTACAAAGATGACGGAAATATTTTAATCCACTTTATACTGACTCCATGGAGGTGTATCAATAATGCTAACACTGAGCAAATACCTGAGACCTTCTAAAGGAACTTCAGCCCCTTGTTCCTGAACATGGCTGCTGCCGAGGCCACACCCCCGATGGCCTGGCTGCCAGAGGCTCCTTGGTGGGCAAGCCAGGCCCCAGAACACTGTTGCCTGTCCCTTCCACACTTGCTCTGGTGGGGTGCCAGGGGGCCAGTTTAGCCCTGAATCCTCTGAGTTCTCCAAACTCTCCCTTCCTCCCCTCACAGGTCTTCCTCAGCAGATTCCACAGGAAGGGTCTGGACACCATGCTCACAAAACTGCCGCTTGATGGCACTGTTGCTCCAGAAATGCCAAACACCCTCTGAAGCTGGGCCTTTCCCTCCTTTGCATGTCAAAAAAGGCCCATGATGGCCCAAGAACCTTTCAAATCCTCCAAGCTGTGTTGGCTCCACTGGGATACTGGGGAAGAGGTGTCTCCTCCTTTGGAGGCTTTTCCTTGGCAGGATGAACATACTGAAAAGGACATCCAAAGGAGCCGTCCATCTCTGGGTCCATGTCCACAGCACTCTATGAGATTCTGAGCCATTTGGCCTGGCCACTGCTTCTTGGTTGTTGCTGAACCGTGAGATGCTGATATTCTTGGCCTCTGGAGGAAAGAAATTCAATCTTGGGCCAGTGATGAGTCTTGATTGTTCAGAGCTTTTGTGTAATAAACTTTTATTAAAGTATAAAAGAGATAGTGAAACCTTCTGACATAGACATCAGAGAGGGGCAGAAAGAGTCTTTAGCAGGAAGTTGTATATCTACTAGCAGGCTGCTAATTAGAGAAAGGAAATGTCTCAAAATTCAGAGAGTGAGTGGCACCAGGCCCCTGACCCACAACATGCATTTTGAGATAAAGGAAATGTCTCAAAACTCAGAGAGTGAGTGGCACCAGGCCCCTGACCCACAACATGCATTTTGAGATAAAGGAAATGTCTCAAAACTCAGAGAGTGAGTGGCACCAGGCCCCTGACCCACAACATGCATTTTG
>NW_024070207.1:21807188-21869608 GCF_014754425.2 Oryx dammah
GAATCTTGAAGAAAGGCAGGTTTCCAAGCAAATACCTAGTCTCATTAACATACCTTAAGAGAACATTTGCAGGAGTGAAACATAATGTTTGTTGAGTAAAACATGCGTTTGTCAAGTCAGTTCTGAGTCAGGCAGAACAGACTTGAAGAAAGACTGTCTAAGGTAAATACATAGTTCATTAGCAAAGCTTAAGAAAAACATTTCCATAAGAAAAATGCATTGGTTAGTTCAAGGTTTGAGAAAAGTTAAGCTCAGGTGGAACCAGATGTTGCCATGGTAACACTGCATTTTAAAGGAAACCTTTTATTTTGTGTAGAGAAGATAAAAAAATCTGACACTTCTAGTTTGTTTCCTCCTGCTGCTTAAGAGAGGGATAAAAAATGTCTTAACACTTGCAACCTAATTCCTCCCTTTGGGGGCCCCAAGGCTTCCTAACTGTTACCCTCTCACTGGGGACCAGGATGTGATGTATTCTGTCACTTTGTAATTATTGGTCAGGGTTAGGGCCAGAATTACCTTGATGATTCACATATGAGGGTTTTGTTGAAGACCCTTGCCACTTTGATTAAATCCAGGTTCTAGCCATGCATACAAAGTGTGTGCTCCTGTAATAATGGATTGTTTTTGGATTATGTGTCAAGATTGGTCCCTACAGAGTATTCTTACTAAAGTGGCTCTATTGAGTTTTGTAAGTTGTTTCTAGCCACGTGACTGAGAGTGCTGAACAAACCCCAAACTGCCATTTGTCTCTTGTGCCAGGACACTCATCCGTCATGGGAATCAATAAGTTTTAAGCGGGAGAACGTTTCTATATCTGTGGATGCAGGGCTAACAGGTTATTTATTTCAGGAACCTCAGGGGCAATGGTTTAGGTAAGCAAAAAGGCTCATTGTTGTGTTAAACCTCAAACAACAGTCCCAGCAAAGTATTCTCTGAAGTGACTAAGTGGTCACAGTGGGTTACATCAAAATGGGTTTGCCGTATAAAGTCCAGACCATATGTACATTTAGGCTTATTGCTCCTAAGGGTAGGTAGTGTGGCTGGATTGTGTGTTTTTTTTTTTTTTTAATGGAACTAGAAGAAGCCTGGTGTGTTTTTTTTGTTTTGTTTCTTATGTTTTTCAAGCTGAGTTCTTACTGAAGGATATTGATCTGCATCTGTGGAAAAGGTATTGAACAGTATTTTCTTTCCTTTTCAGGTTGCAGTTTGCAGAAATAATAAAAGAATATCATCAACAGCTCATGCATTGTCTTCATGTGGACCCAGAGTGCACGCACAGAGGAAGAGCAGACACTGACTTCACACTTCTGAAAGGTATGTAATACAGGTCTCAGTTGTACTTTGATTGTGTTACCCTCTTCTGTACGATAGGCTCCTCTCTCAAGGCAGGTCGCTCACCAAATTTCCTCGGGTTAGTGTCTGGTTAGTACTGTGTTCAGGTGTACTTAGTTGCTCATAGTTGTTCATCGTAATGATGAGACGATTTCTGCCTGTGTGATTCAAATATCAACCTATTTGTAAGTTCCAATAGCCCTGAACTCAGTTTAAACTTAAAGCCCAGAAAAGGCCATTATTTTATTGGAACCAATTTCACACATCTCATAGGTATGGAAGAGAACTCTCAGGTGTACTTTGTGATTTACTCCAGTGCTTTACAAAGATGATTTTCTGAAGTGTTTTAATCAAGTTTATACTGGTGCCTAGGAGGTGTTTCCCTAATGCTAAAAGGGAGCAAAGGCAGGTTTACTTCAGTAACCTGAGACCTTTTAAAGCTATAAAAGTAGCCTTCCTGCATGAAGGGCTAAGGATCTCCTAGCCAGAGGCCCTGGAGGAGGAGCCTCAACTCCTTGTTCCTGAACATGCCCTCTGCCGTGGCCACGCCCCCTTAGTCCTGGCTTGCAGGGGCTCCTGGGTAGGCGAGCTGGTCCCAGAACACCACCACCTATTGCTTCCACACCTGGAGGGGTGCCCAGCATCCAGATTCACCCAGAATCCTCTGAGTGTGCCAGTCCTCCCTTCCTAGTCTCACAGGCCTTCCACGGAGGGATCCATAGGCAAGGCCCAGAGACCATGCTCCAAATGCATCTGCTTGATGGCACTGTTGCTCCTGAAATGCCAACCACCCTCTTTAGAGTGGCCTCTTCTTCTGCCTTTTGGGTGTTGAAAAACGCCATTAGAGGCCCAAGAGCCTTCTAAGCCCTCCAAGCCTGGTTGGCTTCACAGGGGTGTTGTGGGATGCAGAGTCTCCTCTTTGGGGACTTTTCCTCAACAGTAGGAATATACAGATTAGTACAGGTAAAGGATGCTGTTCATCTGTTAAGTTAAAAGTGGGAGAACGTTTCTGTATCTGTGGATGGCAGGCTAGCAGGTTATTTATTTTAGGAACCTCAGGGCCAGTAGTTTAAGTAAGCAGAAAGGCTCATCATTGTGTTAAGCCACAAGCCTCAATCCCAGCAAATTACTCTATGAAGTGACTAAATGGTCACAGTGGGTTACATCACAATGGCTTTGCAGTATAAAGTCCAGCCCATCTGTACATTTAGCCTTGTTTCTACTAAGGGTAGGTAGTGTGGCTGGATAGGTTTTTTTTTTTTTTTAATGGAAATAGAAGACTGGTTTGTTTTTGTTTTGTTTTGTTTCCCTTATTTTTCCTGCTGCATTCTTACTGAGGGAACTTAATTCACATCTGTGGCAAAGGTATTCAACAGTATTTTCTTTCCTTTTCAGGTCACAGTTTGTTAAAATAATAAAAGGGCATGATCAATAGCTCATACATTGCCTTGGTGTGGACCCAGAGTGCACGCACAGAGGAAGAGCAGACACTGACTTCACACTTCTGATAGGTATGTAATACAGGCCTCAGTTGTGGTTTGATTCTGTTTCCCCCTTCTCTATAGTAGGCTCCTGTCTCAAGGCAGGTCTGTCATCGAATTTCCTCAGGTTTGTCTCTGGTTAGTAGTGTGTTCAAGTATTTGTTGTTGTTATTCCGTCACTGAATCCTGTCCAGACTTAGTTGTGTCCGACTATTTGTGACCCCACGGACTGTAGCCCACCAGAGTTCCTGGTCCTTCACCGTCTCCCAAAGCTTGCTCAAATTCATGTCCATTGAAGTCGGTGATGCCATCCAACCGTCTCATCCTCTGTCGTCACCTTCTCTTCCTCCCTTCAGTCTTTCAGGTATACTTAGTTGTGTGGTGGTTTTGCACTGAATAATTTTCACGAACACACAGGATTGTAAGAGAGCAGGGAGAGCTCATGGAAAAGCAACTCCTGGAGAACAGGCTGAGCACACATTTTATTGGTAACTTATCTTGTCCTTAACTAAGAGCAGTAAAGCAAGACAGAGACCAGAACTCTGGGATTAAGTAGGCTTCCTCCTGGAGGTCTGCAGGTAATCACATGAGAGTTGTAAAGCCAGGTCTTTGAAGATAAGGGGGTTTGTTCTGTGTGCAGAACAGCATCTAACTAATGCTGATGTGTCAGCCATAATTTCTAGATTAAGGCCAGGTGGAGGAGAGGAAGAGCAGGCAAGGGAGAGGGAATGAGTAAGATTAAATTCTAGAAGACATTTCTGAGAAGACAGTAAAATATGGTTCCTATAGTTCCCCTCTCCTTCTCTTGTTTTAAGTGGCATGTCACTGTTCTTGCCATTGTTGTTCTTGCTGTAGAAATAGGGTTAGTATGGCCTCATTATGCGTAAGGCAAGAAAACAGTCAGTTCTCAGACTAAGAATAGAACACAAAGAATAATTATGAATAATATTAAAAGGAAAATCTATGACTTCAAATTGAGACTGGAAGACCAATTCTTAGGATTAAGCCTGGTAGTAATGTCAGAGAGAGTCTGAATAGTGGCATCAGAAGTATGTTGATGAAGAGATCTGATCTGGTCTTGGAGAACATTTTGTAAATGTGTAACAGAGTTGTTAAGAAGAGAATCTGTTTTGTTAGTTTTAAGCAGGACGTTATATACTTTTTTGTTACCTGTTGAGAATAGAAAAAAAAAAAACACCTCAAGGTTGTGAAAAAATTTTTTAGACCCTTTTCCATAACATACATTCTGGAATGACATTAACACGAGATTAGCCAGAAGTTGAAGATCTACAAGACCTTCTAGAATTAATACCCCAAAAAGATGTCCTTTTCATTATAGGGGACTGGAATGCAAAAGTAGGAAGTCAAGAAACACCTGGAGTAGCAGGCAAATTTGGCCTTGGAATACTGAATGAAGCAGGGCAAAGGCTCATAGAGTTTTGCCAAGAGAACACACTGGTCATAGCAAACACCCTCTTCCAACAACACAAGAGAAGACTCTACACATGGACATCACCAGATGGTCAACACTGAAATCAGATTGATTATATTCTTTGCTGCCAAAGGTGGAGGAGCTCTATACAGTCAACAAAAACAAGACTGGGAGCTGACTGTGGCTCAGATTATGAACTCCTTATTGCCAAATTCAGACTTAAATTCAAGAAAGTAGGGAAAACCGCTAGACCATTCAGGTATGACCTAAATCAAATCCCTAATGATTATACAGTGGAAGTGAAAAATACATTTAAGGGACTAGATCTGATAGAGTGCCTAGTGAACTATGGTCGGAGGTTTGTGACATTGCGCAGGAGACAGGAAGCAAGACCATCCATAAGAAAAAGAAATGCAAAAAAAAAGCAAAAAGGCTGTCTGAGGAGGCCTTACAAATAGTTGTGAAAAGAAGAGAAGCCAAAAGAAAAAGAAAAGGAAAGATATACCCATTTGAATGCAGAGTTACAAAGAATAGGAAGGAGAGATGAGAAAGCCTTCCTCAGTGATCATTGAAAAGAAATAGAGGAAAACAATAGAATGGGAAAGACTAGAGATCTCTTCAAGAAAATTAGAGATACCAAGGGAACATTTTGTGTAAAGATGGGCGCAATAAAGGACAGAAATGGTAGGGACTTAACAGAAGCAGAAGATATTAGGAAGAGGTGGCAAAAATACACAGAAGAACTACACAAAAAAGGTCTTCATGACCCAGATAATCATGATGGTGTGATCACTCACCTAGAGCCGGACATCCTGGAATATGAAGTCAAGTGGGCCTTAGGAAGCATCACTATGAACAAAGCTAGTGGAGGTGATGGAATTCCAGTTGAGCTATTTCAAATCCTGAAAGGTGATGCTGTGAAAGTGCTGTACCCAATATGGCCACAAATTTGGAAAACTCAGCAGTGGCCACAGGACTGGAAAAGGTCTGTTTTCATTCCAACCCCTAAGAAAAGCAGTGCCAAAGAATGCTCAAACTACTGCACAATTGCACTCATCTCACATGCTAGTAAAGTAATGCTCAAAATTCTCCAAGCCAGCCTTCAATAGTATGTGAACTGTGAACTTCCAGATGTTCAAGCTTGATTTAGAAAAGGCATGTGAACCAGAGATCAAATTGCCAACATCCGCTGGATCATGAAAAAAGCAAGAGAGTTCCAGGAAAACATCTACTTCTGCTTTATTGACTATGCCAAAGCTTTGAGTATGTGGATCACAATAAACTGTGGAAAATTCTGAAAGAGATGGGAACACCAGACCACCTGACCTGCCTCTTGAGAAATCTGTATGCAGGTCAGGAAGGAACAGTTAGAACTGGACATGGAACAACAGACTGGTTCCAAATAGTAAAAGGAGTACATCAAGGCTGTATATTGTCACTGTGCTTACTTCTATGCAGAGTACATCATGAGAAATGCTGGGCTGGAAGAAGCACAAGCTGGAATCAAGATTGCCGGGAGAAATATCAATAGCCTCAGATATGCAGATGACACTACTCTTATGGCAGAAAGTGAAGAAGAACTAAGAGCCTCTTGATAAAAGTGAAAGAGAGTGAAAAAGTTGGCTTAAAGCTCAACATTCAGAAAAACAAAGATCATGGCATCTGGTCCTATCATTTCATGGAAAATAGATGGAGAAACAGTGGAAACAGTGTCAGACTTTATTTTTTGGGGCTCCAAAATCACTGCAGATGGTGACTGCAGCCATTACATGAAAAGACGCTTACCCCTTGGACGAAAAGTTACAACCAACTTAGACAGCATATTAAAAACAGAAATATTACTTTGCCAACAAAGGTCTGTCTAGTCAAGGGTATGATTTTTCCAGTAGTCATGTATAGATGTGAGAGTTGGACTGTAAAGAAAGCTGAACACCGAAGAATTGATGTTTTTGAACTGTGGTGTTGGAGAAGACTCTTGAGAGTCCCTTGAACTGCAAGGAGATCCAACCAGTCTATCCTAAAGGGATCAGTCCTGATTGTTCATTGAAAGGACTGATGTTGAAGCTGAAACTCCAATATGGCCACATGATGCGAAGAACTGACTCATTTGAAAAGACCCTGATGCTGGGAAAGATTGAAGGGGACAACAGAGGATGAGATGGTTGGATGGCATCACTGACTCAATGGACATGAGTTTGAGTAAACTCCAGGAGTTGGTGATGGACAGGGAGGCCTGGTGTGCTGCAGTCCATGGGATTGCAAAGAGTTGGATGTGACTGAGCAATTGAACTCAACTGAGCCAGGAGGGATGGGTTAACCCAGAACTTAATGCTTTGGCAGCTTTACTTAAACCTTTTTCCATAATATACATTATTAGCTCAAAAAAAGCAAGTCCTTGAACAAGAGATACTGTTGTCTATGAGGCCTACCTGTCTAAGACGAAAGAAAGAATGTTTACCTACTCCTTAGTGGGGCCTTAGGCTTAGAATCCTTAGCAACCTGCCTCGGTTAACTCTCTCATTTCCCCCTTTTTTCTTCAGGAGAATATTGTTGTTGAGGGGAAAGGGGCAGAGAAATCTGTCTCTGATTGTTTTCTGTATGTGAGCGGCGCTGACCCTACGTTGTTGTGTCCCTTAAAAAGTAAAAAGACAGAATTATTGTAATCAGCAGTCCAAGCAAGCATTTCTTTTAGAAAAATGAGTCTGAAACCCAATGCAGACAGGTATTTTAGGTAGCCAGTTGTCACCATTAAAAATTTTAGTGTTTTCCTAGGTATGAGAAGATGGAAGAATTTAGGCTTAAGAAATAATTTTTCTGAAAATATCTGACTATCTGAAGGTCTATTTTGTCCATTTTCCCAGAATGCGAGTGAGTGCCTAATTTTTTACTTCCATCCTGAATTCTCTTCAGGGGATGTTGTAATGATTTAATCCTTGTAGAGGGAGATGGCAAGTTTGTTTTTAGTCACAGGGCACCTTTAGTAACAGGGCCCCTTTATGGCCATGAGTTTGACCATAGTTTGGGGGCATTTTATAGCTGTTGTGTCATGTGGTGTTGGGAAGGCTCATTCCCAGGTCTGTTGAAGATTATACTGACAGGCCATTCAATGTGCTGTTATTGGATTAGGCCCTGTGAGTAGTAAAGGCCTCTGGACCACACCTGTCTTATTAGTCTCTTGGTCCAGGAAAAATATTTCCTCTTTTTTTAATATATATATAGAATCACACTATTATAATCATTGATTTTATATGGACCTGTATACCATCATTATATCAGTAGTTCAGTCACTCATTTGGCAATGTAAGGGACAACACCTTTTGAAACAGGTGATATAGAAAACAATATAGTTAGCAGTCATAGTAAAATCATAAGAAAGAACTTAAGTCAAGAACTTCCATCAGATATAATCCAGTGATATCTTCAGGTCATCTGATTTAGTTTGTTAAATGACTATAGCCTGCTGTTAACCTCCTGGTTATACATCTTGGAGCATAACCTCCTGGTTGTACATCTTGGAGCATCTGACCTTTATTTAAAGATTGGTCATTTAGATAAGCTTTAGAAACAAACCTAGAGTGTCCTTTTTAGTAACTTAATTAAACCCCTTAGTGATACAGCATAAAAACAAGGAACTATCTCAGAAGTGAGTCCTAGTAAATTGGAGAAGGCAATCACAACCTACTCCAGTACTCTTGCCTGGAAAATCCCATGGGCAGAGAAGCCTGGTAGACAAGGACCTTAATTAACAAAACGAATATTTAGTGAAACATAATAGATGCTGTAGGTCTGACATCAGTTGGGTGGATTTTTCTTTTAGAGCTCCCTAGTATACTTTGAGAGTTTTGCATTTGTGGGGAAACAGTCTTTTTTACTTTGATAAGGCTATTTAGAACCCAAGTGTCTTTAATTTCTGGAGGGATGAGGTAGAGAGAAAAGAAAAATGATTTACCCACAGGTGTAAATCATTAAATTATTTTAAACCATCAGTAATTTGAGAAGAGCTTCTTTATATCTGAAAACAAAGATTAGTAATATGTCAGACAAAGTCATGAAAAATGTGATCATACTTAGCAGTCTATTTAATCCCATGTAACTGACCCCTTTGTTCTGTTGTCCTTGCCTGAGGACTGAGGGCGTCAGTGAAAGTGATAGTCTCCAAGAAGCTCATGAAGTTTTTGTCAATGTCTGTACAACCTGTCCTGCAAAGTGGGTGCCCCAGTCACTGGAGATTGTAGAAAACACATTTTAACCTTTTTTTTTCCCCCATTGTGAGACACTAACACTGTAGCCAGGAAAGGCTTTAAATATTTAATATTTAAAATTTAACTTCAAATAAAAGTGAAGTTTGTCAGGGAGCTGGGAAAAGCCAAGCGGCTGTCTTGGACTGCCCGTAGCCCTGACTGTTTGATTTATAGCCATTGTTGATCCATTTTAAATTTCCTAATGAGGGGTTAACTTTGTGGAAGCAGAAAGAGCTTTGTCTTAGTGTCTTAGGCACATTTTAAGAAAACTTTGTTTTTTATCAGGGAGAGAAAACCAAATTCCAATCTGGTACCAGCTTACCAGATAACAAACAAAATTCGTTAATCTTAGAAAAAGTCTTTTGCATAAATCTTGAAGTAGCAGTATTCTTGCAAAGGCATCAGAGTGAAACCATGGAAGGCACATTTAAAATTTGATTAATTGCGATTGACAGAGTAACCTGGTCATTGCTGTGACTTGTAACACTTTAACACGATAACTAGAATCTGATTAAATTGTGATTGACAGATTAACCTAGTCATTGCTGTGACTTGTAACACTTTAACACGATAACTAGAATTAAAACTGACAACAGGACATACCAGATTTTCATGAATTCCACATAATTTTTAGAATATCTACATTAGTAACATCAACCATACAAGATAACTTGAGAAGATTCATCATTCCTCCAACAATACTTCCCATATAGTTTAACATGTCAAATGAACTTAGGTAGTTTAGTATCTCTCTTTGGGATGTCTCAGGGGCCCTCTGAAGCATCCCAAAGTTAGCTAGAAGTCAAGTTATTTAGGAAGTTATTGTCGATAACTTCAAAAGGGTTTCAGAGAAGGCGATGGCACCCCACTCCAGTACTCTTGCCTGGAAAATCCCATGGATGGAGGAGCCTGGTAGGCTACAGTCCATGGGGTTATGAAGAGTCGGACACGACTGAGTGACTTCACTTTCACTTTTCACTTTCATGCACTGGAGAAGGAAATGGCAACCCACTCCAGTGTTCTTGCCTAGAGAATCCTAGGGACGGGGGAGCCTGGTGGGCTGCCGTCTGTGGGGTCGTACAGGGTCGGACATAACTGAAGCGACTTAGCAGCAGCAGCAGCAAATAGGATCATATAGGTCACTCACTGTGAAACAATAGCTATTCACTTAGCCAAAGTAACAGAATTTCAAATGTAAATATGGAACAGCTCAATAAGAGGTAGAAAAACTTAAATCAATTATTAGAAGCAGTTCAACATCTGAAGATAGTATGGCTTCTTAATAGAGAGAAAAGCCAAATTCAAGTTTTTGTACCAGCTTACTTTTAAACTCATTTAGGTAAACTTAATTAAATTTAGTCAGTCCTAATCATGCACAAAAACTCTTTTCTCAGGGTCCACTTTCCACAAACCTTCTAATCACTTTCTGTACCCATCACTCTGTTCTCTCATCTTGAAATAGCCACATGTAAGTCAGACATACTTCCTTTTCCCTTCATAAAATGTAATTTCAATCCTCATACCTTCTTTATTAAAAACATACATCCTATTTTACTTAAGCAACCAGGAACTGATCTTTATATTAGCATTCTATAGATTGGTGAACATAAATACCAGTGATAATTTCTAAAAAGACCTTTGCTTTCTTATAGAAAACATTTCAGGATGGCACCAAACATATTAATAGTCCAAAATCTCTTTAGTTTCTCTGTATGAGGAAGTTAGTGTTCAGTAATGAATGTTTTTAGAATCATATTTTATTTGGAAATGACCTAGCTATTCAATAAACTTTCGTCACTTAGTTTAGCATAACCCTAGAAATTCAGGTTACCAAAACCTGGAGAGACTATTTTAGACAGACATTCTTTTTTTAATATAAATTTATTTATTTTAATTGGAGGTTAATTACTTTACAATATTGTATTGGTTTTGCCAAACATCAACATGAAGCATAATTATTCTTAATAGAGTTTATCTAAAAGTTCATATCTCATTTACTTTTTTCTTTCAGAACTTTCTTCAAAGTCCTTTCCTTGCTGACAAACTTGTAACAGATATAACAATATTTAACTTATGTTAAACCTAGGCACAATGAAAAAAATATTATTCTTAATGTTAATGACTCTTAGACATGTCTATATTAGATTAGCAAATGCATGTTAATAGTAGATATTTCCTAGTTCATGTCAACCTGAAATTCATTTAGGTTAATTTCTTTCTCTTGTAGGATTTATAAGCGCTTACCTTTTTTTTAGATCAATTAAATTAGAGCTCATTCACAACTTCAGCATTAACAAAAAACAAAGATACACACTGAGACATACATAAATCCAGACAGACAAACGGAAATCTTATAGTTTTTCACTTGAGAATTAAAATGTCTCTGCCCTTTTTTTTTTTCTCTTGGGTTGAAGTTCTACTAATTTGCTTACAGCTGGAGTCTTAGACCAAATGGGCTTAGATGTAATAGGAGGAGAAGGTGGAGGTGCCTCTGGAGGAGGAATAAGATCAGCCCAAGGAGTCTCTTGCTCTTCTATGGCAGAAACCACAATACAACATAAATTCCAAGTATTTAGATGCTGTACATTAACAACACCTACACCATTTCTTTACTAATGAGCTATTCGCTCCCAATGATACACTTTCACAGAACTTTCTTGTGGATACCAAGGACAACGGGTATAAATCACCGTAAGAAGTTTAGTTAAGTCTGAGTCAGACACCTTACCACCAGCAGCGACAAGCAGACAAGAAAGCTGACGCTTATGCGCAAGCTGTTGAAGAGAGTTACTCATATGGGAAAGTGAAAGCAAAAATACTGCACCTCTAGAAGACTTCGTTCCCTTGCTAGCCTTCAAGGCTGTAGTTCCCACCTGGATGAGCGGACCTACTTTTCCCTTTCTCTCGGGCTTGAGAAATGGGTGCAAAGCAGACCTTCAGGTGGTGCCTGTTTGGGTGCCATCTGTGGCAGTTTTGCACTGAATAATTCTCACAAACACCCAGGATTATGAGAGACAGCGCAGGGAGAGCTCATGGAAAAGCAATTCCCCAAGATTACGCTGAGCGCATATTTTATTGGTAACTTATCTTGTAATCTTTAACTAAGAGCAGTAAAGCAAGACAGAGACCAGAACTCTGGGATTAAGCAGGCTTCCTCCTGGAGGTCCGCAGGTAATCACATGAGAGTTGTAAAGAAAGGACTTGGTAGATAAGGGCGTTTGTTCTGCATGCAGAACAGCATCTAACTAATGCTGATGTGTCACCCAGAATGTCTAGCTTAAGGCTGGGGATGGTGGTGGTAGTGGGGGAGAGCAAGCAAGGAAGAGGGAATGAATAAGATAAAATTCTAGGTGACATTTCTGAGAAAGCAGCAAAACATGGTTCCCACATAGTCTCTATGGTTGTTCATCAAAATGATCAGAAGAGTTCTGCTTGTGCAATTCAAATATCAAGTTTTTTGTAAGTTCTGAACTCAGTTTAAACTCAAAGCCCAGAAAAGGCCATTATTTTACTTGAGCCGATTTCACACATCTGAGAGGTATGAAACAGAAGTCCCAGGTGTTGTGTTTTACTCCTGTGTTTTATACAAAGATGAGTTTCTGAAGTGTTTTACTTGAGTTTATACTTAATGCTGCTGCTGCTGCTGCTGCTAAGTCGCTTCAGTCATGTCCCACTCTGTGCGACCCCATAGACGGCAACCCACCAAGCTCCCCCGTCCCTGGGATTCTCCAGGCAAGAACACTGGAGTGGGTTGCCATTTCCTTCTCCAGTGCATGAAAGTGAAAAGTGAAAGTGAAGTCGCTCAGTCGTGTCCGACTCCTAGCAACCCCATGGACTGCAGCCACCCAGGCTCCTCCATCCATGGGAGTCTCCAGGCAAGAGTACTGGAGTGGGTCGCCATTGCCTTCTCCTATACTTAATGCTAAGGTGGAGCAAAGGCAGGGTTACTTCAGTAACCTGAGACCTTTTAAAGCTATCAGAGTAGCCTTCCTGCAGGAAGGGCAAGGATCCCCTAGCCAGAGGCCCTGGGGCAGGAGCTTCAGCTCCTTGTTCCTGAACATGGCAGCTGCCGAGGCCACACTCCCAAGGGCCTGGAAGCCAGGAGCTCTTTGGTGGGCGAGCCCCGTCCTGGAACATCATTGCCTGTCCCTTCCACACCTGCTATGGAGAGGTGGCCAGCCAGATTCGCCCAGAATCTTCTGAGTGCTCCAAACTTTCCCTTCCTCCCCTCATAGGCCTTCCCCAGTGGGATCCACAGGCAGGGGCTGGAATCATCTGCTCGATGGCACTGTTGCTCCAGAAATGCCAACCACCCTCTCAGCATGCCCTCTGCCTCTGCCCTTGTAGGTCAAAAAATCCAGTGGAAGCGCAGGAGCCTTCCAAGCATGCCAAGCTGTGTTGGCCCCCCTGGTGTGTTGGGGGAAGCAGTATCTCCTCCTTTGGGGCTTCACCTTGGCAGGAGAAACGTGCTGATAAGGACATCCAAAGGAAGTTGTCCATCTGTGTGTCCATCTCTACAGCCCTCTAGGAGATTTTGAGTCCTCATGTCCTTCCACACACACCCCTGCCCTGTTTCCTTGCAACCAGGACCCTGTTTCTGCACCCTTGGGGAGGTGCATCCATCTGTGTCATCTCGAGTAGAATCCTAGCTCTCCCGGGACACTGATTCAGAGCTGGAGGTGGCACAAGGACCTGAGTTTGTCCTCTTTGCTACTTGATTGCCTCTCTGCTGTTCTCATCCAGCTACCTCATGTGGCTTACAGGCTTAGGAGCAGGCCCAAGAGAGGGTCTAGATCATTATGGCAGCTGGAGAAACTGACAGGGACCCAGGGAACTGTCATAGATTGCTCCCCTCCAAGGGTCTCTAGGCAGTCACTTTGCAGGGTTGGTGGGGGGCGTTGGTGGATTGGAGTTCATGGGACAGGCGTAGATCCCAGTGACTCCTGCCATCCACACAGACAAATGGTCTTTGATGAGGGCCAGTTGTTCAGCAGACCCTTTTGGGGAGCTCTCCATGGGAGTCTGTCAGTACTCTAGCTTCAAACCCCCCACTTGTTGGTCAGTTCCTTCACTTGTTCCTTCCTCCATTCGTACATACGAATGAACCCAGATGTGAGTATGTTACATGTATGTAGTATATAAATATATGTGTACACTTAGATAGCATGTACATGTGAGCATGTTATATGTATGTCACATGTAAACATACATATGTACACTTAGATAGCATGTACATATAATGTCCCTTCTCCTATGTTCTGGGTGACCTCCTCAGGGGTGCCACCATGGATAGAAATTTCTGGCGGTCAAAGCCAAGGCCCTCACCTTTGCCCGATGGCCGCTCCCAAGTTGTCCCTCTGCCTTCCAAACATCCCCCCCACCCCACCCCGCAGTGGGGAAACACATGTAACTTTGCTGTGTGTATGCTTCCGGGGTTGAATGTAGGTTAAAGCAAGGGAACGCAGAGGGCTGCATTCATTTCGCCTGCTCTCAGGCTGTAGCAGGCTCAGGTAGTGATGTGTACACTCTTGTGTATGTCTGTTCTCACAGTATTATAGGTTCCCCTGGCCTGGGCATGTGTGTGCAGAGGCTGCGGCCTGTGCTGGTTGGTCCCCTCCGTTTCTTTTCTGACACTTGCCCAGGCTCAGGTGCCCTTGTTTGTGCCTGGTGGTAGGAGCACGGGGTATTTCACGTGTCCCTTCTCTTTGGATGAGGGGGCCTCCCTTCTTGTTCCTTCCTCCCATCTTCTGTCTTTCACAGAACTGGCTACAAGGGGTGAGCCACAGAGTTGTGGTTGCTGGAGTGCCACTGTGGGTGACCGGATTCATTTTCTAGCATCAGCATCCGCCCAGAGGAGAACACAAGGGTGAATGATCACTTGGCCACATCCCAGAGCACACGCCCTTATCCCCAAAAAGTCAATATGATGGATCTGTGTGCAGCAAGACAGGAAATGCGTCATGCCCATATACCTGTGTCTCATAGGAGCTGCTGGTCACTTGTGGAGTTCTCACGCAAGACATCTGTCAGTGTCCCAGCATAGTCCCACGGGTGCAGAGCTGAGGAGAGCGCCTGTAAATGCCATGGAAGTAGCTGTGGTTGCCACTGAAAAGAGACTGTGGGGGAAGGTACCATCAAGGGTTTCACCCAAAATGCTTCTTTCTGTATGAACTGCTTCTGTCTCATGGCCTGGGATGGCACCTGTGCAATTTCCAAAGGATGGGTGGAGATGGCTTTTCACACTGTGCTCTATTCAGAAGTTTTGGTTGACCCAGGATGCTGGTATGAATAGTAACCAAAGATACTCTCGAAGTTGCCTGGACAGGGGTGTACACAGGGCCCCTTGTTAATAAGCTGCACCGGGTTGGTCCCACACTGAGTGAAGGGTGTTCGGCTCTTTTCGTTGCAGAGGAGTCAGAGTGAAGGAGAGGATGAGGAGGGAAACCGGTACATCAGTCATCTCTGGGCGCTGGTGTTGGGTGAGTGAGTGCTCTTTGTTCACTTCCCTGCTGCTGCTGCTAAATCACTTCAGTCGTGTCCAATTCTGTGCGACCCCATAGACGGCAGCCCACCAGGCTCCCCCGTCCCTGGGATTCTCCAGGCAAGAACACTGGAGTGGGCTGCCATTTCCTTCTCCAGTGCATGAAAGTGAAAAGTGAAAGTGAAGTCGCTTAGTCCTGTCCAACTCTTAGCGACCCCATGGACTACAGCCTACCAGGCTCCTCCATCCATGGGATTTTCCAGGCAAGAGTACTTCCCTACCCTCTTCCAAAAGAA
Organism: Oryx dammah; assembly: GCF_014754425.2. Taxonomy (NCBI): domain Eukaryota; kingdom Metazoa; phylum Chordata; class Mammalia; order Artiodactyla; family Bovidae; genus Oryx; species Oryx dammah. The sequence continues at coordinate 21,822,452 of NW_024070207.1, forward strand.
TCTGTTTCATCATAGGAGAAAGTCAGTGATGCTGGTAGTTCAGCAAGCCTCAAGGAAGGACTCCAGGTAGGGTTGTGGCATGGGGACACTGGTGTACTGTGCCAAAACTCTCAGCCACAATTGGAAAGGCTCTCGAGTCAGGGCCTGATTGGGGAGCTGGAAGAAGGAGACACATGAGTGAGCATCTAGATCATCTGTGTAGCATTACCCTAGGTGATGGGTACATAGAAGTTGCAGTCAGCATCCTGCGGGCCTGGAGGGAGTGGAAAAGGATTGGGCCTGGGCCTCTGGTAGCTGCACCAGGACTTGGTTTGAGCTCCAGCCTCCATGAAGCCAGCTGCCTAGGACGTGTTCACTGTGCTTACTCACAAGAAGCAGCAGTCCCAGCCCAGCCCAACCTGGGGGTCGGGGTTGGAGATCCTTTAAGGAGAGCCAGGCCTCTTGAGCTTTGGACCTCTGTTGCTTTGAGTAGAGCCCTTTACACCTATTTGTTGCATCCTCTCCTGATGACTCTTAGGCCCAGTCTCTCCACTGTGGCCCTCTGCCAAGCAAGGTATGCCTTGGGAATCTACTCTTGCAGGATTATTAAGAAGGTGCGCCCCGGCTGGGTGGCATGGAGGTTTGGAACATTGGTGGGGGGGTTGGTGGTGGTGGCATGCCCATCGAGGCAGCCCACTGTAGGTCTATCTCCTTGTGCTCCCCACGTCTGCCTCTGGACAAAGCGAGGAATGTGAAAGTGTGAAGCCTCTAGGAGATGTACTTCCCTTCCTCAGTGTGGAAATGTGGCCTGAGTGTGTGTGCGCGTCACCAGCAACTGGAGGTGTTTTCTTTCCATCTTTGTTTCTTCCTTCTTCCTCTTGTCTCCTCTTGAAACAGTCTTGCCATGAGGAGGACGCCTCCTGCTGTGGCTCAGCATATTTGCAGGCCTCTCCAGGCCGGCTGGTGAGGGTGTGGCACCATGGTTTAGCAACGTGTCAGACACTGGTCGGTAGCCTGGCTGACATTTCATGGTTAGGAAAGGGTGGAGGCAGGGTCCCAGAAAGGGCAGAGTGACATTTCTCGGGCACCTCTGCCTTCAGGAGGAACCCATTTGGCCATTCCAAGAGCCCTTCATGGGAGGATTTGGGCGTTGAGTCAAGTCCTTAGTCTAGGTTCTAGTCTCTAGGCAGGAGGAAAAGAAGCAGCCATGCCACCTGCAAAAGGAGCCTTCAGCTGTGACCACCGACTCTCCCTTCCCTCCCCTGCACCTGACCCCACTTGGCTGTCCTGTAGGGCAACCCAGGGACAGGGACAGAATACATATGCTCTCTGCACTCTGCTCTGGGGACCAGGAGGCATTGGACCCCTCAGGTCTGGGTCGCTATACAACTCCTGTCCAGTTGCGTGTGCTGGAAAGGAAAAGGCCTCTCAAGATGTGAAGTTGCCTGTCCTATGTGGCATGGATCCCATCTGTGGGCAATAAAGGCTGCAGGCAGACAGCTGTATGTCTGCGTCTGTTGGAATAGAGAAAATACCCCTGAGCCAGGCTCACCTTTGCTGTGGAAGACCTCCACCCAACATGATGGGGCTCTTTTGAGCTTTCCTCTCAGCTTGAGAGTTTGGCCAATGCCCAGAAGTGCAGGACATTCATAGTTACAGAAAGAGAGGAAGACATGCTCAGAGAAAATCGAGGGAAAAGGAGAGAACCTGCTCATGTCATGTCACATCATGTCATGTCACGCCGGTTCGATCAAACAGGAAGATGCAAGGTGCTTCTGGAGGCAGTGGTGGACCAGAGCTCGTCTCTTTCCACAGCCTCCCAGCCGGAGCACTTGGCATCCAGAGTGTGTTCCTTCAGCCAATGTGGGTGGGTACAGGGGGTGGTGGCAGTGCCTCCAATGGCAGCCCCTGCCCTGTACCCAGCGAGGCAGGTGTTGAGAGGGGACTTAAGGGCAGGAGCTTGTGCCTACCCTACATACCCCAGGACAGCCAAAAGAAACCAAGGTGTGTCCCCAGTGGCTCCTAGCCACTTGAAGTGTAAACCACACTAAGTTGGCTGGAGCCTACCAACCACACGTGCACACACACACACATACAACACACACATCCAAGTGTAAATCACACTGAGTTGCTAGGGGCCTACCAACCATAACCACACACACACATAGACACACACCCTTCCTTGGGTGGCTCCCATCCCTGGCCTTAATTATTCTGGGTGTTGTAGGAAGACTGACCTGCTCTGAGGTCTCTGGGGCAGCACCCATGGCCACTCTGGACTGACCCATGTGTGCCACCATCCATGCCTGAATACCCCGGGGCTCTTGTATAAGAGCCAGGTCCTTGGTGGGCACCTATCATCACACCACAGTAACTCTACGTCACTGTTGACCCCTGACCAGTGCCACCGGGCCAACATCCTTTGTGTCCCTCTGTGACCCATGAGAATGGGGCTCTCCAGCCACTGGCCAGGTGTGACTCGATCTGTGTGCCCACACTCAGGATGTTTCCCAAAGTCTTAGGCAGCTGTAGGTGCTAAAGACACTGCTGCAGGTCCAGTGCTGGGTGCCTGCATGGGGTCTTCGCTCTTTTGTGATGAGGACAGACTGAAAGGACCCCACGGAGACCAGGCCCCGTAGACTAGAGCGACAGACTTTAGGAGTGCCCCTCTGAAGTGGCCACGCTGTTGAGACATCTCTCTATGGCCAGGTTGGACAGGGCTTGGTGTTTCTTTTTTTCCTCAGTAAAGGGCTAAGAGAGACATCTTAGGGTGAGGGAAGGGGAAGGGCAGGTGGCCATCTCTGGAGCAGTGCTGCCATCAACAGGACAAGGGATCTGCCAAATACACGAACCCTGTACTGTCCCTTCCTGGAGAGGACTGATAAGGGATTGAAGGGCAAGGGACAGTGGTCCCTGGGAAGTGCAAAGCTCTGTTAGGGAGGTGCAAGAAGCAGGCCCCAGGGCTGGGTGGAGCCGTGAAAGCTCCAGGGACTCCACCAGGACAAGGACACAGCCAGGGTGCCTGCCCTGTGGGGTACAGGAAGTGGAGTCTCCATGGACCCTGGTGGCCACCATGTCTGGGCGGGACCAGAGGAAGCTGCTCTGAAGGAACCCAGTGCGGGGCTGCAGACTTTGGCCCACAGGCCCCTTTCCCCCGGGAGCCAGAGCAGGATGGGCCTGAGTGGGCCCAGAGCCCCAGAAGCCTCTGTCTGGGCCGCTATGTGGCCCAGGCAGAGACCATCCTGGACAACTGGAGTTCCGCTGCCATCAGGGGCGGAGGCAGGCCTAGTGACCTTCTGTCCAGTGCAGATGACATGTGGATCCTGGCTACCCAGTGCCAAAGGAACCCGAGGCCTAAGGATAGCTCCTAGTCAACCTCCAAAGGAAACAGTACTCGCCGGACACAGGAGGCACCGCAGAAGGCGCCCTTGTCCTAAGCCGAAGAATCTCATTGGCAGGTGCAATGTCATCTTCCAGGGTGTCCAGGATTCTGGCTCTGGCCAGTCTTGTCCCCAGGTCTCCCAGAGCCACGTCCCAGAGAGCAGAGAAGAGTCCAGCCAAGTGGATCCCCGGGCCATGTCTTTGCAGGCTTCAGCTTTCTCCTCAAAAGGCCCTGAGCCTCAGTTTAGTGACGAGAGGAGGGCAGGCCCTACCTTCCATTCAGCCCTGGCTGTCCAGGTCTCAACCCTGTGCTTGCACCCGCAGCCCAGGCAGGACATCAAGAAGAAGAGGTCTGAAGAAGCTGCCTGAAGCTCACCTCTATTGGACTGAGAGAAACGCCTCCTGCTTCCCTCTCTTTCAAGACCACCACTCTTCTAGCTTGTCTGCCAAGGCCAGGAGCCTGGTGCATCCTGCCGGGCACAGGGCTCTGCCTTCTAGTCCCCAGCTGACCCAAAGTGCCACTTCTGGAGCAAGCTCTGGGGCAGCTCATGCCTGCCCTTTACTTGGTTCTAGCCTGTCTGAGGGGTGAGGGGTGGGGTGTTTTTGTGGTAAGGGACAGGGCTGAGGGGGGGTGGCTTCCAACTGGAAGGAAATTTCCATGCAGGAACACTACCTCTTCCAAACATACCCCCTCGCTTTCACCCCTCCTCGAAGGGTGCTGAATCCCACCCCATGCCCCTTCTTTCACACTACTAAGTTGCCTGAAATGTTGTCAGGGTAGGTTATGTGGGCAGAGCCTCCCTTAGGACTGGGCCCTGATCAACCTATGGGGTCTGATGGTTCAGCTGGCACAGGTGGTCTCCTTGTGCCCCTGTGCCCAGGACCAATGTCTGCACATGCAGAACACGGAGCCCCTCGTGAAAAATCACAGCAGTCCTCCCCAAGAAGAGGACCTGGGTCCTCCATGGTGGGGCAGTGGGGCAGTGAGGAATAGGGGCTCCTTGGTTTCACAGTTCCATTCGTGAAATAGAACGCCAAGGAAAACAGACCTGGATCCCTTCACTGGCTGAGGACGGTTTCGCCCAACTCAGCTTCAGCATACCGCTCTGGGGCCAGTTTCATCCCACCATGAGTGGGTCCGAATACTCTGTGTCATAAGGCAGAGGAAGGACTTAACAGGATCTTGTGGGGCATGGGACCCAGACTCTTTGGCACAAGCAAATGTATATAGGGCGGCCACCTCTTCCCCTTTTGGCCTTTTCCATGGTGGCCAGGCACAGTGCCTCTGCCTGGCCAACAGTTCCTGGGTCGCCAGTGGCCCTGAGACTCAGGGACCCCACTGGTGTACCTCCCTCCTGCAGGATCAAGGATCCCCTGGCCACAGGCCCTGGGCTGGAGCTTCAGCGCCTTGTTCCTGAATATGGCAGCTGCTGAGGTCAAGTCCCCAATGGTCTGGCAGCCATGGGCTCCTCCATGGGAGAGCCAGGCCCCAGAACACCACTGCCTGTTGCTTCCACACCTGCTCTGGAGGGGTGCCTGGCGGCCAAGTTCGCCCAGAATCCTCTGAGCGCTCCAGACACCCCGTTGCTCCCCTCACAGGCCTTCCCCAGCAGGATCCACAGCCAGGGCCTGGAGGCCAGGCTTAAAAATCTTCCACATGATGGTGTTGCAGAAACCAGTACTCAAAAAACCAAGCACTACACTTGCAGAGTTGGAGAACTCAGGTTTATTATGCCAGTGGGCCCAGAGGAGTTAACATTCCAAGCTCTGAGCCCCGAACAAAGGGGTTACAGAGTTCTTATACATGGACAGGCATGATTAAGTGGGTTTGTGGGTTTGCAGGGGCTGGGCAATTGCAAACAGCAGGACAAGGGTGAGTGAGATAAGCTTCAGTTCCTAGTACTGTGAGTCCCCACTTTCTGAGACATATGTGATCCAGACTTTGCAAGAAGCAAGCTGAGTTACAGAGGCAGGAATAGGAGGTTATGTAAAATTTTAACCTTTCCTCTTCAATGGCACTGTTGCTGCAGAAATGCCACCCACCCTCTGGAGCATGGCCTCTCCCTCTGTACTTTGCAGGTGAAAAAAAGGCCCATGGAGGCCCAAGAGTCTTCCAAGTGGTCCACAGGAATTTTGTGAAAAGAGGTGTCTCCTTTGGGGGCTACTCCTTGAGAGTAAGAACATAGCTAAAGGGGAAAGGGGAAAGTACAGGCCGCACTGACTCCACCTTGAGAAGGAAACTCCCTCTTGCATTCTCGGTGAACTCTGGACTATATACCTGGTAGCCATGGAGACAACATAGGTGCAGCCAAACAGGCCTCCCAAACTGATAAACACCAGATTCCATACCAAGATTTCTTGTCACCAGAAATAATGTAATAAGCCCCTATGTAGTCAGTCACCTTTGTAATCTTTATGGCACTCATTGATGTAGGCTACAATATATAACCAGCTGACCCTTCTGATTATGAATCATGACTGTAACTTGATTGTATCTCCCTTTGACATTTTCCAGAGTAGGATTGAGGAATTTGGGGATGTGGGCTTGTGCACATACACTTAGGGTATATAAGGTTTTCACAAAAATTGGTCGGGGTCCCTGGCTAAAGAGGAAACTCTGCCTCAGATCTGCCGTTGTGATAAACTGCACTCTGCTATCCACGTTGTCCTTCTGAATGACTGCTTCCTGGAGCGTTTGGCTACAACAAAAGGACATGCAAAGGAAGCCATCCATCTGTGGGTCCATGTCCACAGCACTCTAGGAGATTATGAGTCCACATGGCCTGATCCCCATTTCCTGGAGACTGGGATGTGATGGATTCTGTCACTTTATTATTATTGGTCAGGATTAGGGCCAGAATTCCCTTGGTGAGTTACATAATTAGTGGTTTGTTGAAGACCTATGCTTCTCGGAATGAATCCAGGTTCTAGCCATGCATACAGAGGGTGTGCTCCTGTAATATGGATCCTTTTGGAATATGTGTAGAGATTGGTCCCTACAGAGACTCTTTAGTGGCTCTGTCGTGTTTTCTAACTTGTTTCTAGCTGTGTGACTGAGAGTGCTGAACAAACCCCAAACTGTCATTTGTCCCTTGTACCAGGACATTCATCCCTCATGGGAATCAATAAATTAAAAGTGGGAGAATGTGTATCTGTGGATGCAGGGCTAACAGGTTATTTATTTCAGGAACTTCAGGGCTACTATTTTAGGTAAGCAAAAAGGCTCATTGTGTTAAACCACACCCCTCAAACCCAGCAAAGTACTCTAGCAAATGAGTAAATCACAGTGGGTTACATCACAATGGCTTTACAGTATAAAGTCCAGGCCATCTGTACATTTACTTCTCCTAAGGGTAGGTAGTGTGGCTGGATCTTTCTGTTTTTAATGAAACAAGAAGACTGGTGTGGTGTTATGTTTTAGTTCTTATGTTTTTCATGTTATTCATGTTTTATGAAGGATACTGATCTGCATGAGTGGCAAAGGTATTCAACAGTATTTTCTTTGCTTTTCAGGAACCAGTTTGTTAATAAAATCAAGGCATGTGATCAACAGCTCATACATTATATTGGTGTGGACCCAGAGAGCAAGCACAGACGAAGAGCAGACACTGACCTCACACTTCTGTCATACAGTCCTCAGTTGTGCTTTGATTGTTTCCTCCTTCTGTAGAGTAGGCTCCTCTCTCAAGGCAAGTGTCTCACCCAATTTCCTCGGGTTAGTGTCTGGTTAGTCGTGTTTTCAGATATACTGAGTTGCTATAGTTGTTCATATTAATGATCAGAGGAGTTCTGCCTGTGGGGTTCAGATATCAAACTATTCGTAAGTTCCAACAGTCCTGAACTCAGTTAAAACTCAAAGCCAAGAAAAGGCCAATATTTTACTGGTGCCGATTTCAGACATCTGATAGGTACGGAAAAAGACTCACAGGTGTACTTTGTGTTTTACTCCTTTGCCTTTTATAAAGATGATTTTCTGAAGTGTTTTAATGGTGTTTATACTGGTGCCATGGAGGTGTGTTGTTAATGCTAACACTGAGCAAAGGCAAGGTTACTTCAGTAACCTGAGACCTTAAAGCTATCAAAGTAGCCTTCCTGCATGAAGGGCAAGGATTTCCTAGCCAGAGGCCCTGGGGCAGGAGCTTCAACTCCTTGTTCCTGAATATGGCCACTGTCGAGGCCACACCCCTGAAGGCCTGGCAGCCAGGGGCTCCTTGGTGGGCAAGCAAGGCCCCAGAACACCTCTACCTTTTGCTTCCACACCTACTCTGGTGGGGTGCCAGGCAGCCAGGTTTGCCCAGAATCCTCTGAGTGACCCAAACCCTCCCTTCCTTTCCTCACAGGTCTTCCTCAGTAGGATCCACAGGAAGGGACTGACGCCATGCTCCAAAAGCTTCCGCTTGATGGCACTCTTGTGCCAGAAATGCCAATCACCCTCTGGAGCTGGGCATCTCTCTCCACCCTTTGTGTATCAAAAAAGGCCCATGGTGGCCAAAGAACCTTCCAAACCCTCCAAACTATGTTAGCTCCAGTGGAGTGCTGGGAGAAGAGGTGTGTCCTTTGGGATCTTCTCCTTGGCGGTAATAACATACTGAAAAGGACGTTCAGAGGAGCCCTCCATCTCTGGTTACATGTCCACAGCACTCTAGGATTTTCTGAGTCATGTGGCCAGGCCCTTCTTTCCTGGGAACCAGGATGTGATGTATTCTGTCAACTTTGTTATTATTGGTCAGGGTTAGGGCCAGAAGTACCTTGATGATTCACCTACTAGGGATTGGTTGAAGACCCTTGCCACTTCAAATAAATCCAGGTTCCAGCCATGCACACAGTGTTGCTCCTGTAATAATGGATGCTTTTGGAATATGAGTAAAGATTGGTCCCTAAGGAGCATTCTTACTTAAGTGACTCCATTTAGTTTTGGAACTTGTTTCTAGCTAGGTGACTGAATGAGAGTGCTGAACAAACCCCCAAAAATCACATGTCCCTTGTGCCAGGGCACTCATCCCTCATCAGTTCAGTTCAGTTGCTCAGTCGTGTCCAACTCTTTGTGACCCCATGGATTGCAGCATGCCAGACTTCGCTGTCCATCATCAACTCCTGGAGCCTGCTCAAACTCATGTCCATCACGTTGGTGATGCCATCCAACCATCTCATCCTGTCATCCCCTTTTCCCCCTGCCTTCAAGCTTTCCCAGCATCAGGGTCTTTTCCAGTGAGCCTATTCTTTGCATCAGGTGGCCAAAGTATTGGAGTTCAGCATCAGTCCTTCCAATGAATATTCAGGACTGATTTCCTTTAGGATGGACTGGTTGGATCTCCTTGCTGGTTGTTGGATCTCTCTGCTCCTTGTTGGTCTCCTTGAGAAGACTCTCAAGAGTCTTTTCCAATACCACAGTTCAAAAGCATCAATTATTTGGTGCTCAGCTTTCTTTATAGTGCAACTAAAACATCCATACATGACTACTGGAAAAACCATAGCTTTGACTAGATGGACCTTTGTTGGCAAAGTAATGTTGCTGCTTTTTAATATGCTGTCTAGGTTGGTCATAGCTTTTCTTCCCAGGAGCAAGCATCTTTTAATTTAATTGCTGCAGTCACCATCTGCAGTGATTTTGGAGCCCAAAAAAATAGTCACTGTTTCCATTGTTTCCCCCATCTATCTGCCATGATGTGATGTGACCAGATGCCATGACCTTAGTTTTCTGAATGTTGAGTTTTAAGCCAACTTTTTCACTTTCCTCTTTCACTTTCATCAAGAAGCTCTTTAGTTCTTCTTCTTCACTTTCTGCCATAAGGGTGGTATCATCTGCATATCTGAGGTTACTAATATTTGTCCTGGCAATCTTGACTCCAGCTTGTGCTTCATCCAGCCTGGCATTTCACATGATGTACTCTGCATATAAGTTAAATAAGCAAGGTGACAATATACAGCCTTGACGTACTCCTTTCCTGATTTGGAACCAGTCTGTATTCTATGTACAGTTCTAACTGTTGCTTCTTGATCTACATACAGATTTCTCAGGAGGCAGGTCAGGTGGTCTGGTACTCCCATCTCTTTAAGAATTTTCCACAGTTTGTTGTGATCCACACAGTCAAAGGCTTTGGCGTAGTAAGTAAAGCAAAAGTAGAAGTTTTTTCTGGAACCCTCTTGCTTTTTCGATGATCCAGAAGATGTTGGCAATTTGATCTCTGGTTCCTCTGTCTTTTCTAAATCCAGCTTGAACATTTGGAAGTTCCCAGTAAATTATAACTGGGAGAAAGTTTCTGTATCTGTGGATGCAGGGCTAACAGGTTATTTATTTTAGTAACCTCAAGGCCAGTAACTTAGGTCAACAGAAAGGCTCATCAGTGTTTGTGCACAAGCCTCAGTCCCAACAAAGTACTCTATGAAGTGACTAAATGGTCACAGTGAGTTACATCACAATAGCTTTGCAGTACAAAGTCAAGACTATCTCTGCATTTAGGCTTATTTCTCCTAAGTAGTGTTAAGAGGAAAAGTTAAAATTTTACACAACCTCCTGCTCCTTCTGCTTCTCTAACTCAGCTTGCTCCTTGAAAAGTCTGGATCACTTAGGTCACGTAGTCTCAGAAAGTGGGGACTTACAATACTAGGAACTGGAGCTTCAGCTCCTTGTTCTTGAACATGGCAATTGCCAAGGCCATGCCCCCAGTGGTTTGACAGTCATGGATTCCTTAGTGTGCCATCCTGGGCCCAGGCAGGATGACCTATCCCTTCCACACCTGCTCTGGAGGCGTGTCCCACAGGGAGGTTTGCCCAGAATCCTCTGAGTGTTCTGGTACCTCCTTTTCACCCCTCACAGGCCTTTCCCAGCAGGACCACAGGTAGGGGTGGGAGGCCATGTTCAAAACGCATCCACTTGATGGCACTGTTGCTCCAGAAATGCTACCATTATCTCTAGCATTCTCTCCCTCCACCCTTTTTGGGTCAAAAAAGGCGCTTGGAGGCCCAAGAACCTACCAAGCCCTACAAGAGGGTTGGCTCTACTGAAGTCTTGCCAGAAGAGGTTACTTTTTCAAGTGACTAAATGGTCACAGTGGGTTATATCACAATGGGTTTGCAGTATAAAGTCCAGCCCATCTGTACCTTTAGGCTTATTTCTCCTAAGGATAGGTAGTTGCTGGCTGGATTTTTCTTTTACTGGAACTAGAAGACTGGTGTGTTATTTTATTTCTTGCTTTTCTTGCTGAATTCCTTCTGAGGGAAGTTAATTTGCACCTGTGGCAAATGTATTCAACAGTATTTTCTTTCTTTTTAGGTTCAGTCAGAAAATCAAAGGGCATTATCAACAGCTCATTTAGCCTTGGTGTGGTCCCAAAGTACAAACAGAGATGAAGAGCAGACACTGACTTCACACTTCTGATGGGTATTTAATACAGCCCTCAGTTGTGTTTTGATTCTATTGTCCTTTCTGTACAGTAGGCTCCTCTCTCAAGGCAGGTCTCTCACTGAATTTCCTCTGGTCAGTGGATAGTAGTGTGTTCTGGTACTTCTGCTCATTCCTTTCCAACTCTTTGTGACCCGATGGACTGCAGCCCACCAGGCTTCCCTATCCTTCTCTATCTCTCAGAGCTTGCTCAAACTCCTCCTGTCCATTGTGTTTGTGATGCTATTCAACCATCTCATCCTCTGTTGTCCCCTTCTCCTCCTGCCTTCAATCTTTCAGGTATACTTAAGTTACTATAGTTGTTCATTGTAGTGATGAGAAGAGTTCTGCCTGTGCAATTCACATATCAACCTATTGATAAGTTCCAACACCCTTGAACTCAGTTAAAAACTCAAGCCCAGAAAGGCCATTAGTTTCCTGGATCAAACTTCACACATCTGATAGGTATGCAACAGAACTCCCATGTGTACTTTGTGTTTTACTCCTTTCCCTTTTACAAAGATGAGTTTCAAGTGTTTTAAATGAATTTATACTGGTGCCATGGAAATGCGTTATTAATGCTATTAGTGAGCAAAGGCTTTGACTGTGTGGATCACAATAAACTGTGGACAATTCTGAAAGAGATGGGAATACCAGACCACCTGACCTGCCTCTTGAGAAACCTGTATGCAGGTCAAGAAGCAACACTTAGAAGTGGACATGGAACAACAGACTGGTTCCAAATAGGAAAAGGAGTACATCAAGGCTGTATATTGTCACCCTGCTTATTTAACTTATATGCAGAGTACATCATGAGAAACGCTAGGCTGGAAGAAGCACAAGCTGGAATTAAGATTGCTGGGAGAAATATCAATAACCTCAGATATGCAGATGACACCACCCTTATGGCAGAAAGTGAAGAAGAACTAAAGAGCCTCTTGATAAAAGTGAAAGAAGAGAGTGAAAAAGTTGGCTTAAAGCTCAACATTCAGAAAACTAAGATCATGGCATCTGATCCCATCACTTCATGGCAAATAGATGGGGAAACAGTGGAAACAGTGGCTGACTTTCTTTTTCTGGGCTCCAAAATCACTGCAGATGGTGACTGCAGCCATGAAATTAAAAGACGTGTACTCCTTGGAAGGAAAGTTATGACCAACCTAGACGGCATATTAAAAAGCAGAGACATTACTTTGTCAACAAAGGTCCGTCTAGTTAAAGCTATGGTTTTTCCAGTAGTCATGTATGGATGTGAGAGTTGGACTATAAAGAAAGCTGAATGCTGAATGAAAAATTGATGCTTTTTAACTGTGGTGTTGGAGAAGACTCTTGAGAGTCCCTTAGACTGCAAGGAGATCCAACCAGTCCATCCTAAAGGAGATCAGTCCTGGGTGTTCATTGGAAGGACTGATGTTGAAGCTGAAACTCCAATACTTTGGCCACCTGATGTGAAGAGCTGACTCATTTGAAAAGACCCTGATGCTGATAAAGATTGAGGGCAGGAGGAGAAAGGGACGACAGAGGGTAAGATGGTTGGATGGCATCACCAACTCAATGGAAATGGGTTTAGGTCGACTCCGGCAGTTGGTGATGGACAGGGAGGCCTGGCGTGCTGTGGTTCATGGGGTTGCAAAGAGTCTGACGCAACTGAGTGACTGAACTGAACTGAACTGAGTGAGCAAAGGCAGGGTTACTTCAGTAACCTGAAACCTTTTAAATCTATCAAAATAGCATGATATTTTCACAAACCCTAGAGCTAGCTTCCCTGGTGGCTTAGAGGGTAAAGCATCTGCTTTTAATGCAGGAGACCCGGGTTCGATCCCTGGGTAGGGAAGATCCCCTGGAGAAGGAAATGGCAACCCACTCCAGTACTCTTACCTGGAAAATCCCATGGACGGAGGAGCCTGGTAGGCTACAGTCCATGGGTCACAAAGAGTTGGACACGACTGAGTGACGACACCTTACACCTTAGAGCTAGGAAGGATTTTGAAATGATCTTGTTTATCCCCTGGGTTGCTGAAGGAAAAATCTTCTGTCTTTCTACGCTGGAATCTCTGAAGAACGATATGAAACTTCGCATGTGAAATGTACTGTTATATAGCCCCTTCTAGTTAAGAAACTTCATTTATACCTTATTGAAATCTCTGTTGAGAAGGTTCCAGCAGAAACTCATTTGTAGTTTCTTTATAGGAAGAAAACCAGTTCTGTCAAATGCCTGTTCTGTATTATTATTCTGGTTATAACACAGGGTAGGTTCAGTAATATGAAAGAGGAATAGGTTATTATTTTTAATTGTAATATTAGGTTGGTGCAAAAATATTTGTACTTTTGCATTGTTGAACTTTGCCCTTTATATTGGCATACATTGTTTAATAAATGTGATTATGTTATACATCATTTTAATGTACATTTCTTGCTTTTTTGTGCTAATGACTTATGTTTATTTTATATTTATGTCTATTTATTTTATATTTATTTATTTTAGACTAGGAAAATATTAGACAAAAGTAGAATTCAAGCAATTTTCTTATTTAGGTTCAAAATGGACTTCTCATGTTCAAATATGCTCTGGGAATGAATATTTAGCCACGAATACTTTTTACTTCAGACTCTAAAGACAAATATAGTTAGCAGTGTATATCACTTTTAGAAATAAATGATGCATATATACATAGCTTTCTAAAATGTCTGACTTGAGGTGACATTTGCAAGAAAGGGCAAAAAAGATGGAAATATTATCTATACGTAGCTAGACTTAAGCTGTGTTCAGTATAAGTATTCTGGCTTGTTTGAACCTATTTAGAGAGTGATTAGGTAAAACTGGGACAGGATTCACCAGATCAATGTCCCTTGTAAAAGAGGGAAAAATCCTGGGTTCTATACCCAGAACCCTATAAATTTGACTGGCTAAAGACAGATTATGAGGAGAAAAACAAATAGAAGTTTATTAACATATGTACTGCCCAAGTAAACATGGGAGTGTTCATCAGTAACCCCCACTTCTGGATATATATCTGAAAGAAAAGAAACCATTATCTTGAACAGATACCTGCACTCCCATGTTCATTTGCAGCATTATTTACAATAGCCAAAACACAGAAACAACGTAGGTGTCTACTGTGCGGAGAATGGATAAAGAAAATGTGATATAGGGACTTCCCCAATAGTCCAGTGTTTAGGACTCTGCATTTTCACTGCCAAGGGCCTAGATTCAATCCTTGGTCAGAGAACTAAGATCCCACAAGTTGTGTGCCCCCCTCCAACAAAATAGCAAAGACAATGTGATACACACATACACATACAATGAATTACTCTTCAGTCACAGAAAAGAAGGAATTCTACTACTTGCAGCAACATGGATAAATCTTGAAGGCATTATGCTATGTGAAATAAGTCAGAGACAAATAATATACTTCTTTATATGTGGGATCTGCTAGGGACAGGGGAAGTCGGTGAAAATGGTCATAAAATACAAATTTCTTCTTATAAGAGATGAATAAGTGCTGGAGATTTAATGTACAGCACAGTGAATTTTTTGTACACTTGAAAGTCACTAACAGCAAATCTTAGCTAACTATGTGAGGTGATATTAACTAATCTTATTGTGGTCCACTTTGCAGATGTATGTATAGAGATCATCATAATTATACACCCACACAGTGTTAGACGTCAAAGTTAAATAAGAGTTCCTCTTCCTTTTAAAGGAGAGACACATTTTACAAATGAAAATTTCCCTTGTAAATGGAAATTTCCTTTGTAGAAGGAAAGCTTGTGCTATTTTTGGAGCTTTTCATGTGTTGGGGCCTTTACCTGAAAATATTACAAAGAGGCAGGTTTTGGGGTGGCATACTCTTAACTCCTGTTCAGATGGGTGTCTTCTACCTAGCACCCATATTTTAACTTCTCACCTTCACTCTCGTAACTTTCTATACAAGTGTTTCAGTTAATCATCATAAAGCATATATCATTCAACACTCAGATTTTGGGGAGCATCTCATTCTGGATGCTCAATTAAGGTTGTAAAAAGATTCCAGTTTGTATTTTGTACAATGCAACCTCTTTTCAAGGTTATACAGTTAAGAAATGAACTGTCAGAGTATTTTTTTAAATTTAATACATTTTTAGTAGTTTTAGGTTTACAGAAAAATGAGTGGAAAGTACAGAGAATATGACCGTTTGCCTACTCTGAACTCCAGCTTTCCCTCTTAACAGCTTCTGATAGTGTTACACATTTGTTACAACTCTAGTTTGTAATGAACTCTAGTTTACATTGGGGTTCAATATTTGTGTCACACTTCTATAGGTTTTGACAAATACATAATGATATGTGTCCACCATTATAGTACATTAGATAGACTCTCATTACCCTAAAAAAAAAAAAATCCTGTGTTCCACCTATTCATCTCTCCATCCCTCCGTGGAATCCTTAATAACCACTTATCTTCTAACTGTCCCCAGTTTTTGCCTTTGCTTGAATGTCATACAGTTGGAACCTTATCAGTAAATTTTTTCTTTCCCCCAGGTTGGCTTCTTACACTTAGCAATGTGCATTTAGGATTCCTCCAAGTATGTTTGCAGCTTGATAGCTCCTTTCTTTTATTCCACACTGTATTTGTTCATCTATTCACCGACTCAAGGACATCTTGGTTGCTTACAAGGTTTGGAAATTATGAAAAAAACTATAAACATTTGTGTACATGTTTCTGTGTGATTGCCAAACTTCCAAAGTGTGGGAAATAAAGCCCACTGGCCCAAACCAAAAGAATGGACTTGGAGACACAAGGTGCAGTGGGAAGCAAGGCTTTAGTGAAGGTCTTGCAAGATGGGTCTGGTGGGCAGGCACACCCAGGGCAGTTACAACAAGCAATTTATTTTCTAGCACACAAGTCCCTTTCCCAGTTGCTCATTGGCTGAGTACTATGGGGTAGATAAATAATCTTTCCAGAGGTTGCCTAAGTATATTTCCTTCTTTATGGGCTGGACCTTTCCTAACAACTTATTTCCACTTTTGCTCACATTTATTACTGTCCTTATGTTTTGAATTCACCAACAGAAGGAGCCAGTGTGAAACCCTGAGCATCCCACTTTCCCTTTGTTTGTGTGCTAGTAAATTTTATTTTTTCCTCAAAGATAGCTACCCTTCAAAATAGACCACATTAAGTTTTCATTTATTACATAGAGTGGTTAGAGTATTTTGTATTCCTACTGGCAATGAATGAGTTCATCTTGATTAACAACTTCATTAACATTTGGAGTTGATGTCATTTTTTCCATGAAGTCAGGGGCATATTTCACTTTACTATGACTACCACAAAGAGTCTTCCACCGACACCTCCACAGGGGTACTTTCATAAAAATAACCAGCAACTCTTTGAAATTAAGACTGTCAGAAACCTCGGGAGGTAAAAATGGGTACTTATTGAATATATAGTATATTTAAAAATTTCCTAAAACTATGCAGACATTTATAGTGATGATAATTACAGCATCTCTACACCTATTCCCAAAGGAGTCATGTAACACAAGCACACACTTTGTATGCATGGTTACAAGCTGGATTTATTCCAAGTGGCAAAGGCCTTCAACCAAAGCCTAATTATTATTATCATCAAGGGAATTCTGGCCTGAAACTTGACCAATAACAAACTGACAGAACATATCACATAGTGATCGCCAGAAAACGGAGGATACAGGCTGTGTGGACTCAGAATCTCCTAGATTGCTATGAACATGGACTACAGGTGGACAGGATGCTTTAGATATACACAAAGGTATGACCTTACTGCCAAGGAGAAGCTCCCTAAGGAGGAGACACCTCTTTCTTCAACAATCCACTAGAGCAACGCCCCGTTACAGCACTTAGAAGGCTCTTTGGCACAACGAGAGCCTTTTTTCACCAACATAGGGCAGAGGGAGTGGCCCAGCAGGAGAGGGCAATAGCACTTCTGGGAAAACAGTGCCATGAAGGGGAAACTTTCAGCATGGCATGCAGGCCCTTCCTTTGGATCCTGCCGGGGGAAGGCCTATGACGGGAGGAAGTGAGGGTTTCCAGCACTCCGAATATCCTGAGCGAACCTGGCGGCCTGCCACCTCACCAGAGCAGGTGTGGGAGCAACAGGTAGTGGTGTTCCAGGGCCTGGCTACCCCACCAAGGAGCCCCTCACTGTCAGGCCCTCGGGGGCGTGGCGTCAGGAGCAGCCATGTTCAGGAACAAGGTGCTGAAGCTCCTGCCCCCGGCCACCTGGCCCATCCTGCAAGAAGGCTACTTTTGATAGATTCAGAAGGACTCAGGTCGCTGAACTAACCCTGCCTTTGTTCAGTCTTAGCATTAAGGACGTACCTCCACAGAACCAGTATAAACTGGATTAAAACACTTCGGAAAATCATCTTTCTGAAAGGCAAAGGAGTAAAACACAAAGTACACTGGGGAGTTCTCTTCCACACCCATCAGATGTGTGAAATCGGCTCCAGGAAAATAAGGGCCCTTGCCGGGCTCCAGTTTTAGTTGAATCAAGCAGGGAAAACTTTTCTGATCATTACAATGATACAGCTGTAGTGACTAAGTCTACCTGAACACGCTACTCACCAGACAGTAACCCAAGAAATTTGGTGAGGGACCTGCCTTGAGAGAGGTGCCTACTCTACAGAAGCGGGTAATAGAACCAAAGCACCACTCAGGGCTGTATTATGTACCTACGAGAAGTGTGGAATCAGTGTCTGTTCTTCGTCTATGCCTCAACGCTGGCTCCACACCAAGGCAACGTACGAGCCGTTCATCACACTCTTTTATTATTTTAGCAAGCCGCGACCTGGAAAGGAAAGGAAATACTGTTGAATTCCTTTGCCACAGATGCAGATCAACATCCTTCAGTAAGAATTCAGCTTGAAAAATATAAGAAACAAAACAAAACACACACCAGGCACCTCCTAGTTCCATTAACAGAAAACACACACACACAAAAACCCAGTCAAACCACACTATGTACCCTTAGAAGTCAGCCTAAACGTCCAGATGGTCTGGACTTTATACTGCAAACCCACTGTGATGTAACTCACTGTGACCATTTAGTCGCCTGTACAGTCACTTGCTGGGACTGAGGTTGTGGTTTAACATGCTGATGACCTTTCCTGCTTACCTAAACTACCAGCCCTGAGGTGTGTGAAATGAATAACCTGTTAGCCCTGCCTCCACAGATACACAAACGTTCTCCCACTTACCACCTACTGATTCCCATGTGGGATGAGTGTCCTGGCACAAGGGACACACGACGTATCTAGGGTTTGTTCAGCACTCTCAGTCACCTAGCTAGAAACAAGTTACCAAAGTGGACAGAGCCGCTTAAGTAAGAATGCTCTGTGGGGACCAATCTCTACAACTGTTCCAGAAGGATCCATTATTACAGGAGCGCACACTATGATGCTCGCCTAGAACCTGGATTTATTACAAGTGGCAAGGGTTTTCAACCAAACCCTAATACGTGAATCATTGAGGTAATTCTGGTCCTAATCCAGATCAGTAACAACAAAGTGAGAGAATCCATCACATCCCGGTCCCCCGAGGAAGCAGTGGCCAAGCCACACAGCTCAGAGTCTCAGAGACTGCTGTGGACCTGGACCCAGAGCTGGACGGCTCCTCTGGATGTCCTTTTTCCTAGGGGCTTACTGCCCAGGAGAGCCCCCCAAACAGGGAACACCTCTTCCCCCAACATTCCAGTGGAGCCAACCTAGCTGTGAGGGTTTGGAAGGCTTTTTTGGCTACCGTGGGCCTTTTTCAACATGCAAAGGGTGGAGCGAGAGGCCCAGCTACAGAGGGTGGTTGGCATTTCTGGAGCAACAGTGCCATCAAGCGGAAACCTTTTGAGCATGGCGTGCAGGCTCTTTCTGTGGATCCTGCCAGGGGGAGAGCGGGGGGAAAGCCTGTGACAGGAGGAAGTGAGGGTTTCCAGCACTCTGAAGATCCTGAGTGAACCTGGCAGCCTGCCACCTCACCAGAGCAGGTATGGGAGCAACAGGTTCTGGGGCCTGGCTTCCCCACCAAGGAGCCCCTGGCTGTCAGGCCCTTGGGGGCGTGGTGTCAGCAGTGGCTATGTTCAGGAACAAGGTGCTGAATCTCCTGCCCCAGAGCCTCTTGCCTGGGGATCCTTGCCCTTATGCAGGAAGGCTGGTTTGATAGGTTTAAGAGGTCTCAGGTTACTGAAATAATGCTTCCTTTGCTCAGTCTTGGCATTAAGAACACATCTCCATGGCACCAGTATACACTGGATTAAAACAGTTCAGAAAGTAATATTTGCAGAAGACAAAGGACTAAAACACAAAGTACACCTGGGAGTTCTATTCCATACCTATCAGAGGTGTGAAATTGGCTCCAGTAAAATACTGGTCTTTTTTGGGTTTGAGTTTAAACTGAATTCAAGGTTCTTGGATCAAGGTTGTTGATATTTGCATCCCCCAGGCAGAACTCTTCTGGTCATTATGATGAACAACTGTAGCAACTAAGTATACCTGAATGTGCTAGTACCAGACACTGACCCAAGGAATTTCTGTGAGAGTCGTTCCTTGAGAGAGAAGCCTACTGTATAGAAGTGGGTAGAAGAATCAAAGTACAACTGAGGGCTGTATTGCCTACCTATCAAAATGTAAAGTCAGTGTCTGGCTTCATCTGTCCTTGCACTCTGGGTCCACAACAAGGCAATATCTAAGCTGTTGATCAAGCCCTTTGATTTTCTTACCACGACCTGCAAAGGAAAGAAAATATGTTGAATACCTTTGCCTCAATGCAAATTACCTTCCCTCAGTAAGAATTCAGCATGAAAAATATGAGAAAAAAGACAAAAAACACTTCAGTCTTTTTCTAGTTCCATTAAAAACAAAAAAATCCAGCCAGTCACTACCTATTCTTAAAAGAAATAAGCCTAAACATACAGATGGTCTGGACTTTGCACTGCAAACCATCTGTGATGTAACCTACTGTGACCATTTAGTTATACCATACAGTAATTTGCTGGGACTGAAGCTTGTGGTTTAACACAATGATGAGCCTTTCTGCTTACCTAAACTATTGGCCCTGAGGTTCCTGCAATAAATAACCTGGTAGCCCTGAATCCACAGATATACAAACCTTCTCCCACATTCAACTTTTTGATTACCATGAGGGATGAGTGTCCTGGCACAAAGGAGAAATGACAGTTTGGGGTTTGTTTAGCACTCTCAGTCACCTAGCTAGAAAGAAGTTAGAATGGAGCCACTTAAGTAAAAATGTTGTATAGGGACCAATCTCTATACCTATTCCATAAGGATCCATATTATAGGAACACAGCCTTTGTATGTCTGGCTAGAACCTGGATTTATTCCAAGTACCATAGGTCTTCAACCAGCCACTACTTATGTAAATCATCAAGGTTAATTCTGGCCCTAACCCTGACCAGTAATAACAAAGTGACAGAATACATCACATCCCAGTCACCAGGAAATGGGGATCCGGCCATTTGGACTCAGAATCTCTTAGGATGCTATGGGCATGGACCCAGAGATGGATGGCTTCCTTTGCTTTTCCTTATCTGTACATTCTTACTGCAGAGCAGAAGAGGAGACATCTCTTCCCACAACACTCCAGTGGATGGCTTGGAAGACTCTTGGCCCCCATGGGCCTTTTTTCACTTGCAAAGTGTGGAGGGAGAGGCCAGGCTCCAGAGTGTGGATAGCATTTCTGGGGCAAGAGTGTCATCAAGTGGAAACTTTTTGAGCCTGGCCTCCTAGTCCTTTGGTCAGTCTTACAGGAAATCAGTCCTGAATATTCACTGGAAGGATTGATGCTGAAGCTGAAACTCTAATACTTTGGCCACTTGATTCGAAGAACTGACTCATTGGAAAAGACCCTGATGCTGAGAAATATAAAGGCAGGAGGAGAAGGGGAAAACAGAGGATGCGATAGTTGGATGGCATCACCAGCTCGATGGACATGAGTTTGGGCAGTCTCCAGGAGTTGGTGATGGACAGGGAGGCCTGGTGTGCTACAGTTCATGGGGTCTCAAAGAGCGACTAAAGTGAACTGAACTCCTGGTCCTGCCTCTGGATCCCATTGGGGAAGGCCTGTGATGAGAAGAAGGAAGGGTTTGGAGCCCACAGAGGATTCTGGGAGAACCTGGCCATGGTGCACGCCTCTAGAGCAGGTGTGGAAGGGACAGGCAGTAGAGTTGAGTGTGGGCTTGCAGGCCCACCAAGGATACCAAGGCAGCAGGCCCTCAGGGGTGTGGCCTAGGCAGCTGCTATTTTCAGGAACAAGGAGCTGAAGCTACTGCCCCAGGGCCTCTGGTCAGGGGATCCTCACCTGTCCTGCAGGAGCAAGGTCCCCCAGTGTAGACCTTGGGGTCTCAGGGCTACTGGGGATCCAGGATCTATTGCCCCGGTGCAGGCGCAGTGCCTCGCCACCATGCACAAAACCGTTAACGGGAAGAGGTGGCCACCCTGTTAGGGGTGAACATCCAGCAGACAGGATGTGTAATTTTGCCTGATGACGGCTTGGTCCCAGACCCAGACAAATGCACGAGCACTTTATATCCGGCTTGGAGTTGAGTTTTTGTTTACTTTTGCTACTGCCAAAGAGAGTCTGGGTCCCATGCCCTACAGCATCCTGTGAGGCCCTTCCTGTACCGTATGAGACGGTATCCAGACCCACTCGCGGTGGGAAGAAACTGGCCCCTGAGCGGTATGCTGAGTTGGGTGTCACCATCCGCAACCAGCGAGGGGATCCAGGTCCATGTTCCACCTGTATTACCAGACATTCCCTCACCTCTAGAATTGTCTCAAGTAGCCCCCAAACCTTTTTACCCATGAAATGCTTATAATCCCACTGTAAAAAATGTACAGTCCTTTACATGAAAATCCCTGACCCTTTTATTTCGATTGCCCTCCTTCCCTGGTGGCTCAGTCGGTAAAGAATCTGCCTGCAATGAGGGAGACCCGGTTCGATCCCTGGGTTGGGAGGATCCCCTGGAGAAAGGCATGGCAACCCAGTACAGTATTCTTGCCTGTAGATTCCCATGGACAGAGGAGCCTAGCGGGCACAGTCCATGGGGTCGCAAAGAGTCGGACACAACTGAGCGGCTAAGCACAGCACATTCTTCCACGTGGTTCAATGATACGTGAGAATGGAGCTACATTTTTTTTTTTTTTAGGTCAAAAACTCATGAAAGGAAATGTTACTTCTCTAGGGATGCATTCCGAGATGCCCAGTCCCCGTGGTTAGCACATCAATCTCACTCGATGAAGGGGACTCCAGGGCGGCCACGTAAATGGGGAGGAAGGGAGAAGCAGCTGGCGAGCCTCCCACACTCCTCCGGCCCGCCCCGCCCTCTGCCCACTGGCAACCGCTTCCAGGCCCACCGACCTGGAGGCCCGAGGGGCTCTACTTGGACCCTGTCCCTACTGGCGCGAGGGCACAGAACACACACGGCAATACAATCCCGGTGCCCACGCTCACCCAGCCCAGCCCAAACGCCAAACCACGGCCCGGCCCACGCGGCGCCCCCCTGCCCGTCTCCGCTTCCCCCGGCCGGCCGGGCTGCAGCCAACACTGGCCTACCTTGCATGCAGGGTACAGGCTGCTCAGACGTTAGAAGATGGGGAGGGTCCCTCCGGCCAGAAAGGCTGCCGGTCCCGGCCCCGCGTCGCCCCGCGTTGCCCCAGGGAAAGGACACGAAGGAGGCCGAGGGGACCAACGTGGCTGAGGCCACGCTTCGGCGAGAAACACCCGGTCACCTCAGTTTCGCGCGGGAGCCAGCGAGGCTCGACAGCGGCGGGCCCTTGCCGTAAAGCGTCGCCCGCATTATCTCGTCAATATGACCCCATCCCCCCACCACCACCGTCGTGGGCGTCTCCTCGGAGACGCAACGGAGGTAGAGTGCTGAGGTGGGAGGGGTTGATCCTCGCCCCTCGTCGTGGGCGTCTCCTTGGCGACGCACTGGAGGTGGGGCGCTGAAGAAGGAGGGGTTGGGAATCCGATTCCTAGCTGTTGACCCCGCCCAGGGGAGGGCTGAGACAGCCTCAGTTGGTCCCAGGAGTGCGAGTGCGAGAGGTGAGATTAGGAAGGTGACGGGAAACCTCACGAGAGCCCATTTATCTCCCTTGTAGGGTCCATGCCGCCAGCGACGAAAGTGAAGGAATGGTAAAAACGGAAATTTTACCGTTCGACAGTCGCAAAACTATTTAGAGGAAAAAAGTTTAAGTAAGTACAATATCAAACGATGTTACAAGTTTGTATATTTCATATGCTTGAGGTTATTATTAACTTGAATTATCCCTCCTCAAGTGAGAGGCAGAGTCCCAAGAGGAGACGCTCCTTGTGCCCGGTCACCTCCTGCTCTTTGTCAAGGGCCTGTTAGGGAGCCACTACTTCTTAAGCGCCTTTTCCCGCGGTTACCTCCAGCTTGGTGCGGGGGATGTTATGTGTCTGAGAGTCGCAGCGACAAACAGGTTATTCCTGCCTGACGGGTGCCTTGACTAATTTTTCCTGTGGTGGAAAGTTATATTCTCCTCTAGCGAAATAACTTTCAAATAAAGGAGACATGGGCTTCCCGGTGGCTCAGCGGTATACAATTCGCCTGCAGTGTAGGAGAGGGAGTTCGATCCCTGAGTTGGGAAGATCACTTGGAGAAGGAAGTGGCAACCCACTCCAGCCTCCTTGTCTGAAGAATCCCATGGACAGAGGAGCCTGGCGGGCTACAGTCCACGGTGTTGCACAGAGTCCCACACGACTGAAGCGACTTAAGCAAGGCAGAGGAAACACAACTAGCACAGATAAGAAAAGGAAGGTACCAGATAATGCCTCCACTCAGAGATGACAGATATTAAATTGGGGCTTGTGTCCACCTGGTACCTTGTTCCTTACAGAGGTGTTAATGGAGTTTAGAAAGCGGGAGATTGATACAAATAAAGATTGTCTTTAGAAACAATGGTCTCTTGGAGCTTGAGTAACCTGCAGCATTTTGGTGGCTAAAATGATCAAGACTGTGAAGATGGTCTTATTAGAAGGTTCATTCCATCGACAAATGTAATTCAGGCTTGATTATTCTTTAAGGAAAAACATCTTAACAAATATAGAAGTTTTTCAAGGGAGAACTGAAGTCATCCTTACCCAGATCTATTCCCCAGTGTAATCACCCTTCAAAGAAACAATTGAAGTAAACCCATGAGCTCTGCACCCACTGCAGGGCAGCACAACTGACCTGCTGCCTACCCCTAATGCCTCAGGATTTCCTGCCCCCATTCTGCTCCCCACACAGGACCTGCACAGGCTCAGGGTCCCCAAGACCACCTGCTGTCTGGCTAGTCCAAATCTTAGCTCAGGATCTGACTCTTGGCCCCTTTTGCCCCTATTCCCTGTTTTTTGGGCAGAGGTGGTGGGAATTTCCAGGGCAGAAAGGAGAAGGACAATGAGGACCCTGAGGTGCTTAGTTCTGCCCAGGCAGCTTCCTCCTTGCGTTTCAGGTCAACAAAGGAAATTTCACAAAACCCAGCCACTTTCAACTCCTAAGGAGTGAAGGGAGGGGTTCATGCCCTTCAATTTACCCACCTTGTTGAGAGTGGAAAGGGAAGGAAGTGTCCACGTCCTCTCCAGGTGGAATTACCTGACCAGCCTCTGAGCTCTGGATCTCAGCTGCCCCTCTGGATTCCTCCGTGAGTTTCTTTTCCTTCACTCTAGGTAGAAGTGGCTGTTTCTCCACACGGAGATCCAAGTCAAATTCTTTTTTGCTGTGTCCCTTCCCTGCATGAACACAGATTAAATAACTACTCATTGTGCCTGGAAATCGAGGTCCAAAGAGGCTATGTGGCTTTGCCACCTGGTTCACACACGGGGGTCTCTCATGGTGCAGATCCACTGCTCTCTCCATGCAAATGGCCACTGAGTGCAAGAGAAGATGTTCAACATCAATAATCGTTGGAGAAATCAACATGAAAATCCCAAGAGATACAACTTCACATCTACCAGGGCAGCTCTAATTATTTTTTTCAGGCTTCTTTCATGTTATTATTTTTTCTTTTTTTAGAAAATTAATTTCTTTATTTTATATGGAGGCTAATTACTTTACAATACTGTAGTGGTTTTTACCAAACATCGGCATGAATCAGCCACGGGCGCACATGTGTTCCCCATCCAGAACCCCCCTCCCACCTCCCTCCCCATCTCATCCCTCAGGGTCATCCTAGTGCACCAGCCCTGAGTGCACCCTGTCTCATGCCTCAAACTTGGACCGGTGATCCCCTTCACATATGATAATATAGATGTTTCAACACTACCCTCTCAAATCATCCCACCCTCACCTTCTCCCACAGAGTCCAAAAGACTGTTCTTTACAGCTGTGTCTCTTTTGCTGTCTCACATATAGGGTCATCTTTACCATCTTTCTAAATTCCATATATATGCCTTAGTATACTGTATTGATGTTTTTCTTTCTGACTTACTTCACTCTGTATAATAGGCTCCTGTTTCATCCACCTCATTAGAACTGATTCAAATGCATTCTTTTTAATGGCTGAGTAATATTCTATTGTGTATATTTATCACAATTTCCTTATCTATTCATCTGCTGATGCACATCTAGGTTGCTTCCATGTCCTGGCTATTGTAAACAGTGCTGCAATGAGCATTTGGACACATGTGTCTCTTTCAATTTTGGTTTCCTTGGTGTGGATGCTCAGCAGTGGGATTGCTGGGTCATATGGCAGTTCTATTTCCAGTTTTTAAGGAATCTCCACACTGTTCTCCATAGTGGCTGTACTAGTTTGCATTCCCACTAACAGTGTAAGAGGGTTCCTTTTCTCCTCACCCTCTCCAGCATTTATTGTTTGTAGACTTTTTGATAGCAGCCATTTTGACTGGCTTGAGATGGTACCTCATTGTGGTTTTGATTTGCACTTCTCTGATAGTGATGTTGAGCATCTTTTCATGTGTTTGTTAGCCATCTGTATGTCTTCTTTAGAGAAATGTCTGTTTAGTTCTTCAGCCCATTTTTTGATTGGGTCATTTATTTTTCTGGAACTGAGCTGCAGGAGCTGCTTGTATATTTTTGAGATTAATTCTTTTTCAGTTGCTTCATTTGCTATTATTTTCTCCCATTGTGAAGACTGTCTTTTCACTTTGCTTATAGTTTCCTTCGTTGTGCAAAAGCTTTTAAGTTTAATTAGGTCCCATTTGTTTATTTTTGCTTTTATTTCCATTACTCTGGGAGGTGGACCATAGAGGATCCTGCTGTGATTTATGTCAGAGGGTGTTTTGCTTGTGTTTTCCTCCAAGAGCTTTATGGTTTCTGGTCTTACGTTGAGATCTTTTTTGAGTTTATTTTTGTGTATGGTGTTAGAAACTGTTCTAGTTTCATTCTTTTACAAGTGGTTGACCAGTTTTCCCAGCACCACTTGTTAAAGAGATTGTCTTTTCTCCATTGTATACTCTTGCCTCCTTAGCCAAAGATAAAGTGTCCATAGGTGCATGGATTTATCTTTGGGCTTTCTATTTTGTTCCATTGATCTAGATTTCTGTCTTTGTGCCAGTACCATATTGTCTTGATGACTGTAGCTTTGTAGTATAGTCTGAAGTCAGGCAGGTTGACTCCTCCAGTTCCATTCTTCTTTCTCAAGATTGCTTTGGCTATTCGAGGTTTTTTGTATTTCCATACAAATTGTGAAATTATTTGTTCTAGTTCTGTGAAAAATACCATTGGTAGCTTGATAGGGATTGCATTGAATCTATGGATTGCTTTGGGTAGTATACTCATTTTCACTATATTGATTTTTCTGATCCGTGAACATGGTATATTTCTCCATCTATTTGTGTCATGTTTGATTTCTTTCATCAGTGTTTTATAGTTTCTATATATAGGTCATTTGTTTCATTAGGTAGATTTATTCCTAAGTATTTTATTCTTTTCATTGCAATGGTGAATGGAATTGTTTCCTTAATTGCTCTTCCTGTTTTCTCATTGTTAGTGTATAGGAATGCAAGGGATTTCTGTGTGTTAATTTTATATTCAGGGCAGCTCTAATTTTAAAGATGAAAATAAGTGAAATAAGGATATGCAGAAATTGAAACCCTCATACACCACCGTATGAGAATGTAAAATGGTGGGGACACTATAGAAAGTAGTTTGGCACTTCCACCAAAATTTCAACCTAGAGTGACCACATCAACAGCAATTTCACCCCTAGATATATATCCCAGAGAATTTAAAACAAATGTTCAAACAGAAACTTGTATGTGAATGTTTATGGCTGCATTATTCACAAAGCCAAAATGGAAATAACCCACATGTCCACTGACTGTTGAATTTTTATGCAAAATGTGCTGTATACCCCTACCATGGATTTTTATTTAGCTATAATATGAAATGAAATAGTGATACATACTAAAATATGAATGATAGATGAAAAAAACTAGACTGCAAAGAACACATTTTGTAAGATCTCATTCACTTAAAATATCCAGAACAGACACATCTACGGAAATTAAAAAATCAACTTGTGGTTTTCAGGGGCTTGTGAGAGGGACTGTTGGGAAGAAAACATTTTCTCTACCATCTTAGACTTAACTGGCTTGGGGCCTGAAAATTAATTAACAGTAAATTAATAGGAGAAACATTTATTAACTATGTAGGAACTTTCAGATGAAGAGGCTCCCTAATGGGCTAGAGTTAGGGGTTTATATACCAAGTTCTCAAGGGGCTTGGTGGATTAGAACTTCAAAGGATGGAAGCATCTGATGAGGCTTATTTATGCAATCTTGAAATGTTCCCTGGTGGCTCAGTGGGTAAAGACTCCACCTTCAATGCAAGAAACCTGAGTCTGATCCCTGGGTCAGAAAGATCTCTTGGAGAAGGAGATGGCAACACACTCCAGATTCTTGCCTGGAGAATCCCATGGATAGAGGAGCCTGGCAGTCTACAGTCCATGGGGTCACAAAGAGTCGAACAGGACTTAGCAATTAAACCACTAAACCAATATCCAAGTTCAGGCCTCCCTGATTAGAGACACACATCCCCACCCCCCACTCCCACCTCCTGGCAATGTGGGTGGGGTTGTAGCAGCTGTCTCTTACAAAGTTCAGCTTTAGTTAGATAAGGCAAGTTCAGAAATGACTTATTTCTGCCTCTCTCAAGGGCTTCCTGATAGCTCAGTTGGTAAAGAATCTGAATGCAGTTCAGGAGACTGGTTTGATTCCTGGGTCAGGAAGATCTGCTGGAGAAGGGATAGTCTACCCTTTTCAGTATTCTTGGGCTTCCCTTGTGGCTTAGCTGGTAAAGAATCTGCCTGCAATGTGGGAGACCTGAGTTAAATCCCTGGGTTGGAGAAGGGAAAGGCTACCCATTCCATTCTGGCCTAGAGGATTCCATGGACTGTATAGTCCATGGGGTCACAAAGAGTCCGACACAACTGAGCAACTTTCACTTCACTTCACTGGCTCTCTTGTAGCTCAGATGTTTTCAATTTGAACTTAATCTTTGTACCATTCAGTGGGTTATCAGTCCCATTAGGAGAATAGGCAGTCATTCATAATTAGTATAGACTTTCTTTGGAGAAGAAAATGACAACCCACTCCAGTATTCTTGCCTAGAAAATCCCATGGATGGAGGAACCTGGTAGGCTACAGTCCATGGGCTCGAAAGGAGTCAGACACGACTGAACAACTTCACTTTCACTTTCACCCTGGCTGAGCAACTTCACTTTCACTTTCACCCTGGCCAAGATCTTCCCTGTAGCTCAGATGGTAAAGAATCTGCCTGCAATGCAGGAGACCTGGGTTTGATCCCTGGGTCAGGAAGATCCTCTGGAGAAGGGGCTGGCAATCCACTTCAGTATTCTTGCCTGGAGAATCCCACGGATAGAGGAGCCTGACGGGCTACAGTTCGTGGGGTCGCAAAGAGTCAGACACGACTAGGTGTCTAACCCATCCACTCATAGACTTTCTTTGGGGGATGTTGAAAATGCCCTAAAATTTACTGTGGTCATGGATCCACAATTTTCTGAAAATACTAAAAATCAGTAACCAGTACATTTTAATATTGTGAATTATATGGTATGTGAAAGTGAAGTCGCTCAGTCGCTCAGTCGTGTCTGACTCCTAGCAACCCCATGGACTGTAGCCTACCAGGCTCTTCCGTCCATGGAATTTTCCAGGCAAGAATACTGGAATGGGTTGCCATTTCCTTCTCCAGAGGATCTTCCCGACCCAGTGATTGAACCTGGGCCTCCCGCATTGTAGGCAGACGCTTTACCATCTGAGCCACCAGGGAAGTCTATATGGTATGTGATGAGCATATCAAAAATTTACATAGTAAATCAATGTGTACATTTAATAAAATTTCAGTAAAAGATCGATGGGAAATTTTATAATGTGAGTTAATTAAGGTTAGAATAATACAACCCACTGATCAACCTTTACATCAAAGTGTGGGATACAATGTGGGTGTTCAGATATGATACAATAGGGATACGAAGCATCATCTAAAATGTTCTTGCTAAAATAACTGAGCCTGAATTTTATCAAGTTCATAGATCTCACAACAGGATGTTCTGTTTCTAATGGAACCCGTTCAGGACAGGATGCATATAAGTACAGAATGTGAGTAATTCTATGGGACAGATAATTCAGTCTTTTCATCAAAAGGATAGCAAAAAAAAAAAAAAAAAAAGAGGAGCAGGGGCTGTTATTGGTGAAAAGAAGACTAAGTCCTATTTCAGTTAGTGCTATGTAAGTTACCTGTTCAGATCCTAAGAACAAATCAAATTTAAGAGAGATATTTAGGTGAAATAGCTATATTGGACATGGATAGTTTCATGTAGCATTAGGGAATAATTGTAATTTTTCTTAGATGTAGTAATAGTATTTTGGTTATATATTTTAAAGTCCTATTTGTTGTAATTTATGTTACAGTAGAGTATGTGGAGGAAGGGCTTCTCTCGTACTTAGTTGGTAAAGAATATGCCTGCAATGCAGGAGACCCTGGTTCGATTCCTGGGTCGGAAACATTCCCTGGAAAAGGAAATGGCAACCCACTCCAGTATTCTTGTCTAGAGAATCCCATGGACAGAGGAGACTGGCAGGCTACAGTCCATGTGGTCAAAAAAGTCGGACACAACTTAGTGACTAAGCCACCACCACCACATGTGGAGGAAATAACTTCTTTAGGTTTAGACATGGTATCATAAAATACTGGGAATATGCTTTGGAATATGCTAGAAAAAAAAAACTTGACAAAATGTTGATTGTTAAAACTGCTTGACTGACATATAGAATTCATATATTCTTTGTTTGAAATGATTCATGATAAAGAGCTAAAACTATCCAAAAGCAACTATGCAAGCAAAACTGATAAGTCATTGTGTTTTCAGTATGCTATTGAGTAATATGGGTGAAAATACCCACCTGAAAGAGTTGATTCTGGTTGTATTACCAAGATGTAGTTGGCTGTATCTCCAGTTAGGACTGGAAACAGGTGATTTTTAAATAGTGTAGAATTATTCAACTGCTTAAATATAGTGTAGAGTATCTATTTCTAATGATCCCTGTGTGAGAATGTAAATATAGAGAAGAAATTCTGGAGGATACATACTGTACATTTAACAGGGTCAGCTCTGAGAATGGCATGAACTTTTAGGGCTGGTGGCCAAAGGTAACCTTCATCATTTGCTGAGCACCTACTATGGGCCAGCTACTCTTCCTCATGCTGGAAATACAGACACAAAAGAGACATAAATTCCTGTTCACATGGGGCTCACATTCTAGTGGGGGAGACTGAAAAGTAAGCTCAATGAGATACAGGTGTATTCTGATAGATAATGACATCTGCTGTCACCACAGAAAAGCAGAGAAGGGGAATTGGGCATGAGGAGGGGGAGGGACCTGCACTTGCAGGTAGGTTGTTTGGCCAGGGCCTCCCTGAGAAGGAGACATAAAGGCCTGAGGAAGTGACCAGGTGGTGTGGGGATGTCCCTGTGGAAATCTGGGGCATCATCCTGTGAGGATCATATCCTGTGTGCCGCTTATGAAGTTATGCTGTCAAATCATTTAGATAGTTATGAATACAAATAGTCATTTACCCTCCAGTTTTGAAGCAAGAGGAGCTGTGATGTATTCTGTCAGTTTGTTATTGGTCAGGGTTAGGGCCTGAATTATCTTGATGATTCACTTAATTAGGGTATGGTTGAAGACCTTTGCCACTTTGAATAAATCCAGGTTCTAGCCATGCATACAATGTGTATACTCCTGTAATATGGATCCTTTTGAAACAGGTGTAGAGATTGGTCTCTACAGAGCATCTCACTTAA
Source organism: Oryx dammah (assembly GCF_014754425.2). Lineage (NCBI taxonomy): Eukaryota > Metazoa > Chordata > Mammalia > Artiodactyla > Bovidae > Oryx > Oryx dammah. The sequence goes on from NW_024070207.1 coordinate 21,853,509, forward strand.
GTGACTTCTTCCAGTTTTATAACTTGTTTCTAGCTAAATGACTGAGAGTGCTACACAAACCTGTCATTTGTCCCTTGTGTGAGGACACTCATCCCTCGTGGGAATCAATAAGTTATAAGCAGGAGAATGTTTGTGTATCTGTGGATGCAGGACTAACAGGTTATTCATTTCAGGAACCTCAGGGCCAGTAGTTTAGGTAAGCAGAAAGGTTCATCAGTATGACCACAAACCTCAATCCCAGAAAATTACTCTGTGGAGTGACTAAATGGTCACAGTGGGTTATATCACAATGGGTTTGTAGTAAAAAGTCCAGACCATCTGTACATTTAGGCTTATTTCTCCTAAGGGTAGGTAGTTTCCGGTTGAATTTTTTTTTTAATGGAACTAGAAGACTGGTGTGTTTTTGTTTTGTTTTTGTTAGGTTTTTCTTGCTGAATTCCTACTGAGGGAAATTAATTTTTATCTGTTGCAAAGGTATTCCACAGTATTTTCTTTCTTTTCAGGTGCAGTTAAGAAAATCAAAGGGCTTGATCAACAGCTCATACATTGCCTTGGTTTGGGCCCAGAGTGCAAGCACAGACGAAGAGCAGACCCTGACTTCACACTTCTGATAGGTATGTAATACAGGCCTCAGTTGTGCTTCGATTCTGTTTCCCCCTTCTCTATAGTAGGCTCCTGTCTCAAGGTAGGTCTCTAACCAAATTTCTCGGTTAGTGTCTGGTTAGTAGTGTGTTCATGTATGTGCTAAGTTACTTCAGTCGTGTTTGACTCTTTGTGACCACATGGACTGTAGCCCACCAGGCTCCCCTGTCCATGGGATTCTCCAGGCAATAATACTGGAGTGGGTTGCCATTTCCTTCTCCAGGGATATTCATGTATACTTAGTGGCTGTAATTGTTCATTGTAATGATCAGAAGAGTTCTTTCTACCTGTGTGTTTCAAATATCAGCCTATTTGTAAGTTCCAACACCCTTGAACTCAGTTTCAACTCAAAGCCCAGAAAAGGCCATTATTTTACTGTAGCCAATTTCACACATCTGATAGGTATGGAAACGAACTCCTGGGTGTACCTTTTGTTTTATTCCCATGCTTTTTCCAAAGATGACTTTCTGAAGTGTTTTAATCCAATTTATACTGGTTCCATGGTGGTGCATTCTTAATGCTTAGACTGAACAAAGGCAGGGTTATTTCAGTAACCTGAGACCTTTTAAAGCTATCAAAATACCCTGATAGTTTCACAAATCCTAGAGCTAGTAAGAAATTTGAGGTTAAGCTGTTTGTTCCTTGGGTTGCTGAAGAAAGGACCTGTCATTCTATGTTGGAATCTTTGAAGGATGATATGAAATTTCCCATGTAAAATGTACTTTGGTGTAGTGCCTCCTAGTTAAGAAGCATTGTTTATATATTACTGAAATCTCTATTAGGAAGGATACAGCAGAAATTCATTTGTTGTTTCCTTATAGGAAGAAACAGGGCTTCCCTGGTAGCTCAGATGGTAAAACGTCTGCCTGCAGTGCGGGAGACCCGGGTTCGATTCATGGATTGGGAAGATCCCTTGGAGAAAGAAATGGCAACCCACTCCAGTACTCTTGCCTGGAAAATTCCATGGACTGAGGAGTCTGGTAGGCTACAGTCCATGGCATTGCAAAGAGTCAGACACAACTGAGCAACTTCACTTTTCCTTTTCCTATAGGAAGAAACTAGAATTGTCAAATGCCTGTTCTGTATTATTCTTCTGGTTTATAGCTTAGGGCATGCTCAGTATTATTGAAAGAGGAATAGGTTTTATTTATGATGTACTGTTTGTGATTCTAATAGTAATACACACACAGGTGATTTAGAAAGTTATACTCATTTAATGGGGGAGTCATAAGGGACTGTTTTCCAGTAGTTGTACTGGCCTATCACCTCTTATGGACCATATCATAGGCACACTCTCCTGTTGATGTGGGTGAGGGTGAGCATTCAGCAGACTTTGACTTCATATGTTGTATCCTAGCTTTATATGACATCTATGTTCTGTGAATCAGCAGTTGGGGTAGGGAGAGATGAGGGGAGCAGAGAGAAGGTGGTCAGCTTCATAAACCCCTTATGACCTCATCAACCTGTGACCTCAGATTTTGAACAAATCCTTTTACTTCTCCAGGTTTCAATATCTTCACCTAATTTATGAGTAAGTAAATGAAAAATTCCTATATTTTGTGGTCAAATTCCTTTTTGAGAAGCTGATGAATAGTATGGAAATTAATTTTTAAAAATGTGTATCTGTACATATGTATACAATTAGCAGCTACTTTAGGAAGTTTAAGGACCTATGGCCCTCTCTTAAGAGCACCTGGACTTAGGGAGGTCACTGTCTTTTCCAGTTTCACACATCTGTCATTTTAGTGCCTTCCATAATTCAAGTCATATCTGACCCATGCCTGGAACTCCCCAATAATTTCTCACTGAAATGAGAATGAAAATATTTACCAAGCATGGCCAACAATGAACAAGATTTGGCTACTCTTTGCCCTGATTACTTAACCTCTTTCCTTCTTGGTTACTTTGTCCTGGACACACAGGTTTGTTCCTTTTGGGCTTTATTAGTAGGAGTATAATTGACAGAAGATAAAGTGTCCTGTTTGAACTGTAGAATTTGATAACTATTGACACGTTTCACCTGAGATGTGACTACCACCCTAAGAATAATAAACACATCCAAAACACCCCAAAACCTTTTTGCTTCCCTTGGTATAAATGTAAAGAGAACTAAATTTTCCTGCAGAGAGGTTCTCTAGTTCTTTGTTTCATGCTGAACTAGGGATACTTTATTATCATGAAAATTATATATGTTGGGAAAAAACTTGATCCTGGTTTATTTGAATATGTCTGAGAAATTTCTTTCTTATGTTTTTGATACTTTATGCCCCAGATCAAATATTACTCAAGTAAAACCTTTTGTAGGATTCTCATATTAATGAGTGTTATGATATATTCTCCTATCAATGCTTTCATTTTAGGTATTTTGAATGTTAATCCTAGTAAATTTGGAGTCCCTGGCATATTTCTACCCATAACAAATCTTAAAAGAAATTTTATAGAATTTTGTGTTCATAAAAGTTGAAAAATACTTAATCATTTTAAAATGGTAAAAATGTGCTTAAAATATATTTATGGATGCTTGTTTATGGTCCTCAACAAGCCTAAAGTTGAATTCAACAAGTTGGCTAAGGAAAGAGTATGTGGTAGCTTATGATTTGTGTGTGGGATAGGACCATTTCTCTTTAATGGCAATAGACATAACATGATCATCTACAAAACAGTCAATTTTATGTTATGTATTGTTGGAAAATAAAAAAGTTTTTTTCAACCTTCTTAGGGTCCCTGGCTAGGTCTGAAAATGAAACTGATAAAGATAGATGGACAGGAGAAAAGCATACAGATTTATTTGGCAGAAGGTTTATATGAGATGAGAGTCTTCATAAGAAAATGAAGACCTGAGGAAATGGTTAGATTTGTGCAGTTTATGCTAGGTATGAGAAAGAATGGAAAATCATGGAGGAATATAATAGGTTAAGGAAAATGAGGTAACTCTAGTAAATGGGGGTTGTTTCATCAAGGCCTCTTTGTTTGGATTCTTCTTGGTGTCCCTTCTAATTGGGATAAAGATGCTCCTTTCCTCCAGGTATGGGCTTCCCTGGTGGCTCAGATGGTAAAGAATCCACCTGCAATTCAGGAGACCCAGGTTCGATCCCTGGTTTGAGAAGATCCTCTGGAAAAGGGATTGGCTACCCACTCCAGTATTCTTGCCTGGAGAATTCCTCCTGAACAGAGGAGTCTACAGTCCATGGGGTCACAGAGAGTCAGACACAACTGACTAACACTTCCTCTAAGTATAAGAAGGGCACCTGTCACATAAAGGTTTTATTACCTGTTTCAGGGGAGAAAAGCATGTCAGAGTGGTCAAAGAGGCCATTTTGTTTCTACCTTTTCTCAAACCTCTTCAACTTAAAATATTCAATATTTTCAGTGTGTCATATTTTAGGCTATCATGTCCTAAACTCCCATCAATATACTTTACCACAGTAAAACAAATGATATATAGGATGGTCACCTAAGGCCACCTAAGGGGTAGGATTTAATGTTATAATTTCTAATCACTTTTGTTTAATTTTAATGGATTCTTATTTGGACTAGTCAAAATTTGAAGGAAATAAACATTTTAAAAAATGATAAGAATTATTAAATGTTAGATTAAAATAGTCTAAATTTTATCACACTTCTTCTCCTTTCTCTTTTGCAAGACCTTTTAAATATTGTTTCAGTGATGTAGTACTTTATACTTCTGGACCCAAAACATAACCTCTGAAATTTCTTTTCCCAGTAAATTAAACTTATTGTAATCTATATACCTTCCTCTTCACCTTCAATACTTATAAAAGACAAACACTAGTCATATTAAAGTAATAATGAAATGAAATAAAAGTAGGTTATTGAAAGGATATGATTAGAAGCAATCAACCTCAATACATCCCTATTGCATTCCTTCAGCTTTCACTTGCTTACAGTAGGTAGATCCTTGGAGATCTGAGAGATGGCTGTTTAGTTCTATGTTCTGTGGTCTTCTTGATAGCAATGAAAGCCAAGTCACCACCCCCCCCCTTCTTAGAGTGAGCTCATTCAGCTTCTTCGGATTTTCTACTGCACATTTCAAAATGATATTCCTAATTCATAAGGCTTGGTGAAATTTGAGGTTGTCTTTTCTTGTAAATGTTAATGTCTTACACAAATGCTTTTGAGTATTTGCCAGCTTTGTAAAAACTGAGATTGTCTTTTGCTTGTTTCATGAAAGCATAGCTACAGTTATACTAGATCCTACTGAAAGTTTCATGCCTTTTCTTTCTACATACTATGAATCTTTAATATAATATTTCTTTCCTGTTGGTGGAAGGAAAAAGGATTGAAGCAGAAGCCAAAAACTCTAGCTTTCATCTGTCTGACTAAAGTGCTTTCATCTTGCTATTTCTTCAAATTTTACTTTTCATGGAGATTAAATTATCACTTTTCCTCTATCACTCAAGACATTACAGAGCCCCACAAAAGTTACTTAAGGGTTTCTGAAGAAAATGTCTGATTTTTCTGTCATGAGAATAAATTCTAACAACTTGAACATCACATGTTTGCATGAAGCTGTCAGTTTTATTGGTGATAAAAAATGCAAGCTTTCAGATTAATAGGCCTTTATGTATCTATTGTTCTTATTTTAAGTAGCACATTCAACACTCACTTTGAGAATATTAGAATCTACTTAATTTTAGGCAATTTGACCGGACACAAAGAGTGGAGTAAACTGTGACTGTGTCTGCCAAAGCTTTCTGTAAGGATATATTTTGGGGAAAGGAGCACTTAAAAATAATAGCTAAGTTATTACAGTGTTTGATGCTTTATTCTCTTCACCAGTATTTAGAGTGAAACCATCTATGTTCTCGCAGAGACTATTTGTACCCCTTTATTGTTCTGAATAATTTAAAGAAGCAGTAAAAAGCAAAAGAAGTAGCAATAGTAATAGTAACAGAATGATAAGCACTAAGATCTGATCTCAGCAATGTTACTAATTGACTTGGCTTTAAGTAAGTCACACTCCTTAGATCTTAGCTTCTTCATCATTAAATGTGGAGGACAAGATCAGTGGACTTCTAAGAAGACCTCTTCCCACTTACATATTTCAGGATTGTGTGATTCTGTGTGTGGTTAGTTTTAAATTGCAAGCAGAATGATTGTGTGCTTCTCTGCAAAGGTAGCAATGAAACGTTTACATTAGAAAGTTGTGGACAGTGTGCTTGTGTAGACACTATGCTCAAGAGGCCCAGGGGCGAAGCTAATTTCAGGAGGGGAGCTGGGAATGTGGATTCAGAGAAATCATGACATTAATAGTAGTAAAATTAAACAGGGTGGCGCTTGTGTTAAAGAACCTGCCTGCTAGTGCAGGTAAACCTAAGAGACGCAGGTTTGATCCCTGGGTTGGAAAGATTCCCTGGGGGAGAGCACGGCAACCCACTCTGGTATTCTTGCCTGGGAAATCCCATGGGCAGAGGAGCCTGGCTATGGTCCATAGGTTCACAGAGAGTTGGACTCAATTGAAGTGAAGTTGAACAAGCTGACATCTTCCCGGTGGACTAGGAAATCAGATCATTGATCATGAAAGCTCTGGGGAAGGTTTGAAAATTAATGAAACTAGAGAAGATTTGGATCATCCACTCTGGCACATTTTTCAAGGATTCAAGTATTAATGGATAAAACAATTATTAAGTATTTAGTATTTCAGGTTTGACCCTGTATTGCTCACCAACTCTCTCTTCAGACTTGAATCTGAATGCCTTTTATAATTTCTAAAGTTCAAATATACTCTAAGAATGAATATTTCCTAACAGTTAAGGTAATTTTTATCATTCTACATAAATACAATTCTAGACAAGATATATCATTTTTAGAAACATAAGTAGAATTGTTATGATATGCATCCAGCCTTCTAAAATGACTTGAGGTGACATAGCAACAAAAATGAAATAAGATGAATATGGTCCTTCTTTAGCTGAACTTAAGAAGTGGTCATGCTAAGTATGCAGGCTTGTTTAGACTTGTTTAGAGGCTTGAATGAGATAGGAGTTTTGGGAGGACATTGCAGAAGAATGTTGACCATTCCGCTTATCTCTCTGGCTTAGCACTGTACCTCTCACATTCTATCTCATAACATTTTACACAAGTGTTTTAATATGCCATATCGAGGAGAATGCTGTTTTGGCAAATATCATTCTACTGTCTGATTTTGTGGTATATATCTTTTAGAATGCTAGAAAATTAAGAATGAATTAGAAAGATTATAATTTGTATTAATGCGTATCAATTCGAATGTTCTAGAAGTGTGATCTCTTTTCAAGTTGAAATATATTTAAGTAGTTGAACTGATGGCTTATCTTTAGCCTTCATTTTCTAATTTATTAAACTTAAATATGTGGTATACAACATTAAAAAACAGCATAAATTATTGCGATCTAATTTTCAACAGCAAACAATAAAAATGTCCATGATACTTGAAGAAAAATATGGCCCATCCACTTAAAAAAATTTTATAATTTTTCTTTTCCAGGGGTAAAAATGGTTTTGTCTGTCTTGAGTTAGGGCATGTTTCTTCATTACTACCACTACCACCACCAGCATTAGCCCCATCTTCACATAGGGGTTTTAAATTGTCATGAAAATAATCTTGAGTGAGGGGCTAGGAATTAAAGAAGAAAAGAATGTTCCATTTAGTTCATATGTAATATTGTTTAATACTTTCAGAAAATTACGTTATGAAGTGTGTGTTTATGGTGATGATCATTGCAGACAAATGAAGAACCTAACCTAAGCTGAAAACAAGATGCCAGGGCTTCCCTCATGATACAGTGGTAGAGAATCCACCTGCCAATGCAGGAGACATGCATTCGATCCCTGATCTGGGAAGATCCCATATGCCACAGAGCAGCTAAGCCCATGCACCACAACTATTGAGCCTGTGCTCTAGGGCCTGGGAGCTGCAACTACTGAGTCCACGTGCTACAACTACTGAAGCCCATGTGCCCTACAGCCTGTGCTCTGCAGCAAAAGAAGCCACCACAATGAGAAACCTGTGCACTGCAATTAGAGAGTAGCCACGGCTTCCTGCAACTAGAGAAAAGCCCACACTGCAGTGAAGATCCAGCAGAGCCAATAAATAAATAAAATTATATTTATGAAACAACCTAGATGCCAAAAAAGGAAGAATAGATTAAAAAAAAAAAAAACTTGGAACAGAATTCCAGCAAATTGAATCTAACTAAAAGACGCTTGCTCCTTGGAAGAAAAGCTATGACCAACCTAGACAGCATATTAAAAAGCAGAGACATTACTTTGCCAACAAAGGTCCATCTAGTCAAAGCTATGGTTTTTCCAGTAGTCATGTATGGATGTGAGAGTTGGACTGTGAAGAAAGCTGAGCGCCAAAGAATTGATGCTTTTGAACTGTGGTGTTGGAGAAGACTCTTGAGAGTCCCTGGGACTGCAAGGAGATCCAACCAGTCAATCCTAAAGGAAATCAGTCCTGAATATTCATTGGAAGGACTGATGCTGAAGCTGAAAGTTCAATACTTTGGCCACCTGTTGTGAAGAACTGACTCATTGGAAAAGACCCTGATGCTGGGAAAGATTGAAGGCAGGAGGAGAAGGGGACGACAGAGGATGAGATGGTTGGATGGTATCACCAACTCAATGGACATGAGTTTGAGTAAGCTCTGGGAGTTGGTGATGGACAGGAAAGCCTGGCGTGTTGCAGTCCATGAGGTCACAAAGAGTTGGACACAACTGAGCAACTGAACTGAACTGAATGAAACTATATGTATATTGTATCATATCAAGATGTGGTACAAAATTATCTGTTAAATGGAAGGAAAATGTGACCGGTAACAGACTTTCTGGTATATTAACATTCTAGTTTAAATAACTTTACAAATCTGATTTCCCCAAGACAGAGTATTTCCATGTGTGGAAAGACTTAAGCATTAGTTTTTTTTTTTTTTTTAAGTTGCCTAAATATTTTGTGACAGGACGTATTATACAAGCAAAACTGTTTTTTATAGAAAATTTTCAATTTAATTTGAAAACTTAGGCCCATTTTTGTGTTACTCTCAGTTCTCCAGAGAAACAGAATCAATAGGATGTATGTATATCTATATATATATATATGAATTGGCTCACATGATTATCATGGCAGGCAAGTCCCAAGATCTGCAGGGTGAGATGGCAAGCTGGAGACTCAGGAAAGCCTTTGCCATAGTTCTAGCCTGAATTCAAAGGGATGAGAACCATGAAGCCAATGGTTTATAGTTGGAAGACCAACACTCTTGAGATCCAGGAAGAGCCAGTGTTTCAGTTCAAGTGCTAATACATGAAAAAAGATGATGTCCCAGTTCAAAGGCAGTTAGAGAGGAAGAACTTTCTTATTGGAGGATCAGTATTTTTGTTGTAATCAGACCTTCAGCTGATTGGATTAGGCCCACCCACATTAGAGAGAACAATCACTTTTACTCAGTCTACCAATTCAAATGTTAATCTCATTCATCCAATAACACCCTCACAGAAACACCCAGAATAATGTTTGACCAAATATCTGGGTGCCCTGTTGCTCAGTCATGTAGACACATAAAATTAACCATTAGAACCACACTTCCTTTCATGAAGAAAATTTTCAATTATTTTTAATGATCCAAAAGGCTTTTGTAGTCTTCTGTAATCTTGACTACCATCATTTCAAGACCTATCAATGTTACATTCCCACTTGCATTCTCTTTGAGGAAAACTTTCATATATACCTAAAGTCTTTATTAAGTAGTCTACAGTTTACAACTAAGTACTCTCCTTATGTTTGAAGAGAATAGTCAGAATGTGAAGACTGCATCTTAAAATAGTGGATCCTCAATAGGCATTTGTTGCTTGAACTGGTCTGTTTCTATCATTCTACTGAAAGTTTATGTAAAAACTCAACAATGAACTCCAAATGACCCTATCTGGTGGCCCTTTCTTAGCCTAACTCTGCTTTACTATATCTGGAATATTTGTTAATTTTTTGGTAAAGTTTTGCTTCTCTGGTAGCTCAGTCAGTAGAGTCTGACTGCAATGTGGAAGACCCAGGTTCAATCCCTGGGTTGGGAAGACCCCCCTGGAGAAGGAAATAGCAACCCACTTCAGTATTCTTGCCTGGAGAATTCCTTGGACAGAGGAGCCTAGTGGGCTACATTCCATGGGGTCAAGAGAGTCAGACATGACTGAGTAATTAACACTTCAACACACAGAAGTCCTAGTCATAGCTATTAGACAAGGAAAAGAAATGAATCCAAATTGGAAAGAACAAGAAGCGTGTGGCATAACACTTTACATATCATGTACTACATAGAATATGTCAATAAATTAAGTAATGTTGCAGGATAAAAAATTAATATACAGAAATTTGTTACATTTCTATGTATTAACAATGAACTATTAGGAAGTGAAATTAAAACAATCCTGTTTAAAATCACACAAAGAAGAATAAAATACCTTTGAATAAATCTAATGAAGGAAGTAAAAGATCTGTACTTGGAAGCCTATAAGACACTGATGAAAGAAATTGAAGATGGACAAATATACCTCGTTCATGATTGGAAGAATTAATATTGTTACAATTACTGTACTACCCAAGGCAATCAACAGATTCAATGCAGTCTCTATTAAAATAACAATTTTTCACAGAACTCAAATAATTCTAAAATTTATATGGAAACATAAAAGACCCCAAATAGCCAAAACAATCTTGAGAAAGAGCAAAGCTGGAGGTATCACACTTCCTATTTCAAACTGTACTACAAGCTATAGTAATCAAAACTATATGGTACTGGCACAAAAGCAAATATAAACCAATGGAACAAAAGAGAGATCTAAAAAATTAATCTACACTTGAGAAGGCGCACCTCACTCCAGTACTCTTGCCTGGAAAATTCTATGGATGGAAGAGCCTGGTATGCTGCAGTCCATGGGGTCACTAAGAGTCGGACACGACTGAGCGACTTCACTTTTACTTTTTACTTTCATGCATTGGAGAAGGAAATGGCAACCCACTCCAGTGTTCTTGCCTGGAGAACCCCAGGGATAGGGGAGCCTGGTGGGCTGCTGTCTGTGGGGTCGCAGAGAGTCAGATACAACTGAAGCGACTTAGCAGCAGCATATGGAAATTAATCTGTGACAAAGGCAAGAATATACAGTGAAGAAAAGATGGCCTCTTCAGTAAATGGTGTTGGGAAAATTGGATAGCTACATGCAAAATAATCAAGTTGGGTTATTCTCTCATACCATGCACAAAGATATATTCAAAATGGATTAAAGTCTTGAATATAAAACCAGAAACCATAAAACTTCTAGAAGAAACACAGGCAGTAAACTCTTTGACATTGGTTTTGATAACATTTTTTTGCATGTCTCCTCAGACAAATTGGAGAAGGAAATGGCAACCCACTCCAGTATTCTTGCCTGGAGAATCCCAGGGACAGAGAAGTCTGGTGGGCTGCCATCTATGGGATCGTTGGCAACCCACTCCAGTATTCTTGCCTAGAGAATCCCAGGGACAGAGAAGTCTGGTGGGCTGCCATCTATGGGATCGTACAGAGTCGGACACGACTGAAGCGACTTAGCAGCAGCAGCCACAGACAAGGAAAACAAAAGCAATAATATACATTTGTCAAAATCAGGAGAATGTACAATAAAAGAGTGAACAATAATGTAAACTATGAATTTTAATGCTTCAATATTGCTTTACCAGTTATAACAAATGAACCACACTGTTACAAAACATTAATAATGGGGTACCTGAATGTATGTGTGTAGAGGGGGTGTATTGAGGTAGATGAGAATTCTGTACTTCCCACTCAAGTTTTAGGTAAAACTAAAACTTCTCTAAAACATAAATTGTGTTAGTTAAAAAAAGCCAACAATCCTAAAAATGATTCAGAAAGAAAAAAATAGATCAACAATAAAGGAATTAAACTTAGATTCCTATCCAACTTTTCAATAGTATTCTGGATGCAAGAAGGCAATGGAGCTATCATTGTTTACTATTGAGGAAAATAACTTTGAGCCTAGCATTTTTACCTACTTAAACTGTTATTCAAATGTGAAGGAATGATAAAAATATTCTTTGGGATACTAGGCCTTACAGGGTCTGCTACACAAGAATCCATATTGGAAACTTAATCAAAAGAAGTCTTTAAATGAGAATAGAAAAAAATTCAAATGATAGATCTAGAAATATAGCAAGTTAATATGATCAAATTTCTTTGCTAGGTTTATTTATGTCTTAAAAATAAAATAAACATAATTCAAGTACTAGAGAAGGCAAAAGGTATATTCATCATAGCCTATAACTAAAATTATAGACAACGGTAACATAATAGAGATGAGATGTGACAAAATTAATTTGACAGCATCCTGAATTTCTAATTTTATTTGGGAGAAGTTATAGTTAATGGGCTTCCCAGGGAATCTACCTGCCAATGCAGGAGACACAGGCAGGAGACTTGGGTTTGATCCCTGGACTAGGAAATGGTAACCCACTCCAGTATTGTTGCCTGGAAAATCTCATGGACAGAGGAGCCTGGCAGGCTACAGTCCATGGAGTCTCAAAGAGTCAGACTTGACTGAACACACACACACACACACACACACACAGGTGTTAATACCGTTAAACAAGAAAAATAGACGTGCATGATTCTTAAGTTATAGGCAAATACCACAGAACATTTCAAAAATCTTAACTTTTTAAACAACATGGATAGGAAAAGATTGTCCAATAGAAAGCACTTAGTGGAAACAAAAAGAAACTCTGTAGTATAATCTGACTCCAGGCATTTCATAAAAACTAAATTCATTTAGTCCAATAGCTATAAAGTCAGATTTTCTCTTCTTTCAGACACCATTTTACCAAACACTGAATTGTCAAGTTCCCAAGGTTTTAATATTTTTTAAGGCTGGCTATATTATACAGCAATAAGCAATTAGTGCATATGTAGTTGGTATCCACAGCATCCATAATTTGTCTATGTTCTAATTTTGCTCCAGTCTTGTAGTCTAGAAGACTTCCCTGGTGGCTCAAACGGTAAAGCGTCTGTTTACAATGCGGGAGACCTGGGTTCGATCCCTGGGTTGGGAAGATCCGCTGGAGAAGGAAATGGCAATCCACTCCAGTGTTATTGCCTGGAAAAACCCATGGACAGAGGAGCCTGATAGGTTACAGTCCATGGGGTCGCAAAGAGTCGGACATGACTTCACTTTCACTTTCACTTGTAGTCTAGTCATAAAGAAACAAAAGAGATACATATACATATGCTGTGTGTATGTGTTTAGTTTGCTAAGGACATGTATGAACATTTTTACACTTAGGTTGTTGAAAAGGAAAAAAATAAAGGAACTCGAAATAGTCTGGTGGCTACTCTCCTTTAGGTCACTAGAGGGAGATCATACTTCACTTTTACTCAATTGAGAAAAATACAACTTTTCAAAGTGGACCTGGTTTTTCCATCCTTCCTACCCTGAGCCAATATTTTCTTTCCAGGGAATCTTGTTCCTTCTACTTGGTCCAGAGGCTCTGAAAGTCTAGATATGCTTGAGAGGATTAATCTGTGCCTGAGGACCTAATGGCAGCTAACAAAGTTTACATCCCTTCATATGTTCATTAGTCACCAGAGCTAACGACTAGAGTCCTGCTCAACTTATAGTAGCAATGATAGTGCTTTCCGGCTTCCTGAGCTTCAGAGCCCCTTTCTCCTCATATAACAGACACACACACGCATACACACACACACACACACACACACACACACACACAGAGTTATTGCTGTAGGAGCTTGGATTTAGTGAGGCAGCCAATGGTGAAAGAAAGTTGCTTTTTTCCGATTCAGTTCAGTTCAGTTCAGTTCGTGTCTGACTCCTTCAACCACATGAATCTCACCACACCAGGCCTCCCTGTCCATCACCAACTCCCAGAGTTCACCCAAACTTATGTCCATCGAGTCGGTGATGCCATCCAGCCATCTCATCCAAGTCAACTCTTCGCATGAGGTGGCCAAAGTATCAGAGTTTCAGCTTTAACATCAGTCCTTCCAAAGAACACCCAGAACTGATCTCCTTTAGAATGGACTTGTTGGATCTCCCTGCAGTCCAAGGGACTCTCAAGAGTCTTCTCCAACACCACAGTTCAAAAGCATCAATTCTTCAGCGCTCAGCTTTCTTCACAGTCCAACTTTCACATCCATACAATTACTACCACCCAAATGCTTCAGTTTGAAATATTTTAGTTCAATATATTTTGAAATTTAGTAATCTAAAATGCAGTGGGAAAGCAAAGACTGAGCCTTTTTCAAATAGTTTATAATTGTGAAATGATTTTTTCTTTCTTTTTTTTTGTATTTATGTTCATAAAGTAACTTTTATTAGGATATCTTTCAAGGCAGTGACTTAAGGATTAAAAAGAAACTCATTAACTTGTATAGGATTCCATCATATTAAAATTTCAAAAGACATTCTCAGTTGTACCTTATTGTCCAATGTGTTCCCCAAATGAAACAGCTTAGACTTGTACTGGTTTCCATCTGATAGATAGACCTGATAGACTTAATGACAGTCATGTTGATATATTTCTTTTGATATATTTCACTAGAATTCAACAAACCCTCAATATAAATATTCTACAACTATTCTGCATATGTTAAGTTCTATCCATCTCAAAGAAAGTTTTTAGATATCTAGGTATCAATCAAGAAAGAATACAATAGCCCTATAGTATGTCTCTCTAGGGCTGTTATGACGGATAGATTTTAAAATATTCAAAGAAAACCATAGCTCAGACTCTCATTGGAATTTTATACAATAATATTTTAGCATTCAAAACTGTCCAATAAATCTTCCTCTAAAGCTTAGTCTTCATGTGAATACTCATCTACCTAGGCATCACTTTAGAAATGTATTTTTGCTCCCCTCATAAATCTCACACCTAGTCTATGTAATACTGTACATGAGAGGTAAGCAGATTAAAGACACAATTGAACAACTGATCACTGTTCCTTTCTATTAACGCAAATTTCTAATATTAACAAAAGAAATTTTTATTGTGATCATAAATCTCTCAAAAAGGGAAATTTATTTAAAAAGCAGAATACAAACTAATAAATATTGAAGAAAGGATACAATTAGAAAATCACTATTTGTGACACCCAGTGAAATAATCTAACTAAGCAAGAGTCATCAACGGATGCTAAAAGCATTAGATAAAAGCTGTACAGGATATTCACAGGGTGCAAAAGTATCATGTAACCAGTAACCTGCTAATTACGAAGAGAAGAACCCACCTAGAGAGGAAAGTGACCCGGTGGTCACTATCTTCCAGTGGTTAAATGTAGCATCACTAATAGTTAGGGAGCAGATGACATTAGGTCTCTTCTGATGTGATACAGAAGAAAAACATGCTCTGCCTTGGAAGCATTTCTACATAAAACATTTAAACTGAATTGAATTAAGCCATGGACTTGACTTTCAATATATAATAAATACAGTGAATAGAAGAACCCCATGGGGAAAAATAGGCAAATTCAGGAGGCGAGATGCAGCTGAACTTATTTCTTCAAAAAGCCAGTGTCTTTGGGGAAAGAAAAATTTAGAGGACTGTTCTAGAGTAAAAGAGACTGAGGAGGCATAAGCAAACACCTATGTGACCCTTGATTAGAAATTTGGTTTGTTAGAGGAAAGAGGTCTGTGCATGTGCAGAAGCTAAGGGAGTCTCTCTGTGCACCCTGACTCAGCATCTATTGCTGAGCCTGAAGTCACTACATGTCAGACAGTTTGGAAGGCAAGCTGGGTGTGGACAAGAACAAGGAGAATATATAAACTACGAGAATAAACTAGAATCGTATCTTCCTTGCAGTATCTCCCACCTCATGGAAAGCAGAAACTTGCAGTATTTAACCACAGAGCTGCATATGAATTTTCCCAGAGATGGGTAAGCTGAAGGAGGAGCTCCAGTAGGAGCTGGGAAAGGGGCTGGTCTAGATGCTGCCCCACTCTCTCAGTGCAAGCCCCATCAGCAGCAGCATGCCTGCCTCACTGAATAAGGTTCAGAACATAAAAATTAAAGTTGGTGCTTCATACCTGCTTTCCAAAAATCTCCCACAAAATGCCTTTTTTTTTCCCCTGGAGAAGGAAATAGCAACCCAGTCCAGTATTCTTTATTCAGTTCAGTTCAGTTCAGTTGCTCAGTCATGTCCGACTCTTTGCGACCCCACGAATCGCAGCACGCCAGGCCTCCCTGTCCATCACCATCTCCCGGAGTTCACTCAGACTCACGTCCATCGAGTCCGTGATGCCATCCAGCAATCTCACCCTCGGTCATCCCCTTCTCCTCCTGCCCCCAATCCCTCCCAGCATCAGAGTCTTTTCCAATGAGTCAACTCTTCGCATGAGGTGGCCAAAGTACTGGAGCTTCAGCTTTAGCATCATTCCTTCAAAAGAAATCCCAGGGTTGATCT